>NC_050571.1:26412961-26744211 GCF_013265735.2 Oncorhynchus mykiss | reverse complement strand
GACGTGAGCTATTCTTTTCCGGAGGAGATGAAACGAGGATCTGTTATTGGAAATATAGCCAAAGATCTCGGGCTGGAGGCGAGCAGACTGTCCACTCGTAAGGCCCGAATTGATACCGAAGGGAAAAACCAACGTTATTGTGACATTAATCTGAGTACCGGGGATTTGATTGTTGCGGACAGGATTGACAGGGAGGAGCTATGTGGAGAGAAGGTTTCGTGTATGATTAAATTCGAGTTGGTTCTAGAAGGTCCATTGGAGTTGCATCAGATATCTCTGCTTGTTGAGGATGTCAATGATAATTCACCCATTTTCACGAAAGATACAATCAAATTGGAAATTACAGAATCGGCAGACAAAGGGGCTCGCTATCGAATTAACGAGGCACATGACGCAGATATAGGACAGAACGCAGTGCAAAGGTATACATTAGAAAGGAATGAACATTTTGTGCTGGCTATTCACGATTACACAGATGGAGGAAAGAACGTCGAGTTGGTTTTAGATAAAGAACTAGATCGTGAGGAAAAGCAAGAGATGAGTTTACTTATTACAGCTGTAGACGGGGGCTCTCCGCAGAAATCAGGTGCTGTACTCATACACGTCACTGTACTGGATGCTAACGATAACGCCCCAGTGTTTAGCCAGGCCGTCTATAAAGCCAGTCTGCCTGAAAACTCTCCTTTAGATACTGTAGTGGTTACAGTGAGTGCTGCGGATGCAGATGAGGGATTGAATGGGGAGGTGACGTATGAATTCAGTCGCATATCAGACAAAGCAAGAAAGATATTTTCTTTGGGTCACAGTACTGGAGAAATTAAGGTGATAGGTCCAATAGATTTCGAAGGCGACCCAAAATATGAAATGCGCATTGAGGGTAAAGATGGCTATGGTCTTTCATCTGATTCAAAAGTCATTATTGAAATAACTGATGTTAATGACAACGCCCCTGTGATATATCTCAAATCTCTGACTAGCCCCATACCTGAGAACGCGTCACCTGGTACAGAGGTGGGCATCATTAACGTGCAGGATAGAGACTCTGAGAATAACCGACAGGTCCGCTGCTCCATTCAGCAAAACATTCCCTTTAAGCTGGTGCCATCCATCAAAAACTACTATTCTCTGGTGACCACGGGCGAACTGGACCGTGAACTAGTGTCTGATTACAACATTACAATCACTGCCATCGACGAGGGCTCTCCACCTCTATCCTCCTCTAAAAGTGTTCAGTTATCTGTAGCTGACGTCAACGACAACCCACCTGTGTTTGAGGAACAGTCCTATAAAGCCCACGTGACTGAAAATAACAAACCCGGTTCCTCCGTGTGTTCTGTTACTGCACGGGACCCAGACTGGAGACAGAACGGTACAGTGATTTATTCTCTCTTACCTGGTGAGGTGAACGGTGTCCCAGTGTCCTCGTTATTATCCGTTAACGGAGACACGGGGGTGATCCACGCTGTGAGGTCGTTTGATTATGAGCAGTTCAGGAGTTTTAAAGTCCACGTGGTAGCCAGAGACAACGGTTCTCCTCCACTCAACAGCAACGTCACGGTCAGTGTGTTCATAACAGATGTGAATGACAACTCTCCTCAGATACTATACCCCGCCCCGGAGGGGAAATCCTTCATGACCGAGTTGGTCCCCAAAGCTGCGCACGGTGGTTCTCTGGTTTCCAAGGTGATAGCTGTGGACGCAGACTCCGGGCAGAACGCCTGGCTGTCCTATCATATAGTCAAATCCAATGATCCGGGACTTTTCACTATTGGTCTCCACAGCGGAGAAATCAGGACACAGCGGGACATTTCTGAATCTCACACCATGAAACAAAACCTCATTGTGTCAGTGAAAGATAACGGACAGCCCTCTCTCTCTGCCACCTGTACCATGTATTTAGTGATTTCTGATAACTTGGCTGAAGTGCCAGAACTGAAAGATGTCTCTTATGATGAGAGCAATTCCAAACTCACCTCTTATCTGATCATCGCGCTGGTGTCCGTCTCCACCTTTTTCCTCACCTTCATTATTGTCAACGTGGCCGTGAAATTCTGCCGCAGGAGAAAGCCCAGACTGTTGTTTGACGGAGCGGTCACCATCCCCAGCGCGTATCTCCCTCCCAACTTCGCAGAGGTGGATGGCGCGGGAACTCTCCGCAGCGTTTACAATTATGACGCATACCTGACGACGGGCTCGCGCACAAGTGACTTTAAGTTCGTCACATCTTACAATGACAACACGTTGCCTGCAGACCAGACTCTGAGAAAAACTTCCCTTGACTTTGCTGAAGATCTTGACGAATCTGAGGGGTCCCCAGAGGTAGGGCTTTACGATAATTTAAAGGCTGGACTTTAAAAAATGATGCTATCCCACTGGGAAAAAAACTGGTTGATCAACCTTTTTTCTACATCATTTCAAACCTAAAAAAAATAATTATGCTGACGTTGAATCAACGTGGAAAACTGATTGGATTTGCAAAAAGTCATTAATAGATTGATCTAGACAAAAAACTGCATAATGTGGAAGTGAAAAGATAATGTAATAACCCCCTTTGTTTAGGCAAGCCTAAATTATTTCAGAAGCAAAATGTGGCTTAAGGTAAAAACCAATTTAGTTATGTAGCCTGAAATAATATGTGTTGACATGATTTTTGAATGACTACCCCTTCCTATGTCCCCCATACATACAACATCTGTAAGGTCCCTCAGTCAAGAATTTAATTTCAAGTGCAGATTCAAGTACAAAGACCAGGGAGCTTTTTCGAAAGCCTCACAAAGACAGGAGGTGATTGGTGGATGGGTAACAATAACAAATCAGACGTTGAATATCTCTTTAATAATGGTCAAGTTAAAACATGTTACTGTGGATGATGTAATAAATCACCCAGACACATCAAAGATGCAGTCGTCCTTCTGAACTGAGCTGCAGGACAGGAAGGACAGTGCTTAGGGCCATTGGTGATTTTAAAACATCTACAGAGTTCAATTTCTGTGATGGAAGAAAAGTGAGGAGAAATCAACAAACAACATTGAAGTGACTCTACAATAATGACCTTAATGACAGAGTGAAAAGAAGAATAAACATATACAGAATATTCCAAAACATACATATGTAATAAGGCATTAAAGTAAAACTGCAAAATAAACACTGCAAAGAAAACAAATCCTAGAGGAACATCTGCTTCAGTGTGCTTTACACCAGACACTGGGGAAGGAATCCACGTTCCAGCAGGACAATATGTTACGGTGCGTGAATGAGGACCCAAAAGCGAATCAACTTAAACAGAGCTTCTTTAATTACCAAACATAGGTAGGCTCAGATGGACCGGCAGATTCTGACAGGACAGGACACGGTTACAGCAAACATGATGACAGTCTGGTTCAGGCATGAATGACACAAACAAACAAGAATCCGACAAGGACAGGAGCAGAAACAGAGAGAGATATAGGGACCTAATCAGAGGGAAAAAGGGAACAGGTGGGGAACGGGGTGAATGGGTAGTTAGAGGAGACAAGGGACAGCTGGGGGAAAGCGGGGGAGAAAAGGTAACCTAACACGACCAGCAGAGGGAGACAGGGTGAAGGGAAAGGACAGAGACAAGACAACATGACAGTACATGACAGTACCCCCCCACTCACCGAGCGCCTCCTGGCGCACTCGAGGAGGAAACCTGGCGGCAACGGAGGAAATCATCAATCAGCGCACGGTCCAGCACGTCCCGAGAGGGAACCCAACTCCTCTCCTCAGGACCGTACCCCTCCCAGTCAACTAGGTACTGATGACCACGGCCCCGAGGACGCATGTCCAAGATTTTACGGACCCTGTAGATAGGTGCGCCCTCGACAAGGATGGGGGGGGGGGGGGGGAAGACGAGCGGGGGCGCGAAGAACGGGCTTAACACAGGAGACATGGAAGACCGGGTGGACGCGACGAAGATATCGCGGAAGAAGAAGTCGCACTGCGACAGGATTAATGACCTGAGAGATACGGAATGGACCAATGAACCGCGGGGTCAACTTGCGAGAAGCCGTCTTAAGGGGAAGGTTCTGAGTGGAGAGCCAAACTCTCTGACCGCGACAATATCTAGGGCTCTTCGTTCTACGCTTATTAGCAGCTCTCACAGTCTGCGCCCTATAACGGCAAAGTGCAGACCTGACCCTCTTCCAGGTGCGCTCGCAACGTTGGACAAAAGCCTGAGCGGAGGGGACGCTGGACTCGGCGAACTGAGATGAGAACAACGGAGGCTGGTACCCGAGGCTACTCTGAAAAGGAGATAGCCCGGTCGCAGACGAAGGAAGCGAGTTGTGGGCGTATTCTGCCCAGGGGAGCTGTTCTGACCAAGACGCAGGGTTGCGAAAAGAAAGACTGCGTAAGATGCGACCAATAGTCTGATTGGCCCGTTCTGCTTGACCGTTAGACTGGGGGTGAAAGCCAGAAGAGAGACTGACGGAAGCCCCAATCAAACGGCAAAACTCCCTCCAAAATTGAGACGTGAATTGCGGACCTCTGTCCGAAACGACGTCTGACGGAAGGCCATGAATTCTGAAAACATTCTCGATGATGATTTGTGCCGTCTCTTTAGCAGAAGGAAGCTTAGCAAGGGGAATGAAATGAGCCGCCTTAGAGAACCTATCGACAACCGTAAGAATAACAGTCTTCCCCGCTGACGAAGGCAGTCCGGTGACAAAATCTAAGGCGATGTGAGACCACGGTCGAGAGGGAATAGGAAGCGGCCTGAGACGGCCGGCAGGAGGAGAGTTACCGGACTTAGTCTGCGCGCAGACCGAACAAGCAGCCACGAAACGACGCGTGTCATGCTCCCGGGTGGGCCACCAGAAACGCTGGCGAATGGAAGCAAGCGTACCCCGAACGCCAGGGTGGCCGGCTAACTTGGCAGAGTGAGCCCACTGAAGAACGGCCAGACGAGTAGGAACGGGAACGAAAAGAAGGTTCCTAGGACAAGCGCGCGGCGACGGAGTTTGAGAGAGTGCTTGCTTTACCTGCCTCTCAATTCCCCAGACAGTCAACCCGACAACACGCCCCTCAGGGAGAATCCCCTCGGGGTCAGTGGAGGCTACTGAAGAACTGAAGAGACGAGACAAAGCATCAGGCTTGGTGTTCTTAGAGCCCGGACGATAAGAAATCACGAACTCGAAACGAGCGAAAAACAGCGCCCAACGCGCCTGACGCGCATTAAGTCGTTTGGCAGAACGGATGTACTCAAGGTTCCTATGGTCAGTCCAAACGACAAAAGGAACGGTCGCCCCCTCCAACCACTGTCGCCATTCGCCTAGGGCTAACCGGATGGCGAGCAGTTCGCGGTTACCCACATCATAGTTACGTTCCGACGGCGACAGGCGATGAGAAAAATACGCGCATGGGTGGACCTTGTCGTCAGAGAGGGAGCGCTGAGAAAGGATGGCTCCCACTCCCACCTCTGACGCGTCAACCTCGACAACGAACTGTCTAGAGACGTCAGGTGTAACAAGGATAGGAGCGGATGTAAAACGATTCTTGAGGAGATCAAAAGCTCCCTGGGCGGAAACGGACCACTTAAAGCACGTCTTGACAGAAGTAAGGGCTGTGAGAGGAGCTGCCACCTGACCGAAATTACGGATGAAACGACGATAGAAGTTCGCGAAGCCGAGAAAGCGCTGCAGCTCGACGCGTGACTTAGGGACGGGCCAATCAATGACAGCTTGGACCTTAGCGGGATCCATCTTAATGCCTTCAGCGGAAATAACAGAACCGAGAAATGTGACGGAGGAGGCATGAAACGTGCACTTCTCAGCCTTCACAAAAAGACAATTCTCTAAAAGGCGCTGGAGGACACGTCGAACGTGCTGAACATGAATCTGGAGTGACGGTGAAAAAATCAGGATATCGTCAAGGTAAACGAAAACAAAGATGTTCAGCATGTCTCTCAGGACATCATTGACTAATGCCTGAAAGACAGCTGGAGCGTTAGCGAGGCCGAAAGGAAGAACCCGGTATTCAAAGTGCCCTAACGGAGTGTTAAACGCCGTCTTCCACTCGTCCCCCTCCCTGATGCGCACGAGATGGTAAGCGTTACGAAGGTCCAACTTAGTGAAAAACCTGGCTCCCTGCAGGATCTCGAAGGCTGAAGACATAAGAGGAAGCGGATAACGATTCTTCACTGTTATGTCATTCAGCCCTCGATAATCTATGCAGGGGCGCAGAGACCCGTCCTTCTTCTTGACAAAAAAAAACCCCGCTCCGGCGGGAGAGGAGGAGGGGACTATGGTACCGGCGTCAAGAGCTACAGACAAATAATCTTCGAGAGCCTTACGTTCGGGAGCCGACAGAGAGTATAGTCTACCCCGGGGGGGGGTGGTTCCCGGAAGGAGATCAATACTACAATCATACGACCGGTGTGGAGGAAGAGAGGTGGCCCTGGACCGACTGAACACCGTGCGCAGATCGTGATATTCCTCCGGCACCCCTGTCAAATCACCAGGCTCCTCCTGTGAAGAAGAGACAGAGGAAACAGGAGGGATAGCAGACATTAAACATTTCACATGACAAGAGACGTTCCAGGAGAGGATAGAATTACTAGACCAATTAATGGAAGGATTATGACAAACTAGCCAGGGATGGCCCAAAACAACAGGTGTAAAAGGTGAACGAAAAATTAAAAAAGAAATGGTTTCACTATGATTACCAGAAACAGTGAGGGTTAAAGGTAGCGTCTCACGCTGAATCCTGGGGAGAGGACTACCATCCAGGGCGAACAAGGCCGTGGGCTCCCTTAACTGTCTGAGAGGAATGTCATGTTCCCGAGCCCAGGTCTCGTCCATAAAACAGCCCTCCGCCCCAGAGTCTATTAAGGCACTGCAGGAAGCTGACGAACCGGTCCAGCGTAGATGGACCGACAAGGTAGTGCAGGATCTTGAAGGAGAGACAGGAGTAGTAGCGCTCACCAGTAGCCCTCCGCTTACTGACGAGCTCTGGCCTTTTACTGGACATGAAGTGACAAAATGACCAGCGGAACCGCAATAGAGACAGAGGCGGTTGGTGATTCTCCGTTCCCTCTCCTTAGTCGAGATGCGGATACCTCCCAGCTGCATGGGCTCAGCACCCGAGCCGGCAGAGGAAGATGGTAGTGATGCGGAGAGGGAGGCGACGGAGAGCGCGAGCTCCTTTCCACGAGCTCGGTGACGAAGATCAACCCGTCGCTCAATGCGAATAGCGAGTTCAATCAAGGAATCCACGCTGGAAGGAACCTCCCGGGAGAGAATCTCATCCTTTACCTCTGCGCGGAAACCCTCCAGAAGACGAGCGAGCAAGGCCGGCTCGTTCCAGCCACTGGAGACAGCAAGAGTGCGAAACTCAATAGAGTAGTCTGTTATGGATCGATTGCCTTGACATAGGGAAGACAGGGCCCTGGAAGCCTCCTCCCCAAAAACAGATCGATCAAAAACCCGTATCATCTCCTCCTTAAAGTCTTGATACTGGTTAATACACTCAGCCCTTGCCTCCCAGATTGCCGTGCCCCACTCACGAGCCCGTCCAATAAGGAGAGATATGACGTAGGCGACACGAGCAGTGCTCCTGGAGTAAGTGTTGGGCTGGAGAGAAAACACAATATCACACTGGGTGAGGAACGAGCGGCATTCAGTGGGCTCCCCAGAGTAACACGGCGGGTTATTGATTCTGGGCTCCGGAGATTCGAAAGCCCTGGAAGTGGCCGGTGGATCGAGGCGGAGATGGTGAACCTGTTCTGTGAGGTTGGAGACTTGGGTGGCCAGGGTCTCAACGGCATGTCGAGCAGCAGACAATTCCTGCTTGTGTCTGCCTAGCATCGCTCCCTGGATCTCGACGGCTGAGTGGAGAGGATCCGAAGTCGCTGGGTCCATTCTTGGTCGGATTCTTCTGTTACGGTGCGTGAATGAGGACCCAAAAGCGAATCAACTTAAACAGAGCTTCTTTAATTACCAAACATAGGTAGGCTCAGATGGACCGGCAGATTCTGACAGGACAGGACACGGTTACAGCAAACATGATGACAGTCTGGTTCAGGCATGAATGACACAAACAAACAAGAATCCGACAAGGACAGGAGCAGAAACAGAGAGAGATATAGGGACCTAATCAGAGGGAAAAAGGGAACAGGTGGGGAACGGGGTGAATGGGTAGTTAGAGGAGACAAGGGACAGCTGGGGGAAAGCGGGGGAGAAAAGGTAACCTAACACGACCAGCAGAGGGAGACAGGGTGAAGGGAAAGGACAGAGACAAGACAACATGACAGTACATGACACAATAACCTACAACACAAAGCCAAATCTACCCTGGAGTTGCTTATTTAGCAAGAACACAGCAAATGTTCAGGCGTGGCCAAGTTACGGTTTTGACTCCATAGTAATACTAGAAAATTGCTGTCTAGCCATGATCCCCAATACCTAGACTGATCTTGAGTAATTTTGAAAAGAATAATGGACAAATATTTCACAATACAGGTGTGCAAAGCTCTTATGAGACTTACCCAAGAAGAGTCACAGCTGTAATCAGTGACAAGGTGTTTTTAACATGTATTGACCCGGGGGATGAATACTTATCTAATCAAGGTATATTAGTGGTTTATTTTCCGTTAACCTTTAAAAAATATATCATTTTTCTTCCACTTTGACATTACAGAGTATTTTGAGTAGATCGTTGAATTTTTTTTATATATATATATATATGTATATAATTAAATCAATTTTAATCCAACTTTGTAACATAAAACAATGTGAAGAAATCCATAGGGGGTGTAGACCTTCTATAGGCTCTGTATCTGAAGTGCAGAGGGATTTTGCAGCGTTAGTGTCCATGGTGCTGAAAATGTAAACTCAGTTTTATGAAAAATCCCAAACTACACAGAACAAAAATATAAACACAACATGTAAAGTGTTGGTCCCAGGTTTCATGAACTGTAATAAAAGATTCCAGAAATGTTCCATACGCACAAAAATCTTATTTCTCCCAAATGTTTTGCAAAAATGTGTTTACATCCCTGTTAGTGAGCATTGGGGGGGGCTAAGGCATATTTCTGTCTGTAATAAAGTCATTTTGTAGAGGAAAACACTCGTTCTGATTGGCTGGGCCTGGCTCCCCAGTAAGTGGACCTGGCTGCCAAGTGGGTTGGCCTATGCCCTCCAAGGCCGACCAAGGCTGCACCCCTGCCCAGTCATCTGAAATCCATAGAATATGCCCTAATGAACGTATTTCATTTGACTGATTTCCTTATATGAACTGTTACTCAGCAAAATCATTGAAATTGTTTCATGTAGGGTTTATATTTTTATTCAGTATATTTTTGGCATAATCACCTTCCTACCCCAACTTATTTGCATACTTTGCAGGGCATTGCTCTGACTGAATGGAGTGTTGAAAAAATATGCATTTTTGTGGAATAGTATTTATCTACATTATAATATTTTGGACTCAAGGTGTATCGACGTTTTTGAACCCAGGATGGGGCACAAATCTCGGTGACAGGCCTGACCTCCGGCTTTGCTTTCTTTCTTCTACCGCTGCACTCCGTCTGTTTTGTCCGTATGATTTGAGCTCATTCAAAGATTGTCGATGGTTTTCATTTGATTAGTTATTTGTTCTGTTTTTTTGTTGTACAACTACTTCTTGTGTTTTATGTAGTTAATCCTGACCGGGGACTAAATGTATCCAGTTGATCAAGCATATAGGCAAGCAGGAGTTCTATTGAAAAAATGTTGGCACATCTTTAAGTTAAAATGTGGTTGCTCTTAGGAATGTGGCCTGTTGGCATGAAGGCCTATTTGGACAGGGGTTACAAAAGAGAAATGCTGTCTGTGGAGAGCTAGCGTATCTAAACAGAGTGACGAGAGAAGTGGCGTTTGGGGTTAGAACGTCTGAAATGCAGCGGCCTTGCTGTGCCGCTGTCCATGGACCTGAAGTCCTATTATAAACCAGAAGGGTTTACTATTTATTCATCGTTGTTTGACTATCATCATTTCCACCCATTGCCATACTCTCTGTTTTTGCGTATTGCGCTGATGAATGTGTGTTGACAAAAAAAACATCACTATAAATCTGATATTTGCAACGTATTTCTTCCACATAATCTATATCTCATGAAAAAAAGCGTGGGATCGGTTTACATATCCTTTCTGTTCCTGTGTGGCTTTTTATCGTTTCCTGGTTCTATTTGGTTATTTTATATTCAATTGTTCAGTAATCAATCATGCAGACCACTTATTGACTTTCTTATGACGGCTTTTCCTGAAATATATATTCAGAATTATTACTGTTACTATGTGTACTTTTTAAAGATTACTCACAGTGTCGCTGTTCACCAGCTGTGTTTGGATAGATCCAGTTACCCACCCACTGCTGTTGTTACAAGGCTCGGGTATTCGGTTTTCATTCCGCATTTGAAATTATTGGACACGGTCAAATTGCAGATTTTATGGATGTTATTTTAATCAAACTTCCTGCTTTTGTGGAATACAATTTATCTACATTATATTATTTTGGATCAAGGGTGTATCGACGTTTTTAATCTCAGGATGGGTCACAAAGGAATCTCGGTGACAGGCCTGGTCTGCGGCTTTGCTTTCTTTCTTCTACCGCTGCACTCCGCCTATGGAGACGTGAGCTATTCTTTTCCGGAGGAGATGAAACGCGGATCTGTGTTTGGAAATATAGCCAAGGATCTCGGGCTGGAGGCGAGCAGACTTTCCGCTCGTAAGGCCCGTATTGATACCGAAGGGAACAGTAAACGCTATTGTGACATTAATCTGACTACGGGGGAATTGATTGTTGCGGAGAGAATTGACAGAGAGGGGCTTTGTGGCAAGAAGGCTTCGTGCGTTTTAAAACAGGAACTTGTGTTGGAGAATCCTTTGGAGCTTCACCGTATTAGTCTTCATGTTCAAGATATAAATGATAATTCTCCACAATTCACAGAGGATTTTATTAAATTTGAAATAGGAGAATCCGCAGACAAGGGGGCTCGTTTTTCTCTAGACGAGGCCTACGATGCAGATATAGGACAGAATATGGTTCAGAGTTATACACTAGAAAGAAACGAAAATTTCGTTTTAAATGTTAATACTAAAACAGGGGGACGCAAATACGCCGAATTAGTATTAGACAAAGAGCTAGATCGTGAACAACAACACGAGTTGAAATTATTGCTTACAGCTGTAGATGGGGGTACTCCGCAGAGATCAGGTACTGTAGTCATACACGTCACTGTACTGGATGCTAACGATAACGCCCCAGTGTTTAACCAGGCCGTCTATAAAGCCAGTCTGCCTGAAAACTCTCCTTTAAACACTGTAGTGGTTACAGTGAGTGCTACAGATGCAGATGACGGAGCAAATGGCGAAGTAACATACAACTTTGACCATGTTTCAGATGAATATGTACATTTATTCTCTCTAGATCACAAAACAGGTGAAGTAAGAATTATTGGGAAAGTTGACTATGAGGAGGCGTCATCTTATGAATTACAAATAAGGGCTAAGGATGGGGCAGGTTTAACATCATATTCTTTTTTAATTATTGAAATCACTGATGTTAATGACAACGCTCCTGTGATTTATCTACAATCTCTAACTAACCCCATACCTGAGAACGCATCACCTGGTACAGAGGTGGGCATCATTAACGTGCAGGATAGAGACTCTGAGAATAACCGACAGGTCCGCTGCTCCATTCAGCAAAACGTTCCCTTTAAGCTGGTGCCATCCATCAAAAACTACTATTCTCTGGTGACCACGGGCGAACTGGACCGTGAACTAGTGTCTGATTACAATATTACAATCACTGCCACCGACGAGGGCTCTCCACCGCTATCCTCCTCTAAAAGTGTTCAGTTATCTGTAGCTGACGTCAACGACAACCCACCTGTGTTTGAGGAACAGTCCTATAAAGCCCACGTGACTGAAAATAACAAACCCGGTTCTTCCTTACGTTCAGTTACTGCACGGGACCCAGACTGGAGACAGAACGGTACAGTGATTTATTCTCTCTTTCCTGGTGAGGTGAACGGTGTCCCAGTGTCCTCGTTTTTATCCGTTAACGGAGACACGGGGGTGATCCACGCTGTGAGGTCATTTGATTATGAACAGTTCAGAAGTTTTAAAGTCCACGTGGTGGCCAGAGACAACGGTTCTCCTCCGCTCAGCAGTAACGTCACAGTCAGTGTGTTCATAACGGATGTGAATGACAACTCTCCTCAGATACTGTACCCCGCCCCGGAGGGGAACTCCTTCATGACGGAGCTGGTCCCCAAAGCTGCGCACGGAGGCTCCCTGGTTTCCAAGGTGATAGCTGTGGACGCGGACTCCGGCCAGAACGCCTGGCTGTCCTATCAAATATTCAAATCCACTGTTCAGGGACTTTTCACTATTGGTCTCCACAGCGGAGAGATCAGGACACAGCGGGACATTTCTGAATCTGACAGCATGAAACAGAACCTCATTGTGTCAGTGAAAGATAACGGACAGCCCTCTCTCTCTGCCACCTGTACCATCTATTTAGTGATTTCTGATAACTTGGCTGAAGTGCCAGAACTGAAAGACGTCTCTTATGATGAGAGCAATTCCAAACTCACCTCTTATCTGATCATCGCGCTGGTGTCCGTCTCTACCTTTTTCCTCACCTTCATTATTGTCATCCTGGCCGTGAGGTTTTGCCGCAGGAGAAAGCCCAGACTGTTGTTTAACGGAGCGGTCGCCATCCCCAGTGCGTATCTCCCTCCCAACTACGCAGAGGTGGATGGCGCCGGAACTCTCCGCAGCACTTACAATTATGAGGCATACCTGACGACGGGTTCGCGCACAAGTGACTTCAAGTTCCTCACATCTTACAACGACAACACACTGTCTGCGGACCAGACTCTGAGAAAAACTCCAAATGACTTTTCTGAAGATCATGACGACTCCGAAGGGTCACCAGAGGTAGGGCTTTAATTCTATATTAATAATACAGTAGATGTGTTTATAGGCCTATATGATAGTATTGAGGCTAAATTAACTGAAGCTAACATACTTTGTATAATCACATTCTGGAGAAACAGCTTTTCCTCATTAGCCCAGCTTTACTGCAACTGCTTCTCCTCATTAGCCCAGCTTTACTGCAACAGCTTTTCCTCATTAGCCCAGCTTTACTGCAACAGCTTTTCCTCATTAGCCCAGCTTTACTGCAACAGCTTTTCCTCATTAGCCCAGCTTTACTGCAACAGCTTTTCCTCATTAGCCCAGCTTTACTGCAACAGCTTTTCCTCAGTAGCCCAGCTTTACTGCAACAGCTTTTCCTCATTAGCCCAGCTTTACTGCAACAGCTTTTCCTCATTAGCCAAGCTTTACTACAACAGCTTTTCCTCATTAGCCCAGCTTTACTGCAACAGCTTTGGTTTCATGATATTTGACATGTTTTAAAATACTATTTCAATCCCCTCTGTTTTTACTTGAGAAATCCCATGGTCTATTATGTGTGGTTTGCTTGAGTTGTAATGTGGGAAGTTCTTTTTGTGACTGATAGAATCTGGGGATTTTTCACGATAGCCTGGCCTTCACAGTTTTGTGATTGATAGAATCTGGGGATTTTTCACGATAGCCTGGCCTTCACAGTTTTGTGATTAGGGGCACAGTAACAATGAGATGCAATTATGTTTTGGCACTGGAGGAGTGAAAGCCTGTTTGGAAAGAGGCAAGAAAAGAGAAATGCTGTGTTTGGAGAGATATTTATTTTTTTAAACATTTTACAGGATGAAATGTCTTGAGATGCACCTTTTCGGTTTAAAGAATGTCCAAAATGAAAAGACAACCCCTCAAAAAACAAACAGTACTTATTAACAAGAATAATATTTCAACTACTGTCAAATAATAATAATAATAACAATGAAATAATAATAAATAAATGAAATAATAATAATGATGATAAAAGGTCAATTCTGAGCATAAAAAAGTTGTTATACTAATGGGCCTCCAACAAATACAAATAAATGATGCAACTAATAACACTAAGTTGGCTGCCTATAATATATACATAATTACAAATATCGTCACGTGTTGACGTTTCTCCTAGTTAAAAACACAAACAGTTTGTTCTTAACATTGGAACAAGGGCTATCACTGTGTGATTTTAATGCCCTGATTTCTATAAGTAAATGATTCCAGCCAGTTGGGCATTTGTATTTATTAGTAACAGAGTGATGGGAGAAGCGTCGAGAGAGCGTCTGAAGAGCAACGAGAGTCCTCGCACTGTCACTGTCCATGGTGCTGAAATGTCTAAAATCCTATTTGAACCAGTAGGCTTTAATATTGATCGCTGTTTGACCTTCATATTCTTATTCCTTCCCTTGCTCTGTTTTTTTCTATAGCAGTTATGAGTTTGCTCTGGCTGAGGACCAGCAATGGATATATTGCTTTGTTGTCTCTCTTGCAGATGTGTTGTATTTTATATTCATAGTATACCTGATCTTAAATGATGAAAAAAAGTGTGGGGGTGATTTTAATAATTTATGTTTGTATTGTTTAATATCCTTTAGTTTTCCGTGTTTATCTTTCGTTTTGTAATAGTAAATTAACAAATCAAACTTACTGAGGGGTATTTCTAACCACTTCTCAACATTAAGAAATCTGTAAGCAAATAATGTACATTCTGTTGAGTACGCAAAGTGTCGCTGTTCACCAGCTGTGTTTGGATTGATCCAGTTCTCCACCCACTGCTGTTGTAACAAGACTCGGGTGTCATTCTGCAGAAAATATTGGACGCGGTTAGATTGCTTGAACATTTTGAGGATATTATTTTCATCACGCTGAACCTTTGTGTGGAATACTATTTGTTTATATTTTATTATCAAGGCTATATTGTGTTTTGGCGTTTTAATTTCAGGATGGGGCACAAAGGAATGTCAGTGACAGGCCTGCTATGCGGCTTTGCTTTCTTTATTGTTACGCTGCACTCCGCCAATGGAGATGTGAGCTTTTCTTTTCCAGAGGAGATGAAACGCGGATCTGTTATTGGAAATATAGCTAAGGATCTCGGGCTGGAGACGAGCAGACTGCCCGCTCGTAAGGCCCGAATTGTTACCGAAGGGAACCACGAACGGTATTGTGACATTAATCTGAATACGGGAGATTTGACTATAGCTGAAAGGATTGACAGAGATGGGCTTTGTGGCAAGAAGGCTTCGTGCGTATTAAAACAGGAACTTGTGCTTGAAGATCCGTTGGAGCTTCACCGTATTAGTCTTCATATCCAAGATATAAATGATAATTCCCCACAGTTTAAAAAGGATATTATCAAAATGGAAATTAGGGAATCAGCAGACAAAGGTGTTCGTTTTTCTCTAGATGAGGCCCATGACGCTGATATAGGACAGAATACGGTTCAGAGCTATACACTACAAAGAAATGAAAATTTTATTTTGAATGTCAAAGCCAAAAGTGGTGGACGCAAATACAGCGAGTTAGTGTTAGACAAAGAGCTAGACCGCGAGGGGCACCATGAAATCAAGTTGTTACTTACAGCGATGGACGGAGGCTCTCCGCAGAGATCAGGTACTGTACTCATACACGTCACTGTACTGGATGCTAACGATAATGCCCCAGTGTTTAGCCAGGCCGTCTATAAAGCCAGTCTGCCTGAAAACTCTCCTTTAGATACTGTAGTGGTTACAGTGAGTGCTACGGATGCAGATGAGGGATTGAATGGTGAAGTTACATATGAATTCGATGATGTTTCAGATGAAAATAGCAAAGTATTTAATCTAGATCATATGAATGGAAAAATTATAGTTGTTGGTCCATTAGATTATGAAAAGGAGTCTTCATATGAAATGCAGATCAGTGCAAAGGACGGTTTAGGGTTAGCATCATACTCTACATTGATAATAGAAATCACTGATGTTAATGACAATGCCCCTGTGATATATCTACAATCTCTGACTAACTCCATACCTGAGAACGCGTCACCTGGTACAGAGGTGGGCATCATTAACGTGCAGGATAGAGACTCTGAGAATAACCGACAGGTCCGCTGCTCCATTCAGCAAAACCTTCCCTTTAAGCTGGTGCCATCCATCAAAAACTACTATTCTCTGGTGACCACGGGCGAACTAGACCGTGAACTAGTGTCTGATTACAACATTACAATCACTGCCACCGACGAGGGCTCTCCACCTCTATCCTCCTCTAAAAGTGTTCAGTTATCTGTAGCTGACGTCAACGACAACCCACCTGTGTTTGAGGAACAGTCCTATAAAGCCCACGTGACTGAAAATAACAAACCCGGTTCCTCCGTGTGTTCTGTTACTGCACGGGACCCAGACTGGAGACAGAACGGAACAGTGATTTATTCTATCTTACCTGGTGAGGTGAACGGTGTCCCAGTGTCCTCGTTATTATCCGTTAACGGAGACACGGGGGTGATCCACGCTGTGAGGTCGTTTGATTACGAGCAGTTCAGGAGTTTTAAAGTCAACGTGGTGGCCAGAGACAACGGTTCTCCTCCGCTCAGCAGCAATGTCACGGTCAGTGTGTTCATAACAGATGTTAATGACAACTCTCCTCAGATACTATACCCCGCCCCGGAGGGGAACTCCTTCATGACGGAGCTGGTCCCCAAAGCTGCGCACGGAGGCTCCCTGGTTTCCAAGGTGATAGCTGTGGACGCGGACTCCGGCCAGAACGCCTGGCTGTCCTATCAAATATTCAAATCCACTGTTCAGGGACTTTTCACTATTGGTCTCCACAGCGGAGAGATCAGGACACAGCGGGACATTTCTGAATCTGACAGCATGAAACAGAACCTCATTGTGTCAGTGAAAGATAACGGACAGCCCTCTCTCTCTGCCACCTGTACCATCTATTTAGTGATTTCTGATAACTTGGCTGAAGTGCCAGAACTGAAAGACGTCTCTTATGATGAGAGCAATTCCAAACTCACCTCTTATCTGATCATCGCGCTGGTGTCCGTCTCTACCTTTTTCCTCACCTTCATTATTGTCATCCTGGCCGTGAGGTTTTGCCGCAGGAGAAAGCCCAGACTGTTGTTTAACGGAGCGGTCGCCATCCCCAGTGCGTATCTCCCTCCCAACTACGCAGAGGTGGATGGCGCCGGAACTCTCCGCAGCACTTACAATTATGAGGCATACCTGACGACGGGTTCGCGCACAAGTGACTTCAAGTTCCTCACATCTTACAACGACAACACACTGTCTGCGGACCAGACTCTGAGAAAAACTCCAAATGACTTTTCTGAAGATCATGACGACTCCGAAGGGTCACCAGAGGTAGGGCTTTAATTCTATATTAATAATACAGTAGATGTGTTTATAGGCCTATATGATAGTATTGAGGCTAAATTAACTGAAGCTAACATACTTTGTATAATCACATTCTGGAGAAACAGCTTTTCCTCATTAGCCCAGCTTTACTGCAACTGCTTCTCCTCATTAGCCCAGCTTTACTGCAACAGCTTTTCCTCATTAGCCCAGCTTTACTGCAACAGCTTTTCCTCATTAGCCCAGCTTTACTGCAACAGCTTTTCCTCATTAGCCCAGCTTTACTGCAACAGCTTTTCCTCATTAGCCCAGCTTTACTGCAACAGCTTTTCCTCAGTAGCCCAGCTTTACTGCAACAGCTTTTCCTCATTAGCCCAGCTTTACTGCAACAGCTTTTCCTCATTAGCCAAGCTTTACTACAACAGCTTTTCCTCATTAGCCCAGCTTTACTGCAACAGCTTTGGTTTCATGATATTTGACATGTTTTAAAATACTATTTCAATCCCCTCTGTTTTTACTTGAGAAATCCCATGGTCTATTATGTGTGGTTTGCTTGAGTTGTAATGTGGGAAGTTCTTTTTGTGACTGATAGAATCTGGGGATTTTTCACGATAGCCTGGCCTTCACAGTTTTGTGATTGATAGAATCTGGGGATTTTTCACGATAGCCTGGCCTTCACAGTTTTGTGATTAGGGGCACAGTAACAATGAGATGCAATTATGTTTTGGCACTGGAGGAGTGAAAGCCTGTTTGGAAAGAGGCAAGAAAAGAGAAATGCTGTGTTTGGAGAGATATTTATTTTTTTAAACATTTTACAGGATGAAATGTCTTGAGATGCACCTTTTCGGTTTAAAGAATGTCCAAAATGAAAAGACAACCCCTCAAAAAACAAACAGTACTTATTAACAAGAATAATATTTCAACTACTGTCAAATAATAATAATAATAACAATGAAATAATAATAAATAAATGAAATAATAATAATGATGATAAAAGGTCAATTCTGAGCATAAAAAAGTTGTTATACTAATGGGCCTCCAACAAATACAAATAAATGATGCAACTAATAACACTAAGTTGGCTGCCTATAATATATACATAATTACAAATATCGTCACGTGTTGACGTTTCTCCTAGTTAAAAACACAAACAGTTTGTTCTTAACATTGGAACAAGGGCTATCACTGTGTGATTTTAATGCCCTGATTTCTATAAGTAAATGATTCCAGCCAGTTGGGCATTTGTATTTATTAGTAACAGAGTGATGGGAGAAGCGTCGAGAGAGCGTCTGAAGAGCAACGAGAGTCCTCGCACTGTCACTGTCCATGGTGCTGAAATGTCTAAAATCCTATTTGAACCAGTAGGCTTTAATATTGATCGCTGTTTGACCTTCATATTCTTATTCCTTCCCTTGCTCTGTTTTTTTCTATAGCAGTTATGAGTTTGCTCTGGCTGAGGACCAGCAATGGATATATTGCTTTGTTGTCTCTCTTGCAGATGTGTTGTATTTTATATTCATAGTATACCTGATCTTAAATGATGAAAAAAAGTGTGGGGGTGATTTTAATAATTTATGTTTGTATTGTTTAATATCCTTTAGTTTTCCGTGTTTATCTTTCGTTTTGTAATAGTAAATTAACAAATCAAACTTACTGAGGGGTATTTCTAACCACTTCTCAACATTAAGAAATCTGTAAGCAAATAATGTACATTCTGTTGAGTACGCAAAGTGTCGCTGTTCACCAGCTGTGTTTGGATTGATCCAGTTCTCCACCCACTGCTGTTGTAACAAGACTCGGGTGTCATTCTGCAGAAAATATTGGACGCGGTTAGATTGCTTGAACATTTTGAGGATATTATTTTCATCACGCTGAACCTTTGTGTGGAATACTATTTGTTTATATTTTATTATCAAGGCTATATTGTGTTTTGGCGTTTTAATTTCAGGATGGGGCACAAAGGAATGTCAGTGACAGGCCTGCTATGCGGCTTTGCTTTCTTTATTGTTACGCTGCACTCCGCCAATGGAGATGTGAGCTTTTCTTTTCCAGAGGAGATGAAACGCGGATCTGTTATTGGAAATATAGCTAAGGATCTCGGGCTGGAGACGAGCAGACTGCCCGCTCGTAAGGCCCGAATTGTTACCGAAGGGAACCACGAACGGTATTGTGACATTAATCTGAATACGGGAGATTTGACTATAGCTGAAAGGATTGACAGAGATGGGCTTTGTGGCAAGAAGGCTTCGTGCGTATTAAAACAGGAACTTGTGCTTGAAGATCCGTTGGAGCTTCACCGTATTAGTCTTCATATCCAAGATATAAATGATAATTCCCCACAGTTTAAAAAGGATATTATCAAAATGGAAATTAGGGAATCAGCAGACAAAGGTGTTCGTTTTTCTCTAGATGAGGCCCATGACGCTGATATAGGACAGAATACGGTTCAGAGCTATACACTACAAAGAAATGAAAATTTTATTTTGAATGTCAAAGCCAAAAGTGGTGGACGCAAATACAGCGAGTTAGTGTTAGACAAAGAGCTAGACCGCGAGGGGCACCATGAAATCAAGTTGTTACTTACAGCGATGGACGGAGGCTCTCCGCAGAGATCAGGTACTGTACTCATACACGTCACTGTACTGGATGCTAACGATAATGCCCCAGTGTTTAGCCAGGCCGTCTATAAAGCCAGTCTGCCTGAAAACTCTCCTTTAGATACTGTAGTGGTTACAGTGAGTGCTACGGATGCAGATGAGGGATTGAATGGTGAAGTTACATATGAATTCGATGATGTTTCAGATGAAAATAGCAAAGTATTTAATCTAGATCATATGAATGGAAAAATTATAGTTGTTGGTCCATTAGATTATGAAAAGGAGTCTTCATATGAAATGCAGATCAGTGCAAAGGACGGTTTAGGGTTAGCATCATACTCTACATTGATAATAGAAATCACTGATGTTAATGACAATGCCCCTGTGATATATCTACAATCTCTGACTAACTCCATACCTGAGAACGCGTCACCTGGTACAGAGGTGGGCATCATTAACGTGCAGGATAGAGACTCTGAGAATAACCGACAGGTCCGCTGCTCCATTCAGCAAAACCTTCCCTTTAAGCTGGTGCCATCCATCAAAAACTACTATTCTCTGGTGACCACGGGCGAACTAGACCGTGAACTAGTGTCTGATTACAACATTACAATCACTGCCACCGACGAGGGCTCTCCACCTCTATCCTCCTCTAAAAGTGTTCAGTTATCTGTAGCTGACGTCAACGACAACCCACCTGTGTTTGAGGAACAGTCCTATAAAGCCCACGTGACTGAAAATAACAAACCCGGTTCCTCCGTGTGTTCTGTTACTGCACGGGACCCAGACTGGAGACAGAACGGAACAGTGATTTATTCTATCTTACCTGGTGAGGTGAACGGTGTCCCAGTGTCCTCGTTATTATCCGTTAATGGAGAAACGGGGGTGATCCACGCTGTGAGGTCGTTTGATTACGAGCAGTTCAGGAGTTTTAAAGTCAACGTGGTGGCCAGAGACAACGGTTCTCCTCCGCTCAGCAGCAATGTCACGGTCAGTGTGTTCATAACAGATGTTAATGACAACTCTCCTCAGATACTATACCCCGCCCCGGAGGGGAACTCCTTCATGACGGAGCTGGTCCCCAAAGCTGCGCACGGGGGCTCTCTGGTTTCCAAGGTGATAGTGGTGGACGCGGACTCTGGCCAGAACGCCTGGCTTTCTTTTGATATAGTCAAATCGACTGATCCGGGACTTTTCACTATTGGTCTCCACAGCGGAGAGATCAGGACACAACGGGACATTTCTGAATCTGACAGCATGAAACAGAACCTCATTGTGTCAGTGAAAGATAACGGACAGCCCTCTCTCTCTGCCACCTGTACCATCTATTTAGTGATTTCTGATAACTTGGCTGAAGTACCAGAACTGAAAGATGTATCTTATGATGAGAACAATTCCAAACTCACCTCTTATCTGATCATCGCGCTGGTGTCTGTCTCCACCTTTTTCCTCACCTTCATCATTGTCATCCTGGCGGTGAGGTTTTGCCGCATAAGAAAGCCCAGACTGTTGTTTGACGGAGCGGTCACCATCCCCAGCGCCTATCTCCCTCCCAACTATGCAGAGGGGGATGGAGTGGGAACTCTCCGCAGCACTTACAATTATGACGCATACCTAACGACAGGTTCGCGCACAAGTGACTTCAAGTTCGTCACATCTTACATTGACAACACACTGCCCGCGGATCAGACTCTGAGAAAAACTCCAACAGACTTTGCTGAAGAATTTGACAACTCCGATGGGTCCCCTCCAGAGGTAGGCCTTCTTCGTAAATAAAAAATAGTATCTTGTTGTATGTTACACATTTTCAGTTAAGACACGTTTTAAAACAATTCGAGCTAAAATTAGAGTAATGATGCAATGTAAAATACATTTAAAATTAGAGTAAGTTGTGATATTGAAGTGCTGCTGTAAAAAACAAATTATCGGGAATTTTTTTTATTTTACATGGCATCATTACTCTAATTTTAAATGTATTTTACATTGCATCATTACTCTAATTTTAAATGTATTTTACATAGCATCATTACTCTAATTTTAAATGTATTTTACATTGCATCATTACTCTAATTTTAAATGTATTTTACATAGCATCATTACTCTAATTTTAAATGTATTTTACATAGCATCATTACTCTAATTTAAATGTATTTTACATAGCATCATTACTCTAATTTTAAATGTATTTTACATAGCATCATTACTCTAATTTAAATGTATTTTACATAGCATCATTACTCTAATTTTAAATGTATTTTACATAGCATCATTACTCTAATTTAAATGTATTTTACATAGCATCATTACTCTAATTTAAATGTATTTTACATAGCATCATTACTCTAATTTTAAATGTATTTTACATAGCATCATTACTCTAATTTAAATGTATTTTACATAGCATCATTACTCTAATTTTAAATGTATTTTACATAGCATCATTACTCTAATTTAAATGTATTTTACATAGCATCATTACTCTAATTTTAAATGTATTTTACATAGCATCATTACTCTAATTTAAATGTATTTTACATAGCATCATTACTCTAATTTTAAATGTATTTTACATAGCATCATAAACTCTAATTTTAAATGTATTTTACATAGCGTCATTACTCTAATTTTAAATGTATTTTACATAGCATCATTACTCTAATTTAAATGTATTTTACATAGCATCATTACTCTATTTTAAATGTATTTTACATTGCATCATGATTTGTATCATGATTTGTTTTTTACAGCAGTACTTCAATATCACAACTTGTCTATAGGTAATGTGTTAGTGATCCAGGTTTGACGTAATGTGTTAGTGATCCAGGTTTGACGTAATGTGTTAGTGATCCAGGTTTGACGTAATGTGTTAGTGATCCAGGTTTGACGTAATGTGTTAGTGATCCAGGTTTACAGGTTTGACGTAATGTGTTAGTGATCCAGGTTTGACGTAATGTGTTAGTGATTCAGGTCTGACTTGTAATTAAGCATTTTAGATCCTCATTTAGATCCCCTCAGCTGAAGTGAGAACTACTTAGGCGCTGATGTATAGTTGCTGATGGATATTTTTAGTTGTGATGGGATTTGTGATTCTGTTATTTTTTGATGAATTGATTGGTTGGATTTTTCACATACACAGTGCAGCGTTTTGAGTTCACTGAAAATGGGTTGATATAGGAGTTTTGCTTAGAAAATAAAATGTACTGTCTGTGGAGAAGTGGTGTGACAGTATCTGATTTGCGGCTTGAGCATCAGTGTTGCTGTCCATGGTGCTGAACATGCAGAAAATCCAACATAAGGCCAGCGGGGTTTACTACGAGTCATCGCTACTTGACTGTCCTCACCTTCCTTCTTTCCCATAGGCTACTCTCTGTTTTTGTGTTTGTGCATTCTGAAGATAGTGTCGACTAAAATAGCAACATAACATGTCATTTTCTATGTAGGTAGCCCATACACTTTCTCCCCGATGTGTCATAACCTTTTCTAATGTGTTCCTTCCAGCTAGACCAAACTTAACTCAATGCTGTGAGCATGATTTCAATGCTATGGTTTATGTTTTAGGCTTTTTAATGTTGTTTTCTGTGTATTTCTATTAGGTTATTTTGCAACAAGGAATTACATTTATTTATGGTTTGAAAGATGTAGACCTATATTAGTAGGCTGCACATTATTCAATAATGCCGGCTACAAATTTAGCTTCCTATTACGACTTGACCTGAAATACAGATATAGAAGAATGTATGTTGACGTGTAATTTCTAAAGAGTACTGACTGTGTCGCTGTTCACCAGCTGTGTTTGGATAGATCCAGTTCTCCACCCACTGGTGTTGTAACAAGACTCGGGTGTTCGGGTGCCATTAAGCTGCGGAAAAGACTGGAGACGGTTCAGATTGCTTGAACATTTTGAGGATATTATTTTCATCAAGCTGAATATTTTTGTGGAATACTATTTGTTTACATTGTATTATCAAGGCTATATTGTGTTTTGACGTTTTAATCCCAGGATGGGGCACAAAGGAATCTCGGTGACAGGTCTGGTCTGCGGCATTTCTTTCTTTCTTCTACCGCTGCACTCCGCCTATGGAGACGTGAGCTATTCTTTTCCGGAGGAGATGAAACGCGGATCTGTTATTGGAAATATAGCCAAAGATCTCGGGCTTGTGGCGAGCAGACTTTCCGCTCGTAAGGCCCGTGTTGATCCCGATGGGAACCGTAAACGTTACTGTGACATTAATCTGAGTACCGGAGATCTGATTGTTGCGGAGAGAATTGACAGAGAGGGGCTTTGTGGCAAGAAGGCTTCGTGTGTTTTAAAACAAGAACTTGTATTGGAGAGTCCTTTGGAGGTGCAACGTATTAGTCTTCATGTTCAAGATATAAATGATAATTCTCCGCAATTTAAGGACGAAGTGATTACAATTGAAATGAGCGAATCAGCAGATAAAGGCGCTCGTTTTTTACTTGATCAGGCACACGATGCAGATTTAGGACAGAATGCAGTGCAAAGGTACACTTTACAAAAAAATGACCATTTCCTATTGACCGTTGATAGTCATACTGTTGAGCTTGTTCTAGAGAAAGAGCTTGATCGTGAACAAAGCAATGAAATCAAAGTATTGCTTACAGCTGTAGACGGAGGCTCTCCGCAGAAATCAGGTACTGTAGTCATACACGTCACTGTACTGGATGCTAACGATAACGCCCCAGTGTTTAGCAAGGCCGTCTATGAAGCCAGTCTGCCTGAAAACTCTCCTTTAGATACTGTAGTGGTTACAGTTAGTGCTGCAGATGCAGATGACGGAGTGAATGGGGAAGTTACCTATGACTTCGCTCACGTTTCAGAGGAAGATGACAAATTATTTTCTATCGACCGGAAGACTGGAGAAATTAGAGTGATCGGCACAATTGATTTTGAAGAAATGTCATATTTTGAACTGCGCATCAAAGCAAAGGATGGTTTAGGGTTAGCATCATATGTCAAAGTCATAATAGACATCACAGATGTTAATGACAACAATCCTTCGATTTATATACAATCTCTGACTAACCCCATACCTGAGAACGCGTCACCTGGTACAGAGGTGGGCATCATTAACGTGCAGGATAGAGACTCTGAGAATAACCGACAGGTCCGCTGCTCCATTCAGCAAAACCTTCCCTTTAAGCTGGTGCCATCCATCAAAAACTACTATTCTCTGGTGACCACGGGCGAACTGGACCGAGAACTGGTGTCTGATTACAACATTACAATCACTGCCACCGACGAGGGCTCTCCACCTCTGTCCTCCTCTAAACCTGTTCAGTTATCTGTAGCTGACGTCAACGACAACCCACCTGTGTTTGAGGAACAGTCCTATAAAGCCCACGTGACTGAAAATAACAAACCCGGTAACTCCGTGTGTTCCGTTACTGCACGGGACCCAGACTGGAGACAGAACGGAACAGTGATTTATTCTCTCTTACCTGGTGAGGTGAACGGTGTTCCGGTGTCCTCGTTTTTATCCGTTAACGGAGACACGGGGGTGATCCACGCTGTGAGGTCGTTTGATTATGAGCAGTTCAAGAGTTTTAAAGTCCACGTGGTGGCCAGAGACAACGGTTCTCCTCCGCTCAGCAGCAACGTCACGGTCAGTGTGTTCATAACAGATGTGAATGACAACTCTCCTCAGATACTATACCCCGCCCCGGAGGGGATATCCTTCATGACCGAGCTGGTCCCCAAAGTTGCACACGGGGGCTCTCTGGTTTCCAAGGTGATTGCGGTGGACGCGGACTCTGGCCAGAACGCCTGGCTGTCCTATCATATCGTCAAATCCACTGATCCGGGACTTTTCACTATTGGTCTCCACAGCGGAGAGATCAGGACACAGCGGGACATTTCTGAATCTGACAGCATGAAACATAACTTTATTGTGTCAGTGAAAGATAACGGACAGCCCTCTCTCTCTGCCACCTGTACCATGTATTTAGTGATTTCTGATAACATGGCTGAAGTGCCCGAACTGAAAGATATCTCGTATGATAAGAGCAATTCCAAACTCACCTCTTATCTGATCATCGGGCTGGTGTCTGTCTCCACCTTTTTCCTCACCTTCATTATTGTCATCCTGGCCGTGAGGTTTTGCCGCAGGCGAAAGCCAAGACTGTTGTTTGACGGAGCGGTCGCCATTCCCAGCGCCTATCTCCCTCCCAACTACGCAGAGGGGGATGGAGTGGGAACTCTCCGCAGCACTTACAATTATGACGCATACCTAACGACAGGTTCGCGCACAAGTGACTTCAAGTTCGTCACATCTTACAGTGACAACACGCTGCCTGCGGACCAGACTCCGAGAAAAACTCCAAGAGACTTTGCTGAAGAACTTGGCGATTCCAACGGGTCCCCCTCAGAGGTAGGCCTTTATTGTAAACTAAATTAGTCCTACGATGCGTTGTACAATCTTTTCCCCCCATAGACAATCACCTGTTTCATGGCACTGCATCATTATCCCATGTTTATACACTGTTAGTCCTTTCTATAATTTCAACAGAAAATAAACACAAGGTTACACTGCATTATGGGTAAAATGCAGAAAAATATTCTTATTAATTGTAATTGGAAGTGTCCTGTAAAACATATTTCTTATAAATAATGGTTCATGCCAACTGTAGATTACTATTTTCAGTTTCAGGTGCCAACCTCATGCTCTGGGTTGCATGCATAAAGCTCAGACTCTGAACCCTCTTAATGATTTACCATTTACCCCAAGCCAGTGATCCAGGTTTACAGGTTTGACGTAATCTGTTAGTGATCCAGGTTTGACGTAATGTGTTAGTGATTCAGGTCTGACTTGTAATTAAGCATTTTAGATCCTCATTTAGATCCCCTCAGCTGAAGTGAGAACTACTTAGGCGCTGATGTATAGTTGCTGATGGATATTTTTAGTTGTGATGGGATTTGTGATTCTGTTATTTTTTGATGAATTGATTGGTTGGATTTTTCACATACACAGTGCAGCGTTTTGAGTTCACTGAAAATGGGTTGATATAGGAGTTTTGCTTAGAAAATAAAATGTACTGTCTGTGGAGAAGTGGTGTGACAGTATCTGATTTGCGGCTTGAGCATCAGTGTTGCTGTCCATGGTGCTGAACATGCAGAAAATCCAACATAAGGCCAGCGGGGTTTACTACGAGTCATCGCTACTTGACTGTCCTCACCTTCCTTCTTTCCCATAGGCTACTCTCTGTTTTTGTGTTTGTGCATTCTGAAGATAGTGTCGACTAAAATAGCAACATAACATGTCATTTTCTATGTAGGTAGCCCATACACTTTCTCCCCGATGTGTCATAACCTTTTCTAATGTGTTCCTTCCAGCTAGACCAAACTTAACTCAATGCTGTGAGCATGATTTCAATGCTATGGTTTATGTTTTAGGCTTTTTAATGTTGTTTTCTGTGTATTTCTATTAGGTTATTTTGCAACAAGGAATTACATGTATTTATGGTTTGAAAGATGTAGACCTATATTAGTAGGCTGCACATTATTCAATAATGCCGGCTACAAATTTAGCTTCCTATTACGACTTGACCTGAAATACAGATATAGAAGAATGTATGTTGACGTGTAATTTCTGAAGAGTACTGACTGTGTCGCTGTTCACCAGCTGTGTTTGGATAGATCCAGTTCTCCACCCACTGGTGTTGTAACAAGACTCGGGTGTTCGGGTGCCATTAAGCTGCGGAAAAGACTGGAGACGGTTCAGATTGCTTGAACATTTTGAGGATATTATTTTCATCAAGCTGAATATTTTTGTGGAATACTATTTGTTTACATTGTATTATCAAGGCTATATTGTGTTTTGACGTTTTAATCCCAGGATGGGGCACAAAGGAATCTCGGTGACAGGTCTGGTCTGCGGCATTTCTTTCTTTCTTCTACCGCTGCACTCCGCCTATGGAGACGTGAGCTATTCTTTTCCGGAGGAGATGAAACGCGGATCTGTTATTGGAAATATAGCCAAAGATCTCGGGCTTGTGGCGAGCAGACTTTCCGCTCGTAAGGCCCGTGTTGATCCCGATGGGAACCGTAAACGTTACTGTGACATTAATCTGAGTACCGGAGATCTGATTGTTGCGGAGAGAATTGACAGAGAGGGGCTTTGTGGCAAGAAGGCTTCGTGTGTTTTAAAACAAGAACTTGTATTGGAGAGTCCTTTGGAGGTGCAACGTATTAGTCTTCATGTTCAAGATATAAATGATAATTCTCCGCAATTTAAGGACGAAGTGATTACAATTGAAATGAGCGAATCAGCAGATAAAGGCGCTCGTTTTTTACTTGATCAGGCACACGATGCAGATTTAGGACAGAATGCAGTGCAAAGGTACACTTTACAAAAAAATGACCATTTCCTATTGACCGTTGATAGTCATACTGTTGAGCTTGTTCTAGAGAAAGAGCTTGATCGTGAACAAAGCAATGAAATCAAAGTATTGCTTACAGCTGTAGACGGAGGCTCTCCGCAGAAATCAGGTACTGTAGTCATACACGTCACTGTACTGGATGCTAACGATAACGCCCCAGTGTTTAGCAAGGCCGTCTATGAAGCCAGTCTGCCTGAAAACTCTCCTTTAGATACTGTAGTGGTTACAGTTAGTGCTGCAGATGCAGATGACGGAGTGAATGGGGAAGTTACCTATGACTTCGCTCACGTTTCAGAGGAAGATGACAAATTATTTTCTATCGACCGGAAGACTGGAGAAATTAGAGTGATCGGCACAATTGATTTTGAAGAAATGTCATATTTTGAACTGCGCATCAAAGCAAAGGATGGTTTAGGGTTAGCATCATATGTCAAAGTCATAATAGACATCACAGATGTTAATGACAACAATCCTTCGATTTATATACAATCTCTGACTAACCCCATACCTGAGAACGCGTCACCTGGTACAGAGGTGGGCATCATTAACGTGCAGGATAGAGACTCTGAGAATAACCGACAGGTCCGCTGCTCCATTCAGCAAAACCTTCCCTTTAAGCTGGTGCCATCCATCAAAAACTACTATTCTCTGGTGACCACGGGCGAACTGGACCGAGAACTGGTGTCTGATTACAACATTACAATCACTGCCACCGACGAGGGCTCTCCACCTCTGTCCTCCTCTAAAACTGTTCAGTTATCTGTAGCTGACGTCAACGACAACCCACCTGTGTTTGAGGAACAGTCCTATAAAGCCCACGTGACTGAAAATAACAAACCCGGTAACTCCGTGTGTTCCGTTACTGCACGGGACCCAGACTGGAGACAGAACGGAACAGTGATTTATTCTCTCTTACCTGGTGAGGTGAACGGTGTTCCGGTGTCCTCGTTTTTATCCGTTAACGGAGACACGGGGGTGATCCACGCTGTGAGGTCGTTTGATTATGAGCAGTTCAAGAGTTTTAAAGTCCACGTGGTGGCCAGAGACAACGGTTCTCCTCCGCTCAGCAGCAACGTCACGGTCAGTGTGTTCATAACAGATGTGAATGACAACTCTCCTCAGATACTATACCCCGCCCCGGAGGGGATATCCTTCATGACCGAGCTGGTCCCCAAAGTTGCACACGGGGGCTCTCTGGTTTCCAAGGTGATTGCGGTGGACGCGGACTCTGGCCAGAACGCCTGGCTGTCCTATCATATAGTCAAATCCACTGATCCGGGACTTTTCACTATTGGTCTCCAAGGCGGAGAGATCAGGACACAGCGGGACATTTCTGAATCTGACAGCATGAAACATAACTTTATTGTGTCAGTGAAAGATAACGGACAGCCCTCTCTCTCTGCCACCTGTACCATGTATTTAGTGATTTCTGATAACATGGCTGAAGTGCCCGAACTGAAAGATATCTCGTATGATAAGAGCAATTCCAAACTCACCTCTTATCTGATCATCGGGCTGGTGTCTGTCTCCACCTTTTTCCTCACCTTCGTTATTGTCATCCTGGCCGTGAGGTTTTGCCGCAGGCGAAAGCCAAGACTGTTGTTTGATGGAGCGGTCGCCATTCCCAGCGCCTATCTCCCTCCCAACTACGCAGAGGGGGATGGAGTGGGAACTCTCCGCAGCACTTACAATTATGACGCATACCTAACGACAGGTTCGCGCACAAGTGACTTCAAGTTCGTCACATCTTACAGTGACAACACGCTGCCTGCGGACCAGACTCCGAGAAAAACTCCAAGAGACTTTGCTGAAGAACTTGGCGATTCCAACGGGTCCCCCTCAGAGGTAGGCCTTTATTGTAAACTAAATTAGTCCTACGATGCGTTGTACAATCTTTTCCCCCCATAGACAATCACCTGTTTCATGGCACTGCATCATTATCCCATGTTTATACACTGTTAGTCCTTTCTATAATTTCAACAGAAAATAAACACAAGGTTACACTGCATTATGGGTAAAATGCAGAAAAATATTCTTATTAATTGTAATTGGAAGTGTCCTGTAAAACATATTTCTTATAAATAATGGTTCATGCCAACTGTAGATTACTATTTTCAGTTTCAGGTGCCAACCTCATGCTCTGGGTTGCATGCATAAAGCTCAGACTCTGAACCCTCTTACTCCGAATAGATTTGCCCCTGATCATATATCTAAGATTGTGCCCAATCCCATTTTTAAATCCATCTCCCTCTCTGTCTTTGTCTCTCTCTCCCCCAACACCCATCTCACACACACAGTCACTCAATATACTGAGTTTTGAATCAGTGTGGTAATGAAACGTTTCTTTGGATACAAGCATTGTTGTTTTTACAATATTATACAATAAAACTAACAGCAATGTACCATGTTCATTATTTACAGCAAAAAGTCATGAAACGCAATGCAATCTGGGTGAATTTAGGCGCAACTGGTAAATGATACCGTCAATTCCAATGAAACATTGGTTTAACAGTACGTTACTGTAAAATGGTACTATAATTCCACCACAAAGAATATATTACCCTACCATATTTTTGGATCGTTTAAAACATTTTTACTACTAGTGGGTATGGTTGATTCTGGCTCATGAACACATTTTGAGGCGTGCCTTGTAAGACACGACATTTGTTGCACCTGTGAGTGAGAGTGGTGTACCAAATTAACATATATGTGGTAGTAGTGCCACAACAATTAAATATGTAGAGGGGACAGATTGGAGTGGCAGCAAGCCTCAAAGTATTTGTTATGTCCTTGGTCTGTTTTTCCCTGTAGTCACTGAATATTTGGAAGTCTTTGTTAAATGCAAGTGATTTTGAAGACCAATTATTCATATACATTTGATACCCTGTAATATGAAAACACATTACATAGCAGCCAACCTGCTTGCACCAATCCCATACAATTACACTACAATACTGTAAGATTCAAAGCCGCCTCTCCTCATTCAATTTAATTAATTCATTCAACAATCCATCCATTCATTCATTACAATTACCGTAAAAATATTAGTAAGAGTATTGTACCGTAAAACAGATTACAGTAATATGCTGTAAATGTACAGCATTATACTGGCAACAGAGTAAATTACTGTAATTAAATATTAGCTGTGTTGCTGTAATGATTACAGTAGGCTCATTTACAGTATACTTCTGTATTGTATATTGTATACTGTAAAGCATTTAAAATTTCAGTATTTGCCTGACAACTCTGCTGAGAGTATACATCTGTAAATTTACAGGGAAATGTTTGACACTGTACAGGCAAGTTATAGGTTCCATATTTGATGTAATTGGTCATGTAGCCTCTTAGATTATTGTTTTGACCTCTTCAGTTGAAGCGAGAAATATTGGGGTTAAATATATTGTATATACAGTACCAGTAAACATTTTGGAGTCACCTACTCATTCCAGGGTTTTTCTTTATTTTTACTATTTTCTACATTGTAGAATAATAGTGAAGACATCAAAACTATGAAATAACACATAAGGAATCATGTAGTAAACAAAAGAGTGTTAAACAAATCAAAATATATTATATATTTTAGATTCTTTAAAGTAGCCACCATTTGCCTTGATGACAGCTTTGCACACTCTTGGCCGTCTCTCAACCAACTTCATGAGGTAGTCACCTGGAATGCATTTCAATTAACAGGTGTGCCTTGTTAAAAGTTAATTTGTGGAATGTATTTCCTTCTTAATACGTTTGAGCCAATCAGTTGTATTGTGACATTGTAGGGGTGGTATACAGAAGATAGCCCTATTTGGTAAAAGACCAAGTACATATTATGGCAAGAATAGTTCAAATAAGCAAAGTGAAATGACAGTCCATCATTACTTTAAGACATGGAGGTTAATTAATGAGGAGCATTTCAAGAACTATAATGAAACTGGCTCTCATCAGGAAAGGAAGACCCAGAGTTACCTATGCTGGAAAGGATACATTTATTAGAGTTAACTGCACCAAATAAATGCTTCACATAGTTCAAGTAACAGACACATCTCAACATCAACTGTCCAGAGGACACTGTGTGAATCAGGCCTTCATGGTCGAATTGCTACAAAGAAACCACTACTAAAGGACACCAATAATAAGAAGAGACTTGCTTGGGCCAAGAAACACGAGCAATGGACATTAGACTGTTGGAAATCTGTCCTTTGGTCTGATGAGTCCACATTTGAGATTGTTGGTTCCAACCACCATGTCTTTGTGAGAGATGCAGAGTAGGTGAACGGATGATCTCCACGTGTGTGGTTCCCGCCGTGAAGCATGGAGGAAGAGGTGTGATGGTGTGGGGGTGCTTTGCTGGTGATACTGTCAGTGTTTTATTTAGAATTCAAGGCACACTTAACCAGCATGGCTACCACAACATTCTGCAGCATTACGCCATCCCATCTGGTTTGTGCTTAGTGGGACTATAATTTGTTTTTCAACAGAACAATGACCCAATACACTTCCAGGCTGTGTAAGGGCTATTTGACCAAGAAGGAGAGTGATGGAGTGCTGCATCAGATGACATGGCCTCCGCAATCACCCGACCTCAACCCAATTGAGATGGTTTGGGATGAGTTGGACCGCAGAGTGAAGGAAAAGCAGCCAACAAGTGCTCAGCATGTGTGGGAACTCCTTTAAGAATGTTAGAAAAGCATTCCTCATGAAGCTGGTAGAGAGAATGCCAAGTGTGTACAAAGCTGCCAGCAACGCAAAGGGTGGTTACTTTGAAGAATCTAAAATCTAAAATATATTTAGATTTGTTTAACACGTTTCAACATGATTCCACATGGGTTATTTCATTATTCTACATTGTAGAAAACAGTGAAAAAATAAAGAAAAACCATTGAATGAGTTGGTGTGTCCAAATTTTGACTGGTACTGTATATCTGAAGTGCATTCGGAAAGTGTTCAGACCCCTTGAATCTTTCTACATTTTGTTACGTTGCAGCCTTATTCTACAAGTGATTAAATAATTTTCCCCCTCATCAATCTACACACAATACCCCATAATGACTTAGCAAAACAGGTTTTCAGAAATGTTTGCAAATTTAAAAAAAATTAAAATAATAATTATATTTAAAAAGTATTCAGACCATTTACTCAGTACTTTGTTGAAGAACCTTTGACAGTGATTACAGCTTCGGGTCTTCTTGTGTATGATGCTACAAGCTTGGAACACCTGTATTTGAGGAGTTTCTCCCATTCCTCTCTGTAGATCCTTTCCAGCTCTGTCAGGTTGGATGGGAAGCGTTGCTGCACAGCTATTTTCAGGTCTCTCCAGAGATGTTCGGTTAGGTTCAATCTGGGTTCTGGCTGGGCCACTAAAGGACATTCAGAGACTTGTCCCGAAGCCATTCCTGCATTGTCTTGGGTGTGTGCTTAGGGCCATTGTCCTGTTGGAAGGTGAACCATCGCCGCTGTCTGATGTCCTGAGTGCTCTGGAGCAGGTTTTCAACAAGGATCTCTCTGTGCTTTGTTCCGTTCATCCTTCTCTCGATTCTGACTAGTCTCCCAGTCCTTGCCCCCCATCTCAACAGAGAAACTCTGGATCTCTGTCAGAGTGACCATTGGGTTCTTGGTCACCTCCCTGACCAAGGCCCTTCTCCCTCAATTGCTCAGTTTGGCCGGGCGGCCAGCTCTAGGAAGAGTCTTGGTAGTTCCAAACTTCTTCCATTTAAGAATGATGAAGGCCACTGTGTTCTTGGGGACCTTCAATAATGCAGACATTTTTTTGTACCCTTCCACAGATCTGTGCCTTGAAGGTCTGGGGTTATAAATTATTTGCCAGTTTTCCAGTTTTTGCCGTAGTGCTCCAGTGCTGCCCGCGCTGAGTAATGGAAACGGGTTGAACAGGCCGTGGCTCGGGTGGGGGGTCCCTGATGATCTTCTTGGCCTTCCTGGTGTTGTAGGTGTCCTGGAGGGCAGGCAGTGTGCATCCAATTGTGCGTTCGGCTGCACGTATCACCCTCTGAAACTCCTTTCTGTCTGCGGTGGTAGAGTTGCCGTACCAGGTTATGATGCAGCCCAATCTATGATCAGGGGAAACCCTGTTTGGGGTAAGGGGGTTCAGAGGTGGTAAAAATACACAGCAGGACAGTTAGGGCAGTATAGCATCCAGGAGAGAGAAGACAGCGCAGCATCCAGTGTTCCTCATGGGGCTCTGTAACAATCCTCCTCAGTTCTGATTTGTCAGCTCATCTCACCCCTAGGACAAGCATAGAAAAAGAAAGAATAGAATGAGAGACAGAGAGCACCAGGGCTGTTACTCTGTGGGTAAAAAGACAGGGACAAGGGACATATCAAGCTGGTGTCATGTGTATGGGTACTTACCTCACTAGAGGTCTTCATTCAAACTCAGTGAGCTCTTGGGAGAATGGGGCAAGGTAGGGGTTGAGAACAAACAGCTGGCTTCCTCTGGACCACCTTGTCATGCACTTTGTCCCGTCTTTAGGGTTCATCATCGTGGGTTGATTCAAACCTACAGCACATATCCTACATAGTTTATGAAATAATTTGAGGCATTGAACAAACACAAATAAGAAAGATAGATATACCTACTTCAAACCCTAGCTAACTAATACAACATTGCTATAGGCTACACAATATCACATATTATTTTACCAGACTCACAACATGTCGCTTTCTAGCTGTGTAACCAAATGTTTGCATACTACTGGTAAAGTGAACAAGTTTAGCTAATACTGTGCCATTATGGAACAATGTTTTTTTAATTAAACAAATGGTTGGCGGAAGAGGCTATACAGACAGTCCTGGCATGAAAAATGATGATTTATGTTGCACAGATGAGAGCCAAGTGAACCGAATCCCGCAGTGTTGTGACAGCTAAGGAGGACACTGTCCCGGTGGTTTTGACATTTATGCTCTCCTCATTGACTAAAATATACCACGGTGACATCTAGATGGCTACCAATATTAGTTATTTCTTCTGTAGGCTGCTATCCTATTTGAAATGCTGTATAATCCTGGGAGGGGAAAGAATTTGCCAAGTGACTAGGTTCCACCACCGACACTGTGTTAGGCTACAGCTGACCAGTGGTACTGCACCTTAGGTAGAAACGTGTTTTATGTGTATAATGTGGCCTGTCTATCTGAAAAAATATGGGTCATTTTTGAAACTGCTAGAAACAAACCATTATCTCTGTAGTAACAGTGGAAACATAGCAGACATGAATCTACACTCAGTCTATTCTGTATGGCACTCCGGGGCAGGCACACAGCCTATAATCACAATCACTATTCTCTGTGTGATGTTTTTCTAGGTTGCACAGCCAGATATTTACGAGCAATTTAGAGCAGACCAAAATGTATTGTGTCAGCTTGAGCTAGCTAGCCAGCTAGCAAACGTTAGCCAGCTAGTTTAGCAAAGGAAACATGTGGTAATACAATGTTGGCTAGTTTAGCTAAGGAAACATGTGGTAATACAATGTTGGCTAGTTTAGCTAAGGAAACATGTGGTAATACAATGTTGGCTAGTTTAGCTAAGGAAACATGTGGTAATACAATGTTGGCTAGTTTAGCTAAGGACACATGCGGTAATATAATGTTGGCTAGTTTAGCTAAGGACACATGCGGTCATACAATGTTGGCTAACAATAAATATACTTATAAACAACTCAATTTATCTTCCCAGCAGCTGCTAGAAATATTATTTCACATCATAGGCGCTTCAAGAAGATATTTACTAAAATCATCTGAGCTTTATGTGTCTCTCCCGACGGCATGAGGTTGGCGCCTGAAACTGATCATTTGAATCTACAGTGTATAAACTATTACTGTAAAGAAATACAGTATATTAGACTAATTTTTAAAAGAGGCTTCCAAATTACAGTTCATTTTCAGCATTTTACCCATCATGCAGTTCAATCCACACCACGAATGTGGTGCGTAAATAAAATCACTGGGGAAGCCAAGCCAGAAGGAAAGCCATATTACAATCTTTGTGTTGTGATAATTGTGTTCTTTGCTCTTTAATCTGTTAGTTCATATGTCTTGTGACCATGATATATAGGCGTAAGGCCGAGACAATAAGAAGACACGGTGGCACAGAAAATTCAACCACACCTTGGTTTGATCACAAAACCAGACAGCAACCTCTGTCCGAAGTCCACAAAGCATTTCGCATGTAATAAACAGCTACATGACCTACTTACTACATGGTCAATCAAGTTCATGTTTCCGACATTTTCCGACTACTGAAAAACTATTGATTTAGAACCATGGAGAGTTACTGCAAGTCACGATGAAGACAGGAACTGCCTCCACTATTCCAGCACCATTTACACTTCAACATCATCAAATCACCTCTGCTTAGTCTAGTACAGTGACAACTAAAAGATACCAAAAACAATTTAGTCCAATCAATATGATGTGACTGTCCATGGTTCTCAGTTGTGTGTGTGTGCATTCTGCAAGTGGAAAAAACATGTTGACTCACCCTACTAGTAGAAAAAAGCCAATGCCCTCCTCATCTCTTTCACAAAACAGTCTGATTGTCATACAGTACACGCTTTTATTTTTTCTTGTGCTAGTCTACCTGGCTCGCTAGCCTAACTTATTTTCATGGGCAACGTTAGCTTGTTAACATTAGCCTTCTACATCTAACTACGTATTGAACTTCCATCCTCTCAGTCCAGGTGCACAATGTATGAATTCATAGTTAGATCAGAATAGCAGTTATAATTATTGGCCAGTATGGATAACTAAGTAAAACCACAAGTTCAAATCCCTGTCTCCATCCATTGCTAATTTATGAAAGGGACAATTTTAGCTAGCTAGCTGGCCACCGGAGGACAACAACACACACAATGAGATGCAACAACTCACTCAGTTTAGCTCAACGCTGATTGGTGAGGGTAGGCAACAACATCTCCTCCCCGCTGATCCTCAACACTGGGGCCCCACAAGGGTGCGTTCTGAGCCCTCTCCTGTACTCCCTGTCCACCCACGACTGCGTGGCCACGCACGCCTCCAACTCAATCATCAAGTTTGCGGACGACACAACAGTGGTAGGCTTGATTACCAACAACGACGAGGCGGCCTACAGGGAGGAGGTGAGGGCCCTCAGAGTGTGGTGTCAGGAAAATAACCTCACACTCAACGTCAACTAAATTAAGGAGATGATTGTGGACTTCAGGAAACAGCAGAGGGAACACCCCCCTATCCACATCGATGGAACAGTAGTGGAGAGGGTAGCAAGTTTTAAGTTCCTCGGCATACACATCACAGACAAACTGAATTGGTCCACTCACACAGACAGCATCGTGAAGAAGGCGCAGCAGCGCCTCTTCAACCTCAGGAGGCTGAAGAAATTTGGCTTGTCAACAAAAGCACTCACAAACTTCTACAGATGCACAATCGAGAGCATCCTGGCAGGCTGTATCACTGCCTGGTATGGCAACTGCACCGCCCTCAACCGTAAGGCTCTCCAGAGGGTAGTGAGGTCTGCACAACGCATCACCGGGGGCAAACTACCTGCCCTCCAGGACACCTACACCACCCGATGTCACAGGAAGGCCATAAAGATCATCAAGGACATCAACCACCCGAGCCACTGCCTGTTCACCCCGCTATCATCCAGAAGGCGAGGTCAGTACAGGTGCATCAAAGCTGGGACCGAGAGACTGAAAAACAGCTTCTATCTCAAGGCCATCAGACTGTTAAACAGCCACCACTAACACTGAGTGGCTGCTGCCAACACACTGACACTGACTCAACTCCAGTCACTTTAATAATGGGAATTGATGGGAAATGATGTAAATATATCACTAGCCACTTTAAACAATGCTACCTTATATAATGTTACTTACCCTACATTATTCATCTCATATGCATACGTATATACTGTACTCTATATCATCGACTGTATCCTTATGTAATACATGTATCACTAGCCACTTTAAACTATGCCACTTTGTTTACATACTCATCTCATTTGTACATACTGTACTCGATACCATCTACTGTATCTTGCCTATGCTGCTCTGTACCATCACTCATTCGTATATCCTTATGTACATATTCTTTATCCCCTTACACTGTGTACAAGACAGTAGTTTTGGAATTGTTAGTTAGATTACTTGTTATTACTGCATTGTCGGAACTAGAAGCACAAGCATTTCGCTACACTCGCATTAACATCTGCTAACCATGTGTATGTGACAAATAAAATTAGATTTGATTTGATTTGATTTGATTTATCAAGGGAGGCCAAATGCTCACAGGCTTCCCTTGCCTTCAATTCTACGGGCAGCAACAATGTCATACTATTTATGACCATTTATGACCAGACAGCATCAGTTAGATGGCCTACACATACAAAGACATGTTTTGTAGATTTTGTTTTGTCCCATTTCAACAGATGTAAATGAACTTGGCTATCTTTCACCAGCTGAAGTACCGTTAGAGAGAGAGAGAGCTAGCCAAATGTTGTCTAACATTAGCGAGCTAACTAGCTCACTAACGTTAGCTATTATTTTTGCCACAATCACACTAGACCTGAATCAAACGATGAATCCAGTGGGCAAACGATTGTAGATCGACATTCTGACGTTTTTTTCAGCTCAATGTGACTTTTTATTAGAGGCAGTATAGCAATGTAACGTTATATTGATTTATAACTTTCCCTAGCTAATTCCCTACTTTTCACACTGACACAGTAATAAACAGCTCTCCAGGCTTCACTGTCGTGGTGCACAGTCAGTACACAACACTGTAGTCATCATGTCTTAGGAGGATCAGATGTTGACAGGTGTCCCAGCAGGGTCAGACAGCCAGGGAAGACCAGTCTACGGAGGTCAGGTGAATTTTGCAGTATATTAACGATATCAGTGAATGATATAAAGTTCCATCTTGAGTTGATTGGTAGACCTACAGTAGCTACAGGGCAGCAGTTTAAAGCTACAGTCTGGGATCTGGGAATAATGGTCATTTCAATGATTGTACTATTGATTGTATTCTTGTATAAAATCATGTAGAAATGTACACCAAGGTAATTATTTGTCATGCCTCATCGTAGCAGGATCAGATGGTGACAGGGGTCTCAGCAGGGTCAGACAGCCAGGGAAGACCAGTCTGTGATGAAGCTGAGGTGAAATTTTGCAGATACAACACTTTATTCACTCTGTGCAGCAAACACTGGACAAGCCAGAAAGATTTAAACTATTTTAAGGCAGTCTGACAATTGTCTAAAGTTGATTTCAGCTGAATCAAGGGTTGAAAGATGTGAGGAAGATCTGGGAAAAGCTATTGATGATCATGAATGGATACAGTTGTGTTTAAATGCCCAGTCATATCATCTCAGACATAAATGACTGCAGTTTAAGACCATCCATAGAACGTACCATATGTGAGTGAAACTGAATGACGTGCACTCAGAAATGGCATCCCTGTGCTGGAAGGTGTAAAGCACAAAAGAGGACCTATTTGCAAATGTTAACTGTATAACCTAGCATTTATAACGGCTAAGAAATGCATTGCCATTAATTGAAAGGTTGGTTATCCTCCCACAATGTCACAATAGATCATATACATATCACGTTATGTATCATTAGATTTGATTTATTACAAGATTAAGGGTATACTGGGCAACTTTTACAAGGTCTGAATGACTTCTATGGAATACTGTATGACAAAGGGAGTCTGTATTGAAAACATGCCCACGTCAGGGGAGATACTTATTTTGGCTATCCCTAGCTGATGGGCTTCTCAGTCCTGGCCCTGGGGATCTGCCGTCCTGTTGGTTGTCTCTCTGGCCTTGGCCTAACAAATCTGAAACCAATAATGAATTTTTCACTAAGATCCTAAGGCTGAGTGGGGTGTGTTGGGTTGGGAGCTGCAGGGTGGTGGACCACTAGGGGCAGGACGAGGCGACCCAGCTATATTGTGTGCTAGTAAAATGAACTCTACTGTACTATTAGGGCTATGAGATGAATTATATGGAGGATGTGTTGTTTCTGTGTGTTAATGTACAGTATATGTGTAGGTGGATGTGTTTTATATATGTATGTATATATATATATATATATATATATTAAACTTGTTTCCAAACCTTTCCTTTGGAAATTAAACAAAAAAATGTGTGAAGAAAATTGTGTTGGGGAGAGAATTTAGTTATTGACTAGAAGGGTGAGGGTTGGGCATGGAGGTGGCTCGGGCTGAAATGTGATATGAAGATGTCTTAATAAAGATGTTAAGTCTTTGTACTTTATGTTTTAAAGAGTTGTTCATTTGTTAGGCTATTGGTTAAAGGTGCAGCACAATATTGATTATTGAATTACATTTGATCCAGTTCAGTTTTATCAATCACTTAAACATATTAAATAATTATCTCTTACCTATAGCTAGATGACTGTGGGCATTTTTGTTTACTTTTTGTTGTTATAAATAGAGACAGCTAGAAGGGCCGTGGGTCATATTAGATTGTGTAGAAATGCAGAAAATTTGCTTTAGATGCCAAAAACAATTCTGGGGGAGGACCCCCAGACACCCCGACAGGTTATGTCAGCTTCTAACTTCTAAAACTAAAGTTGAGCTACTGACTGTGCTTATTAGGTTATCCCCATATGCTGGGGGCATACATCATGTATCTCCAATGTTTGATCATGAATAATGTCTATCTGAGACTTTTATTGAAATGTTATTAGCCCAATGTCAGCGTGTAATTTCTGAATGGTGCTCATAGGGTCGCTGTTCACCAGCGGAGGTAGAATAGATAGCTCTCCACCCATTGCTGTTGTCATTAACAAAGCTCTGGTTTCGTTTCCCTACATAAAATAATAGAGGTAAACGGTCAGACTGCGCACACACTTGTATTTTGTTTTGATAATCTAGTGAATGTTGATAGTTTTGTGGAATACTTTCTCCTTACATCGATCTGTTTAACTATATATATATGGATGTCGTTGGAAGTCTAAGGATGCTGAACAAAGGATTCTCAATGTCAGCCCTGGTCTTCTGCTTTTCTTTCTTTCTTCTACCGCTGCACTCCGCCTATGGAGACGTGAGCTATTCTTTTCCGGAGGAGATGAAACGAGGATCTGTTATTGGAAATATAGCCAATGATCTCGGGCTGGAGGCGAGCAGGCTGTCCGCTCGTAGGGCCCGTGTTGATACTGAAGGAAACCGAAAACGTTATTGTGACATTAATCTGAGTACCGGGGAGTTGATTGTTGCGGAGAGGGTTGACAGAGAGGGGCTTTGTGGAGAAAAGGTTTTATGCATACTAACATTCGAGTTGGTCCTAGAGAGTCCACTTGAGTTGCATCATATATCACTTCAAATCCAAGATATCAACGATAATTCACCCATATTTCCCAAGGATTTAATTAAGGTAGAAATCAGAGAATCCGCTGTGAAAGGAGCTCGCTATCGTGTAAACGCAGCTCACGACGCAGATACTAGACAAAACGCAGTGCAAATCTACGTACTACAAAGGAATAATCATTTTGTTTTGGGTTTGCAAACGAATAATGCTGGTATTAAATACGGTGAGTTAGTTCTGGACAAAGTATTAGACCGCGAGGAGCAGCAGGAGTTGAAGCTGTTGATGACAGCTGTAGATGGGGGCTCTCCGCAGAGATCAGGTACTGTAGTCATACACGTCACTGTACTGGATGCTAACGATAACGCCCCAGTGTTTAGACAGGCCGTCTATAAAGCCAGTCTGCCTGAAAACTCTCCTTTAGATACTGTAGTGGTTACAGTGAGTGCTACGGATGCAGATGAGGGATTGAATGGAGAAGTGACGTATGAATTTAGTCGAGTATCTGAAACAGCAAGGAATGTATTTACTATGGACCAGAACACAGGAGAAATTAGAGTGACAGGAGAAATAGATTATGAAGAAGAGACACAATTTGAACTTTTTAGTGAAGGGAAAGATGGCTTTGGTCTTTCTTCGGACAGTAAAGTTATTATAGACATTACAGACATAAATGACAATGCCCCTGAGCTATATCTAAAATCTCTGATTCACTCCATACCTGAGAACGTGTCACCTGGTACAGAGGTGGGCATCATTAACGTGCAGGATAGAGACTCTGAGAATAACCGACAGGTCCGCTGCTCCATTCAGCAAAACGTTCCCTTTAAGCTGGTGCCATCCATCAAAAACTACTATTCTCTGGTGACTACGGGCGAACTGGACCGTGAACTAGTGTCTGATTACAACATTACAATCACTGCCACCGACGAGGGCTCTCCACCTCTATCCTCCTCTAAAAGTGTTCAGTTATCTGTAGCTGACGTCAACGACAACCCACCTGTGTTTGAGGAACAGTCCTATAAAGCCCACGTGACTGAAAATAACAAACCCGGTAACTCTGTGTGTTCTGTTACTGCACGGGACCCAGACTGGAGACAGAACGGAACAGTGATTTATGTTGATAGTTTTGTGGAATACTTTCTCCTTACATCGATCTGTTTAACTATATATATATGGATGTCGTTGGAAGTCTAAGGATGCTGAACAAAGGATTCTCAATGTCAGCCCTGGTCTTCTGCTTTTCTTTCTTTCTTCTACCGCTGCACTCCGCCTATGGAGACGTGAGCTATTCTTTTCCGGAGGAGATGAAACGAGGATCTGTTATTGGAAATATAGCCAATGATCTCGGGCTGGAGGCGAGCAGGCTGTCCGCTCGTAGGGCCCGTGTTGATACTGAAGGAAACCGAAAACGTTATTGTGACATTAATCTGAGTACCGGGGAGTTGATTGTTGCGGAGAGGGTTGACAGAGAGGGGCTTTGTGGAGAAAAGGTTTTATGCATACTAACATTCGAGTTGGTCCTAGAGAGTCCACTTGAGTTGCATCATATATCACTTCAAATCCAAGATATCAACGATAATTCACCCATATTTCCCAAGGATTTAATTAGGGTGGAAATCAGAGAATCCGCTGTGAAAGGAGCTCGCTATCGTGTAAACGCAGCTCACGACGCAGATACTAGACAAAACGCAGTGCAAAGCTACGTACTACAAAGGAATAATCATTTTGTTTTGGGTTTGCAAACGAATAATGCTGGTATTAAATACGGTGAGTTAGTTCTGGACAAAGTATTAGACCGCGAGGAGCAGCAGGAGTTGAAGCTGTTGATGACAGCTGTAGATGGGGGCTCTCCGCAGAGATCAGGTACTGTAGTCATACACGTCACTGTACTGGATGCTAACGATAACGCCCCAGTGTTTAGACAGGCCGTCTATAAAGCCAGTCTGCCTGAAAACTCTCCTTTAGATACTGTAGTGGTTACAGTGAGTGCTACAGATGCAGATGAGGGATTGAATGGAGAAGTGACGTATGAATTTAGTCGAGTATCTGAAACAGCAAGGAATGTATTTACTATGGACCAGAACACAGGAGAAATTAGAGTGACAGGAGAAATAGATTATGAAGAAGAGACACAATTTGAACTTTTTAGTGAAGGGAAAGATGGCTTTGGTCTTTCTTCGGACAGTAAAGTTATTATAGACATTACAGACATAAATGACAATGCCCCTGAGCTATATCTAAAATCTCTGATTCACTCCATACCTGAGAACGTGTCACCTGGTACAGAGGTGGGCATCATTAACGTGCAGGATAGAGACTCTGAGAATAACCGACAGGTCCGCTGCTCCATTCAGCAAAACGTTCCCTTTAAGCTGGTGCCATCCATCAAAAACTACTATTCTCTGGTGACCACGGGCGAACTGGACCGTGAACTAGTGTCTGATTACAACATTACAATCACTGCCACCGACGAGGGCTCTCCACCTCTATCCTCCTCTAAAAGTGTTCAGTTATCTGTAGCTGACGTCAACGACAACCCACCTGTGTTTGAGGAACAGTCCTATAAAGCCCACGTGACTGAAAATAACAAACCCGGTAACTCTGTGTGTTCTGTTACTGCACGGGACCCAGACTGGAGACAGAACGGAACAGTGATTTATTCTCTCTTACCTGATGAAGTGAACGGTGTCCCAGTGTCCTCGCTTTTATCCGTTAACGGAGACACGGGGGTGATCCACGCTGTGAGGTCGTTTGATTATGAGCAGTTCAGGAGTTTTAAAGTCCACGTGATGGCCAGAGACAACGGTTCTCCTCCGCTCAGCAGCAACGTCACGGTCAGTGTGTTCATGATGGATGTGAATGACAACTCTCCTCAGATACTATACCCCGCCCCAGAGGGGAACTCCTTCATGACCGAGCTGGTCCCCAAAGCTGCACACCGGGGCTCTCTGGTTTCAAAGGTGATAGCGGTGGACGCGGACTCCGGGCAGAACGCCTGGCTGTCCTATCATATAGTAAAATCCACTGATTTGGGACTTTTCACTATTGGTCTCCACAGCGGAGAGATCAAGACAAAGCGGGACATTTCTGAATCTGACAGCATGAAACAGAACCTCATTGTGTCAGTGAAAGATAACGGACAGCCCTCTCTCTCTGCCACCTGTAGTATGTATTTAGTGATTTCTGATAACTTGGCTGAGGTGCCAGAACTGAAACATATCTCGTATGATGAGAACAATTCCAAACTCACCTCTTATCTGATTATCGCGCTGGTGTCCGTGTCCACATTTTTCCTCACCTTCATTATTGTCATCCTGGCCGTGAGGTTTTGCCGCAGGAGAAAGCCAAGACTGTTGTTTGACGGAGCGGTCGCCATTCCCAGCGCGTATCTCCCTCCCAACTACACAGAGGGGGGTGGAGTGGGAACTCTCCACAGCACCTACAATTATGACGCATACCTGACGACAGGTTCGCGCACAAGTGACTTCAAGTTCGTCAGATCTTACAATGACAACACGCTGTCTTTGGACCAGACACTGAGAAAAACTACAACTGAATTTGCTGAAGACTTTCGCGATTCGGAGGGATCCCCAGAGGTAGGCCTTTATTTTAACAGACGTGCGTTATAACTCTATAGGCTCCGTGGCAGATGTTTTACAACTGCAGGTCGTTTTTTTTACAAAGTAATTTTGTTCAGGATAAAAACTACTATTCCCACGGGACTGTCATAACGTCTGTTTCCTCTGCCACTGTTTAAAGAACTAAACGTAGCTCCAAATATGATGGTGTAATCGATTATGTTATCAATTCAACACCTTCATTGCAATGCTGGCATTTTTGCAGATTACATGTTGTTTGAATTGTGGTTCAAAACATTTTGTAGGATTGATAAATTAACTTTTTTTAACGATTTGCCTACTGCACAATTGTAATGTTATAAAACATATTTGATACGCTGGTTCTATTTGGAATCAGTTTGTTGGCCTACTTGGATGGCATTTCAAAAGAGAAAAATTGACAAAGCTCTGTAGGACTATACTATGATGAGAAAAGTAGGGAGCTTTTGTTTGAGCAGTAGCGGATGTCGCTGTCTGTGGTACAGGTATGTCCGGTTTCTGTTGTAAAGGCGTTGTCAGTTCTACTCACTGTTTTTGTGGATTGTACTGATGAGTTCCAGATGACAAAATGACGGTGCAACTTCCATGTGCATTTTAAGGAAAAAAATCAGTTAGAAGTTAGATCTACCTCTTTTGTAATGCATTTTTTTCACACAAGTGTAAGCCTAACCTGTGCAGAGTTTACAATTGTTTTTGTTTTTTTAAATGTGTTGTTTTATTTTTCCATGGTTTTTAGTTGGTTTTTCGCTTATGCTGGGTGGCATACCTGTCTTCAATTTTTTGATCAAGCAAGCATACAGTCTACCAGCAACTTTGATTAAAATGTGTTTAGCACACTATCAGATAATAGTTTTGTAGGGATGCTCGAAATGAGTGTGGATGTTTGGATTGCACGTACATTTTGTAGATAGAGAGTTTATCATGTTTTTGTGGAATACCGTTTTCTTTTGCTAATCTATATAATTATTGGGTGTTTTTGTCGATTTGTATGCCAGAATGGCGCACAAATTATTCTAAATGATAGGCCTTGTCTGTGGCTTTGAAATGTGTTTTTAATGTAATATTTGAGTTTGGATGGAGCATATTGTGTGTGTTCGGGATTTCATATTTTGGAATGTTATAGGACTACGCTGGTTGAAATTATGTGTGGATAATTTGGATAGTTTGTAGCCTAACACGGGCTGTAATGTAAATGCTGGGAGTTGGAAAGCAAGTGCAGGTGGTGAGTTTAATAATAAATGGAACATCGAACAATATAACAAACAAGAGTAGCGTATAGACATGAAAGACAAACAATACTGACTGGGGAAAGGACCTAAGTGAGTCCAGGTGTGCCTGATGGTGACGTGCAGGTGTGCCTGATGGTGACGTGCAGGTGTGCCTGATGGTGACGTGCAGGTGTTCCTGATGGTGACGTGCAGGTGTGCCTGATGGTGACGTGCAGGTGTGCCTGATGGTGACGTGCAGGTGTGCCTGATGGTGACGTGCAGGTGTGCCTGATGGTGACGTGCAGGTGTGCCTGATGGTGACGTGCAGGTGTGCCTGATGGTGACGTGCAGGTGTGCCTGATGGTGACGTGCAGGTGTGCCTGATGGTGACGTGCAGGTGTTCCTGATGGTGACGTGCAGGTGTGCCTGATGGTGACGTGCAGGTGTGGCTGATGGTGACGTGCAGGTGTGCCTGATGGTGACGTGCAGGTGTGCCTGATGGTGACGTGCAGGTGTGCCTGATGGTGACGTGCAGGTGTGCCTGATGGTGACGTGCAGGTGTGCCTGATGGTGACGTGCAGGTGTGCCTGATGGTGACGTGCAGGTGTGCGTAATGATTGATGGCAAGTGTGCGTAATGATGGATCCCAGGACCGGTGGTTAGTATACTGGCGACGTCAAATGCCGGAGGGAAGGAGCGGGTGTAGACGTGACATTCCCCCCCCCCCCCCCCCCCCCCCGACACGTGGCTTCCAGCTGCAGGATGACGCAGTCCGGGCGGCGAAGGTGGAATTCACGGATTAAGTTGGGATCCAGAATGTCCTCCACGGGAACCCAACACTGCTCCTCTGGGTCATAACCCTCCCAGCCCAACAGATACTGGAGCCGAACCCCATGACATCGGGGAGTCCAGTAGAGATCTAACGACATAGGCCGGACCCCCCTGATGTCCAGGGGAGGTGGAGGGGTGTCATGGGGGACAGCATCAGCTAGGGGACCAGGAACCACCGGCCTGAAAAGGGAGACATAAAAAGAAGGTGAGATACGATAGTCACTGGGAAGCTGTAACCTATACATCACCTCCAGACGGAGTGGGAGGTTCCTGGTAGAAAGACAGACATGAACCCCAGGGTGGTACACTGGGGTCTCACGGCGGTGGCGGTCTGCATGCTCCTTTTGACGGAGGACGGCGCGCTGGAGTCTCACGTGAGCCTCGCTCCACACTTCTGCGCATCTGAACCACTCATCAACCGCAGGAGCTTTGGTCTGGCCCGGGGTCCATGGAGCCAGGGCCGGCTGAAAACCCAGAACACACTGAAAGGGGGTCAACCCAGTGGAGGAGTGACGTAGCGAATTCTGGAGCGTACTCCACCCATGGAAGGAAGTGAGCCCACTCTCCCTGCCGGTCCTGACAGGGACTCCTCAGAAATCTCCCCAGCTCCTGGTTCATCCTCTCCACCTACCTGTTGGACTGAGGCCTATACTTCGAAGTGAGGCTGACCGTGACCCTGACCATCTCCATAAAGGCCCTCCATACCTGTGATGTGAATTGGGGGCCACGGTTAGAGTCGATGTCCTCTGAAATGCCATAATGCCGGAAGACCTGCTGGAATAGTGCCTCAGCGACCTTGAGAGCAGTAGGGGGACCAGAAAGAGGGATTAAAATGACAGGATTTTGAAAATCTATCTACAACCACCGAAATGGTGGTAAAACCATTAGAGAGGAGATCAGTAACAAAGTCAATGGATAAATGGGACCAGGGACACTCAGTCACGGGAAGGGGAAGGAGTTTCCCTGCCGGGGCGTTCCAAGTGGATTTATTTTGGGCACAGTCGGAATAGGAGTTGACGTAACAAGTGACGTTCTGCGCCAATGTGGGCCACCAATACTTCTCAGAGATGGATTGGGTAGTGCGAGAAATTCCTGGATGTCCAGCGATGACAGCTGTGTGCCAATGTCAGCAGCCGATCCCTTATGGGAATGTAGATGCGCTCGGAAGGACAGTTAGTTGACGCAGGCTCCCTCTCCAGCTTAGACTCGGGAGGATGGGATTATAGGTGCATTTTGGACAGGACACTCTCCCCAATCGTAGAGATGGGACAGGGCATCAGCCTTGGTGTTTTTTTAACCTGGGCGATAGGTCAGCGTGAAGTTGAACCTTGTGAAGAAAATGGCCCACCTTGCTTGACGCAGGTTCAGCCTCCTCGCTGTCCGTATGTACCCCAGGTTCTGATGGTTGGTGAGGATGACTAATGCTTCCTTGGCGCCCTCCAGCTAGTGTCTCCACACCTCTAATGCCAACTTCACTGCCAGGAGCTCTCGATCACCCACGTCTTAATTCCTCTCTGCAGGGGACAGTCTCTAGAGTAATATGCACACGGACACAATTTATGTGGATTACACTGTCGTTGAGACAGAACTGCCCCCACACCTACCTCTGAAGCGTCTACCTCCACCACAAAGGAGATTGTGGGAACTGAGTGTTGAGCAATGGGGCAGAGGTGAAACGTTCCTTGAGTAGACGGAAGGCCCTGCTGGCTGCTGGGCTCCACACCAACCTACGGGGACCACCCTTGAGGAGAGAGGTGAGAGGGGCGACAACGGAGTTGAAGTTCCTGATGAAACGGTGGTAGAAGATGGCAAACTCCAAAACCATTGTAACCCTTCTATGGTGGTTCTACGGCTGCCGGCACCAACGGGAGAGGGTAACGGTACTTTTTGAGGATTTCATTGAGTCCTCAGCAATCTACACATGGACGTAACCCTTCATCCTTCTTGGCCAAGAAGAAGAAACCTGTCCTAATGGCCGACTATCGAGTGCTTGAACAGGGAAAGGAGAGGATGTCTGTGATGATGTTAACTTCTTGCGGATTAGTGGGACGCTACCATCCCATTTCGACAATTTCCGGTGAAATTGCAACGCGCCAAATTCAAGTTAAATTACTATAAATATGAAACTTTCATGAAATCACAAGTGCAATACATCAAAATAAAGCTTTACTTGTTAATCCAGCCGCCGTGTCAGATTTCAAAAAGGCTTTACGGCAAAAGCAAACCATATGATTATCTGAGGACAGCGCCCAGTACACAAATGCATTACAAATAATTTTCAACCAGGGAGTTGCGACACGAAAATCAGAAATAGCGATATAATATATGCCTTACCTTACCTTTGAAGATCTTTTTCTGTTGGCACTCCAAAAGGTCCCAGTTACATTACAAATGGTCATTTTCTTCGATAATGTCCTTCTTTATATCCAGAAAAACTCAGTTTAGCTGGCGGCTTCCGTCAATAATCCACTCGGTTTCCCTCCTTCAAAATGCATACAAAATGAATCCCAAACGTTACCAATAGACTTATCCAAACAAGTCAATCAACATTTATAATCAAACAATAGGTACCCTAATACGCAAATAAACTATAAAATTTAAGACTGAGAATCGTTATTGTCTTTACCAGAGAAAAATACCAAAGAACGCACACTCATTCACACGCTTGGAAACACTACAGCCAAAATGGGAGCCACCTAGAAAAACTACAATTTCTGGCTCATCAGCCTAAAACTCTTTCTAAAGACTGTTGACATCTAGTGGAAGCCCTAGGAACTGCAATCGTTCACGATTTCGCCCTATTATAAAAGTGCCGGCCATTGAAATCAGTGGTAGGATTACTTTTTTTGGGGGGGTGGGCGTTTGTCCTCGGGGTTTCGCCTGCCATTTCAGTTATGTTATACTCACAGACATTTGAACAGTTTTAGAAAGTGTAGAGTGTTTTCTATCCAAATCTACCAATTATATGCATATCCTAGCTTCTGGGCCTGAGTAGCAGGCAGTTTACTTTGGGCACGCTTTTCATCCGGACGTCAAAATACCGCCCCCTATCCCAAAAAAAGTTAAGAGAGGAGGCAAAGGTCTGGTCAATAAAGTTTCACTAATGCTCTAGACACAGTACATGAGGGAAAGTCGTGTGACCACTACCTCCATGGGTTCAGGCTCTGATCCAGAGTGTTCACTGAGGGAGGGAGAGAAGCGATGGGAGTACTGACTCGCCCGAATTAGGTTATCCAGATGGATGGCCATTGCAATGAGTGCATCCAAGTAGAGATTGTCGTCTTGATAGGCCAGTTCCGTCTGGACCTCCTGGCGCAGATCTCTTCTGAATAGCGTAGGAAGTGCTGGCTCATTCCATCCACTGGATGCTGCTACTGTTTGGAAGGAGAGCATGCACTCAGCAGCCATCTGGTCCCCCTGCTGTAATTGAAGTAAGCGCTCGCCCACCTCTCTGCCCTCCGGGGGAGGGTTGAAAATGCACTTGAACAGAGTCATGAACCCCTTATATGAATCTAGCTCCTCTCCTCTCTTCAAAATGACCATGGCCCACTGCAACGCCCACCCAGTCAGCAGAGAAATAACCGTGGCAACCTTAGACCTCTTTGTACACTCTTGACATTCTCTCAACCAGCTTAATGAGGTAGTCACCTGGAATTTATTCCAATTAACATGTGTGCCTTGTTAAAAGTTAATTTGTGGAATGTCTTTCATTAAAACTTCTTAGGGCTGAGATCCCGTTAACGGGATCGATATGACAACAGCCAGTGAATTTGCAGGGCGCCAAATTCCATAATTAAAATTCTTCAAACATAGAAGTATTTCACACCATTTTAAAGATACACTTGTTGTTAATCCCACCACAGTGCACGATTTCAAATAGGCTTTACGGCAAAAGCACCACAAACTATTATGTTAGGGCAGAGCCAAGTCACGGAAAAACACAGCCATTTTTCCAGCCAAAGAGAGGAGTCACAAAAATCAGAAATAGAGATCAAATTAATCACTAACCTTTGATGATCTTCATCAGATGACACTCATAGGACTTCATGTTACACAATACATGTGTTTTGTTCGATAAAGTTTCTATTTACATCAAAAACTCTCAGTATACATTGGCACATTATATTCAGTAGTTCCAAAAACATCCGTGATTTTGCAGAGAGCCACATCAATTTACAGAAATACTCATTACAAATGTTGATGAAAATACAAGTGTTATGCATGAAACTTTAGAAACACTTCTCCTTAATGCAACCGCTGTGTCAGATTTCAAAAAAGCTTTATGGAAAAAGCAAACCATGCTACAGTATAATCTCAATACGGCGCTCAGAGACCAAACAAGCCAAAAAGATGTCCGCCATATTGTGCAGTCAACATTTAGTCAGAAATAGCATTTCAAATATTCACTTACCTTTGATGATCTTCATCCGAATGCACTCCCAGGAATCCCAGTTCCACAATAAATGTTTGTTTTGTTCGATAATGTCCGTCATTTATGTCCAAATAGCTACTTTTGTTAGTGCATTTTGTAAACAAATCCAAAGTCACGAAGCGCCTTCACTAGGAGCAGACGAAATGTCAAAACGTTCTGTTACAGTCCGTACAAACATGTCAAACGATGTATAGAATCAATCTTTAGGATGTTTTTAACATAAATCTTCAATAATGTTCCAACCGGAGAATTCCTTTGTCTGAGCTACCTCTCACGTGAACGAGCGTACTAGCTCAAAGCATTCTGCCAGACCTCTGACTCATTGCCCTCTCATTCACCCCCACTTTACAGTAGAAGCATCAAACTAGGTTCTAAAGACTGTTGACATCTAGTGGAAGCCATAGGAAGTGCAACATGACCAATATCCCACTGTATCTTCAATAGGGAATGAGTTGAAAAACGACCAACCTCAGATTTCCCACTTCCTGGTTGGATTTTTTCTCAGGTTTTTGCCTGCCATATGAGTTATGTTATACTCACAGACATCATTCAAACAGTTTTAGAAACTTCAGAGTGTTTTCTATCCAAATATACTAATATGTATATATTAGCAACTGGGACCGAGTAGCAGGCAGTTTACTCTGGGCACCTCTGGGCACCTTATTCAGCCAAGATACTCAATACTGCCCCCAGCCATAAGAAGTTAATGCATTTGAGCCAATCAGTTGTGTTGTGACAAGGTAGGGGATGTATACAGAAGATATCCTTATTTGATAAAAGACCAAGTCCATATTATGGCAAGAACAGCTAAAATTAGCAAAGAGAAACTACATTCCACCATTACTGTTCAACAGTGTATACATATTTTATCCAGTCGGGATTAACACTCCAAACAGCCTACCCTACTGCGCTAAATCATCCGCATGGTCCTAAAGCACACCATTGCCAATTTTTCCATCACATTCCAATGATAAAACTGGGGGGAACAACGATGCAATTTCAGAATATGGGGGGGACATATCCCCCATCCACAGGGAGAGTTGCGCCCCTGGACAAACATATTGTCTTTATCGGCTGAAATGTAAATGGAGAATGAGAAGAAAAGTGAGATTTCCTCTTTTACGGGTATAGCTGTCCAGGTGTTATGTTCTGTTATGTGCGTATTGCCTTCATCCTCGTTTATTCTGGCTGTCTTGATCTTCTATGTCTATTTCATGAGCTTGGTCCGATAGTGTGCTTTGCATTTTATCAAATCGATAATGGGTTAGTCCGTGTGTTGTCATTTAAAACATGCAATTTATGAAGTGCACTCAAAGTGTCGCTGTTCACCAGCTGAGCAACTTCATGTTGACGAATACAACGCTCTGGGTTGTTCACTGCGCTGCAGAAAATCGTGGGGACCGGACGTTTGTTAGTGTTTTCTCGGTTGGAATTATATTCGATTGAAAACTATATCTTCACTTTGGATATTTGCATATAGTGACGCACATAACTGCAGCCTTATTTCTCCACCGTTCTTATCTAAGGATGGAGCACAAAATATTCACAGTGACAGGCCTGGTCTGTGGCTTTGTTTTCTTTCTTCGACCGCTGCACTCCGCCTATGGAGACGTGAGCTATTCTTTTCCGGAGGAGATGAAACGAGGATCTGTTATTGGAAATATAGCCAAAGATCTCGGGCTAAAGGCGAGCGGACTGTCCGCTCGTAAGGCCCGTATTGATACCGAAGGAAACCAAAAACGGTATTGTGACATTAATCTGAGTACCGGAGATTTGATTGTTGCTGAAAGGATTGACAGAGAGGGGCTTTGTGGCAATAAGGCTTTGTGCGTTTTAAAACAGGAACTTGTGTTGGAAAATCCTTTGGAGCTGCAACGTATTAGTCTTCATGTTCAAGATATTAATGACAACTATCCACAATTTAACGAGGAGATGATAGATATGGAAATATGGGAATCTGCAGCTAAAGGCACTCGATTCTCATTGGAGGAGGCTCATGACACGGATATAGGACAGAACTCAGTTCAAAGATACACACTTGAAAGGAATGACAATTTCGTTTTGATTGTAGATAGTCATACTGTGGATCTTGTTCTAGAGAAGGAGCTTGATCGAGAACAAAAGCAGGATGTTAAATTATTGCTTACAGCTGTAGACGGAGGCTCTCCGCAGAAATCAGGTACTGTACTCATACACGTCACTGTACTGGATGCTAACGATAACGCCCCAGTGTTTAGCAAGGCCGTCTATAAAGCCAGTCTGCCTGAAAACTCCCCTTTAGATACTGTAGTGGTTACAGTGAGTGCTGCGGATGCAGATGACGGAGCAAATGGGGAGATCACGTATGACTTCGGTCATGTATCAGAAGACGTAAAGAAAATATTTTCTATCGACCGTAAAACAGGAGACATACGAGTTATTGGCACTATAGATTTTGAAGAATTTTCATCATTTGAATTGCGAATCAAAGCTAAGGATGGTTTAGGGTTAGCATCATATTCTAAAGTCATAATAGACATCACAGATGTTAATGACAACGCTCCTGTGATTTATCTACAATCTCTAACTAACCCCATACCCGAGAACGCGTCACCTGGTACAGAGGTGGGCATCATTAACGTGCAGGATAGAGACTCTGAGAATAACCGACAGGTCCGCTGCTCCATTCAGCAAAACCTTCCCTTTAAGCTGGTGCCATCCATCAAAAACTACTATTCTTTGGTGACCACGGGCGAACTGGACCGTGAACTAGTGTCTGATTACAACATTACAATCACTGCCACCGACGAGGGCTCTCCACCTCTATCCTCCTCTAAAACTGTTCCGTTATCTGTAGCTGACGTCAACGACAACCCACCTGTGTTTGAGGAACAGTCCTATAAAGCCCACGTGACTGAAAATAACAAACCCGGTTCCTCCGTGTGTTCTGTTACTGCACGGGACCCAGACTGGAGACAGAATGGGACAGTGATTTATTCTCTCTTTCCCGCTGAGGTGAACGGTGTCCAAGTGTCCTCGTTTTTATCCGTTAAAGGAGACACGGGGGTGTTCCACGCTGTGAGGTCGTTTGATTACGAGCAATTCAGGAGTTTTAAATTCCAGGTGGTGGCCAGGGACAACGGTTCTCCTCCGCTCAGCAGCAACGTCACGGTCAGTGTGTTCATAACAGATGTGAATGACAACTCTCCTCAGATACTATACCCCGCTCTGGAGGGGAAATCCTTCATGACCGAACTGGTCCCCAAAGCTGCGCACGGGGGCTCTCTGGTTTCCAAGGTGATTGCGGTGGACGCGGACTCCGGCCAGAACGCCTGGCTTTCTTATCATATAGTCAAATCCACTGATCCGGGACTTTTCACTATTGGTCTCCACAGCGGAGAGATCAGGACACAGCGGGACATTTCTGAATCTGACAGCATGAAACAGAACCTCATTGTGTCAGTGAAAGATAACGGACAACCCTCTCTCTCTGCCACCTGTACAATGTATTTGGTGATTTCTGATAACTTGGCTGAAGTACCAGAACTGAAAGATGTATCTTATGATGAAAACAATTCCAAACTCACCTCTTATCTGATCATCACGCTGGTGTCCGTCTCCACCTTTTTCTTCACCTTCATTATTGTCATCCTGACCGTGAAGTTTTGCCGCAGGAGAAAGCCCAGACTGTTGTTTGACGGAGCGGTCGCCATCCCCAGCGCGTATCTCCCTCCCAACTATGCAGAGGTGGATGGCGCCGGAACTCTCCGCAGCACATACAATTATGACGCATACCTGACGACGGGATCGCGCACAAGTGACTTCAAGTTCGTCAGATCTTACAATGACAACACGATGCTTGTGGACCAGACTCTGAGAACAACTCCAACAATCTTTGCTGAAGCATTTGATGACTCCAAAGGGTCCCCAGAGGTAGGCCTCTCCATTCAATTGTGTTACGCGTTTGATGTGTATTCTAGGTACTTAGGCCAACATTTCTAATCACAATGTAGAACAGATGGCAGATGTCAGGTGAGAACGTTTTTGGAAGGGTGGAGCAATTTAGACAGAAGGATGAGATGAGAAGCCTGTTTTGATAGTGTTTGCCTCCTTGCTGCAGTTGGCCGCCACTTTCCATGTCACTGAACACCCCTTATACATGTGAGACAGGACATAATCATTATTTTCCTTTGTTCCTTGTAATGATTTATATATGTCACATCACGTGCTAACAGATGTGTAGAAATGGTTTAGCTGTACTGCGCTAGTTAATGTGTACAGTTGTCTTGCTAATATTTATGTGAACATGTCTGTTGTTGAAGTGACCTTATAGACTTTTCCAACCACTTGTTGACAAACTTTATTCTTAAAACCTCTTTAAATGTAAAGTCCCCATATTTGGGGACCTTATTGGATTTGTTTTATTCAATTCTGTCAGGTATGAGAACGGTAGCCCCTATCTGCAAAAGCAGGATGTCTGCGGAAAGCTGAATATCTTGGCTATTGATCTGTGCCTTCAATTGTTTTGTGTGACTTACTACCATATTTAGGATTACAAATGTATAAGAGCAGGCCGAGGGTATGACCTCATTTCAAGGTTGCTGCTACCTTCATTCCGGTTAGCGTTGTGAAGCATAAATTAAATAAACACGGAATATGTTGATTCACAACGAAAGCCGGGACTCCAAAGATCATGAGGATGTCTTATGAAAGAACACATATGGAATCATGTAGTAACCAAAAAAGTGTTAAATAAATCAAAATATATTTTAGATTCTTTAAAGTAGCCAACATTTGCCTTGATGACATCTTTGCACACTCTTTGCATTCTCTCAACCAGCTTCATAATAAGAAGAGACTTGCTTGGGCCAAGAAACATGACCAATGGACATTAGACAGGTGGAAATCTGCTCTTTGGTCTGATGAGTCCAAATTTTAGATTGTTGGTTCCAACCTCCTTCTCTTTGTGTGACGCAGAGTAGGTGAACGGATGATCTCCGCATGTGTGGTTCCCATCGTGAAGCATGGAGGAGGAGGTGTGATGGTTAGGGGGTGCTATGCTGATGACACTCAGTGATTTATTTAGAATTCAAGGCACACTTAACCAGCATGGCTACCACAGCATTCTGCCGCGATACACCATCCCCTCTGGTTTGCGCTTAGTGGGACTATCATTTGTTTTTCAACAGGACAGTGACCCACCACACCTTCCGGCTGTGTAAGGGCTGTTTGACCAAGAAGGAGAGTGATGGAATGCTGCATCAGATGACCTGGCCTTTGCATTCACCCGACCTCAAACCAATTGAGATGGTTTGTGATGAGTTGGACCGCAGAGTGATGGAAAGGCATCCAACAAGTGCTCAGCATATGTGGGAACTCCTTCAACACTTGAAAAAGCATTCCAGTTGAAACTGATTAAGATAATGCAATGAGTTTGCAAAGCTGTCATCAAGGCAAAGGGTGGCTACTTTGAAGAAATCTAGAATTTAAAATATATTTAGATTTTCTTACATTTTTTTGGTTACTACATGATTCCAGATGTGTTATTTCATATTTTTAATGTCTTCACTGTTATTCTACAATGTAGAAAATAGTAAAAATAAAGAAAAACCCTTGAATGAGTAGGTGTGTCCAAACCTTTGACTGGTACTGTATATATATATATATATATATATATATATATATATATATATATATATATATATATATATATATACATACATACAGTGGGGAGAACAAGTATTTGATACACTGCCGATTTTGCAGGTTTTCCTACTTACAAAGCATGTAGAGGTCTGTAATTTTTTATCATAGGTACACTTCAACTGTGAGAGATGGAATCTAAAACAAGAATCCAGAAAATCACATTGTATGATTTTTAAGTAATTATTTTGCATTTTATTGCATGATATAAGTATTTGATACATCAGAAAAGCAGAACTTAATATTTGGGACAGAATCCTTTTTTTGCTATTACAGAGATCATACGTTTCCTGTAGTTCTTGACCAGGTTTGCACACACTGCAGCAGGGATTTTGGCCCACTCCTCCATACAGACCTTCTCCAGATCCTTCAGGTTTCGGGGCTGTCACTGGGCAATATGGACTTTCAGCTCCCTCCAAAGACTGTCTATTGGGTTCAGGTCTGGAGACTGGCTAGGCCACTCCAGGACCTTGAGATGCTTCTTACGGAGACACTCCTTAGTTGCCCTGGATGTGTGTTGCGGGTCGTTGTCATGCTGGGAGACCAGGCCACGACCCATCTTCAATGCTCTTACTGAGGAAAGGAGGTTGTTGGCCAAGATCTTGCGATACATGGCCCCATCCATCCTCCCCTCAATACGGTGCAGTCGTCCTGTCCCCTTTGCAGAAAAGCATCCCCAAAGAATGATGTTTCCACCTCCATGCTTCACGGTTGGGATGGTGTTCTTGGGGTTGTACTCATCCTTCTTCTTCCTCCAAACACGGCGAGTGGAGATTAGACCAAAAAGCTCTATTTTTGTCTCATCAGACCACGTGACCTTCTCCCATTCCTCCTCTGGATCATCCAGATGGTCATTGGCAAACTTCAGACGGGCCTGGACATGCGCTGGCTTGAGCAGGGGGACCTTGCATGCGCTTCAGGATTTTAATCTATGACGGCGTAGTGTGTTACTAATGGATTTATTTGAGACTGTGGTCCCATCTCTCTTCAGGTCATTGACCACGTCCTGCCGTGTAGTTCTGGGCTGATCCCTCACCTTCCTCATGATCATTGATGCACCACGAGGTGAGATCTTGCATGGAGCCCCAGACCGAGGGTGATTGACCGTCATCTTGAACTTCTTCCATTTTTGAATAATTGCACCACAGTTGTTGCCTTCTCGCCAAGCTGCTTACCTATTGTCCTGTAGCCCATCCCAGCCTTGTGCAGGTCTACAATTTATCCCTGATGTCCTTACACAGCTCACTGGTCATGGCCATTGTGGAGAGGTTGGAGTCTGTTTGATTGAGTGTGTGGACAGGTGTCTTTTATACAGGTAACGAGTTCAAACAGGTGCAGTTAATACAGGTAATGAGTGGAGAACAGGAGGAATTCTTTCTGGTTGGTAGGTGATCAAATACTTATGTCATGCAATAAAATACTAATTAATTACTTAAAAATCATACAATGTGATTTTCAGGATGTCTGTTTTAGATTCCGTCTCTCACAGTTGAAGTGTACCTATGATAAAAATTATAGACCTCTACATGCTTTGTAAGTAGGAAAACCTGCAAAATCGGCAGTGTATCAAATACTTGTTCTCCCCACTGTATTTATATATATATATATATATACCTTTTTTTTATGTCAACAAAGGATGTACCATAGAACAACAATGCTTAAAACAGAGTAAGGGATGCAGTTTCGGGTGAATATCTTTCTCTTCGTACCGTTGCTTGGAGATGTGCGCTGTTCAGTCATTGGGAATGTGGCAAAAGATCTGAGGAAGAAATTGCCTGAACTTGGAGCACGTCGAGCGCGCATCGTGGCGGAGGGCACTCTGCAGCTCTGTGAGTCTTGACTCTGGTTTCAGCTCTCTGTTGGTCAGCGAGCAAATAGATAGAGAGGGGTTGTGCGTACAAGAGAATGTATGCGTTCTACAGTATCAATTGCTGCTGGAGGATCCTCTCAAAGTGTACAGTCTTGTTTTAGATATTCAGGATATGAAGGACAACAGCCCTGCTTTTGCTCCTGGGGAAATTGATCTTGACCTGGTCGAGTCGACGGTGCTGGGATAGACGCTTCCCTCTAGAGAGTGTGCATGACCCTGATTTGGGAACCAACTCAGTTCGTGGTTATAAACTGAGCCACACTAATCATGTTGCCCTAAAAATGATCACCCCAATTAACGAAATACCATACCCAGAACTGGTTCTGAAAAAAGCATTGGACCAGGAGACCCAGGCAGAATAAACTCTGACCATCAGTGGTGTTGACTGGGGTAATTCTGCCAGGTCAGGCACCGTGTCTATTCACATCCATGTTCTGGATACCAATGACAATGTCCCCGCAGTGAGGTGAGGGTAGTGGGTCAAGTGGACTATGAGGAGTCGAGCGCGCGTGAGGTAGATGTCCAAGCTAAAGATGGCGGGGGTCAGGCGTCACCCTGTAAACTCATAATTGAAGTAATTCATGTGAATGACATTGAGCCTGTGATAGCTGTGAAATCTGCCTCCGCTATGGTGGCCGAGGATTCTCAACTTGGTACCATGGTTGCTTTGCTAAACATGCATGACCTGGACACTGGAAATGGCGGCCGGGTCAAGTGTGCCATCTCAGACAGTATTCCTTTTTAAATTGATATCAGAGGTTAAGAAATACTTTGTGTTGGTGACTGAGGGTATATTGGACAGAGAGATGAACCCACACTATAACATCACTGTGACAGTCGGTGACTCTGATTCTCCCTCACTGTCCAGTAGAAAATTAATATCCATCACAGTGGAGGACATGAATGACAATCCCCATACTTTTCCTCAGAGCGAGTACACTGCTAAAGTTTGGGAAAACCAACGTAGAGGCACATTAGTGATAAGGATGAGAGCCAAGGTTCCAAACACGGGATCCAATGCTAAAATACTATACTCTTCATCATAGGGCATAAACCCAGAAACACCCTTTTCCTTCTCCTTAACGCAGACCGGAGAGCTCTTCACTTCGCTCCCCTTTGATTACCAGCAGGCCAGTCACTATAAGGTGGGAGTCACAGCTCAAGACGATGGTACCCCTCCTCTCTCCAGTACCTGCACTGTGAGGGTGTTCATCGGTGACCATAATGACAACATACCCGTTGTTCTGTAACCTGTCCAATCATCTGGCTTCATCGCAGAGGACCTGCTGCTGCTGGAGGCACCTAAAAGTTACCTGGTTACCAAAGTGGTTGCTGTGGACGCCGACTCCGGCTATAACGTGTGGCTCTCCTAAGCACCGCAGCCCAACCCCTTCACTATTGGCCTGCACAGTGGAGAAATCAGGACTGTGAGGCTGTTTTGAAGAGCAGGACTAGCCTAAACAAACCCATGTGATCATGGCAAGGGACAACGGGCTTGAGTTCCTCTCAGCCACTGCAACAGTCAATGTAGTTTTGGCCTGTTTTGAACAAGCTCTTTGAATTCACAGATGAATTCCCTCACAGGCAAGCTGTAACTTCATGCTTTATTTGATAATTGCCCTGGTGACCATGTCTTCTCTCCTACTCCTTATGATCAGTGCAGTCGTGTACTTCAAGATGTGTAGACGTGGGTTCATGTACTTCGTGTCCAGCCTCCGTGTTTTCCCCACAGGCATGGGACTCTCCTTAAAGATGACAGTTTCAACTGTTTTCTGACCACTGGCTCGTGGAAGGGGGACTTACGTTTTGGGTGTTCCGTAGACACAGACACGTTGAGGAAAACAGCATGGCCTATCAGAAAGACACAGTCCCACGTACAAGACACAGCTAGTCTCAAAGGGAGCCTTGGGGAAGGAACTTCTGATGATGTATCTCATTAAGTATCAACTATTGCAAAGCACATGGCGTGGGTCAATTACTCATTGATCATTTAAAAGGATGAAAAGTTAGTCAATAGCCTCAGACATTCATGCTATTTGTCCAACATAGTCCACATCTAATGTGTCTCGTCAGTATCTCATAAGTCAACTTTTATTATTTTTATGTTATTGATTCATATTTCTGAGGACTTAACCTGGTGTTGTCTCTCTCTCTCTCTCTCAATTCAATTTGCTTTATTGGTGTGACGTAACAATGTAAATATTGCCAAAGAATACGTTGGAGATGTACAATATTCACATAATTTAAATAATAATAATCAATATTGTCAACGGGACAATAGTAACAACAATAATCAAGGGTCAAAATAACCATACAATGGACAATAACAATGGCTTAGAGGACACATGCAGGTTGGTTGGTCTGTCAGACACTGTCCCTCAACTTATGGCAGGCAGCAATGTAGTGCGCTGCCAACCCACAGTTCTCTGCGTCCTCCAGCAACAGGACGGGTAGCCTATTCTCATCAGAGAGGTCTTTGAAACCTTGAATAAGGGTTTCAAATTTGGGAAAATGACACTAATTGTTTTATATTTTTTACATGTTGTCAGGAAATGCCGCTCCGTCTCAGCCTTTCCTCTACAGGGAGCCAGGTTTTCATGTGTCTACCCTTCTCAATGGGAAGGCTGTGCTCACTGGGCCTGTACTTTGTCAAGGTTTTTCTAAGGTTTTCATCACTAACCATGGTCAAATACTTTGCCACAGTGTACTGTCCATTTAGGGCCAGACAGCACTGCCTTTTGCTTTGTGCTTGTTTTCCAGTAAGTAATGTGTTTTGTTTTGACTGTGTTGTAGTTCGGTTTATTCTGATTGATTGGATGTTCTGGTCCTGAGGCTTCAGTGTGTTAGTAGAACAGGTTTGTGAACTCAGCCCCAGGACCAGCTGGATGAGGGGACTCTTTTCTTTGCTCAGCTCTTGGCATTGCGGGGCTTGGTAATGATATGTGAGGGGGTCATTGTATTTTAGATGTTTCCAAAACTTATTTGCTATTTTTGTAGCCTTTATTATTAGTGGATATTGGCCTAATTCTGCCCTGCATGCATTGCTTGTAGTTTTCCTCTGGACATGTAGGAGAATCTTACAGAACTCTGCATGCAGGGTTTCAATGAGGTGTTTGTCCCATTGGATTAAATCTTGTTCTGTAAGTGGACCCCACACCTCGCCGCCATCAAGTTCAATTTGTTCAATAACACATACAATTTATTTTAGCCACATTTTTATTGGTATTTTAATTTGTTTTTTTTTAATGGCGGAAAAGTTTTCAGACCCCTTGTCTTTTTCCACATTTTGTTAAGTTACAGCCTTATTTGAAAATGGGTCAAATAAAACAGAATCCTCAGCCATCTACACACAGTACCCCATAATGACAGAGTGGAAACAGGTTTTTAGTCATTTTTGCAAATGTGTTAAAAATAAATAACAAATACCTTATTTACATAAGTATTCAGACCCTATGCTTTGAGACACGAAGTTGAGCTCAGGTGTATCCTGTTCCCATTGATCATCCTTGAGATGACTGGAGTCTCCCCTGTGGTAAATTCAATTGATTGGACATGATTTGGAAAGGCACACACCTTTCTATATAAGGTCCCACATTTGACAGTGCAAGTCAGAGCAAAAACCAAGCAACGAGGTCGAAGTAATTGTCCATAGAGCTCCGAGACAGGATTGTGTCGAGGCACAGATCTGGGGAAGGGTACCAAAACATTTCTACATAATTGATCATCCCCAAGAATACAGTGGCCTCCATCATTCTTAAATGGAAGGAGTTTGGAACCACCAAGTCTCTTCCTAGAGCTGGCCGTCCGGCCAAACTGAGCAATCGGGGGAGAAGGGCCTTGCTCCGGGAGGTGACCAAGAATCTAATGGTGACACTGACAGAGCTCCAGAGTTCCTCTGTGGAGATGGGAGAACCTTCCAGAAGGATAACCATCTCTGCAGCACTCCACCAAGCAGGCCTTTATGGTAGAGTGGCCAGTCGGAAGCCACTCCTCAGTAAAAGGCATGTGACACCCCGCTTGGAGTTTGTCAAAAGGCACATAAAGACTCACAGACCAAGAGAAACAAGATTCTCTAGTCTGATGAAACCAAGATCGAACTCTTTGGCTTGAATGCCAAACGTCACATCTGGAGGAAACCTGGCACCATCCCTTCGGTAAAGTATGGTGGTAGCAGCATCATGCTGTGGGGATGTTTTTCAGCGACAGGGACTGGGAGACTAGTCAGGATCGAGGCAAAGCTGAACGGAGCAAAGTACAGAGACATCCTTGATGAAAACCTGCTCCAGAGTGCTCAGGACCTCAGACTGGGGCTCCCCAAATACAGGAGTGCCAAGCTTGTAGTGTCATACCCAAGAAGACTCGAGGCTGTAATCACTGCCAAAGGAGCTTCAACAAAGTACTGAGGAAAAGGTCTGAATACTAATGTAAATGTGAGATTTCAGTCTTTTTTTATTTTAGGAATTTGCTAAAATTTCTTAACCTGTTTTTGCTTTGTCATTATGGGGTATCGTGTGTAGATTGATGAAAGGAAAAACAAGTCTGTAACCTAACAAAATGTGGAAAAAGTCTAAGGGTACGAATACTTTCTGAAGGCATTGTGTTTTGTACCATTTGAGAACTTTGGTCTAATTCCCTGAGATCTGCATCTTCTCTGGAAAATCATTATTTTAGTATTTTTGGGGTTTACTGCCAGGGCCCAGGTCTGGCAGTACTGCTCCAGCAGGTCCAGGCTTTGCTGTAGGCCATGTGCGGTGGGTGACAGCAGGCACAGGTCATCTGCGAAGAGCAGACATTTAACCTCTGAATTGTGGAGACTAATACCAGGGGCTGAGGATTTTTCTAGAATAGTAGCCAATTCATTGATGTAAATATTGAGGAGTGCAGGGCTCAGATTGCAACCCTGGCGAAGGCCCCACCCCTGGTTGGTTAAAGAATTCTGTTATTTTCTTGCCAATTTTTATGCTGCACATACTGTACACATTGATTTAATTTTGTCATTTGTTTTATCCCCTACACCACTTTCAACTTTGTTGAACAGTCGCTTATGCCAAATAGAATCCAAATATTTTTGGAAGTCGATAATGCAAGCATACATTTTGGTATTATTTTGGTGGACATGTTTGTCTATCAGGGTGTGTAGGGTGTAAATATGATCGGTCGTGCAATGTTTTGGTATAAATCTAATTTGGCTTTTACTCAAGACATTTAGCTTATTAAGGACGTTTAGAACTCTTTCATTTCTAATACTACAGAAAACCTTCCCCAGGTTACTGTTCACACACATGCCTCTGCAATTGTTAGGGTCAATTAAAGATTGGGGTTATGAGTCCTTGATTCCAGATGTCAGGGACATAACCTACACTCAGGATCAACTTTGAGGGCCTGAACATTCTTATTGAGCTCCTGGTCAGCACTTGGGGGGTCGAATGGATTTTGATTGTCCTTTTATAGCTTTTTTGAATAAATAAAACTAATTTGCATTTACAATGATGGCCTACCTGGGAACAGTGGGTTAACTGCCTTGTTCAGGGGCAGACCAACAGATTTGTACCTGGTCAGCTTGAGGATTTGATCCAGCAACCTTTTGGTTACTGGCCCAACACTCTAACCACTAGGCTACCATCCACCCCCATTCTCTAAGCCGTTCAATTTCTGATCAATCAAATTCAATCAAATGTATTTATAAAGCCCTTTTTACATCAGCCGATGTCACAAAGTGCATGGATTTGGCATTGGTCTGATTTTGCATCCATCCGAACAGTGTGTAGAGTGCTTTAAAATGGGTTGTCCACATGTCAACATTTTGTATCGCTAATTCCTCTCGTTTAGATTCTTTGTAGTTTTTCACATTTTGCCAGAAGTTGTTTGTGTTTATAGACTCCTCAATGAATGTCAGCTGCTTGCTGTTGTGTTGTGCTTTTTTGGGTTCTGAGTGTTACGTTTATAGAGTTTTTTAAAGTCACAGTAATTAAGGCATAATTCACCATTATTTGAGTCTCTGTGCTTTTGTTTGTCATCTGTCATCAGATGTTTTTTACTGCTAGATTGAGGCCTTCTTTACTGTGAGTGAATGTGCTATCCAGAAAGTTATCTAAGAGTGTCTGGATATTTTGGTTCCAGGTTGCTTTCTGGTATTCTTCTGTGCTGTTTTGGGCCCATCTGTATGAATGTCTGATGTTGTACAGCTTACTGGGCTGTGAATGTGTGGTTGTTTCCATGTCTGTTTTTTGAGGAACAACATCATTTGGCTGTGATCAGACAGAGGTGTTAGTGGCTTGACAGTGAATGAGCTGAGAGAGAAAGGGTCAATGTCTGTAATCATATAGTCTACTGTACTGTGGCCAAGAGGTGAGCAGCAGCTGAATCTCCCCAAAGAGTAACCTACCATTGACAAAATACAGACCCAGGCTTCGACAGAGCTGCAACAGATCCCTTCCGTTTTTGTTGACGGTGCTGTCACTGTTGTTTCTATGGGGGATGTCACAATAGTTAGAAACAGTATGGCCTGTAATAAAACTGTCCCCTCGTGTGGTCGTTACATAGTGTTCCCTGGGCCTGGAAATGGCACGTCTCTTCCTCAAGGGTGGGGAAGATCTCCTCTGAGTAATATGGGGATTCTCAGGGGGAAATATATATATTGCGCAAAGGAACACACCGTTTCCTGTCAGTAGAAGTACATTTTTCAGTTTTAACCAATTGTGATATTTCCCAATTTTGAGGGGATCAATTAGATGTTGTAGTTAGGATTTGTACCAAATGATCAGTCCTCCAGAGTCTCTGCCTCTATTGAGCTGTGATGGCACAATTACCTCTCTATAGCCTGTGGGACAGTGAATGACAATGTCTGCCTTACACCATGTCTCCTGCAGAATGATGATGTCAACATCTTTAAGTTTTTTGTTGAACTCCAGTGCCAAACTCTTCAATCCAAAGGTTGATGAGTTTAGGCCCTGAATGTTCCACATGCTAACTGATAGTGATTTCATGTTGCAAAAAGAAAGAATAGCAGTCAGAAATACAGTACTAATCAAATGTTATTGGTCACATACACGTGATTAGCAGATGTTATTGTGGGGGTTGCGAAATGCTTGTGCTCCTAGCTCCGACAGCGCAGTAATATCTAACAAGTAATATCTAACAAATTTCACAACATATACCCAATACACACAAATCTAAGTAGGAATGAATTAAGACTATATACATTTGGACGAGCAATGTCAGAGCGGAATGGACTAAGATATAGTATAGAATACAGTATATACATATGAGATGAGTAATGCAAGATTTGTAAACATTATTAAAGTGACTGGTGTTCCATTCCTTCAAGTGGCCAGTGATTTCTAGTCTATGCCTATAGGCAGCAAGCAGCCTCTAATGTGCTAGTGATGACTGTTTAAGTTAACTGTCTGATGGCTTTGAGATAGAAGCTGTTTTTCAGTCTCTCGGTCCCTGCGTTGATGCCCCTGCACTGACCTCGCCTTCTGGATGATAGATGGGTGAACAGGCAGTGGCTCGGGTGGTTGATGTCCATGATGATCTTTTTGGCCTTCCTGTGATATCGGGTGCTGTAGGTATCCTGGAGGGCGGGTAGTTTGCCCCCGGTAATGCGTTGGGCAGACCGCACCACCCTCTGGAGAGCCTTGCGGTTTCGGGCGGTGCAGTTGCCGTACTTGCTTTCAATTGTGCATCTGTACTACTAAGCTGTTCAGAGTGAGATAAAAAGGATAACAGTCAGAAATACAGTAACTACAAAGTTGTTCAGAGTGAGATAAACAGGATAACAGTCAGAAATACAGTAACTACTAAGTTGTTCAGAGTGAGATAAACAGGATAACAGTCAGAAATACAGTAACTACTAAGTTGTTCAGAGTGAGATAAACAGGATAACAGTCAGAAATACAGTAACTACTAAGTTGTTCAGAGTGAGATAAACAGGATAACAGTCAGTACTATAGTAACTACTAAGTTGTTCAGAGTGAGAAACAGCACAGTCAGTACTATAGTAACTACTAAGTTGTTCAGAGTGAGAAAGAGCACAGTCAGTACTATAGTAACTACTAAGTTGTTCAGAGTGAGAAACAGCACAGTCAGTACTATAGTAACTACTAAGTTGTTCAGTGAGAAACAGCACAGTCAGTACTATAGTAACTACTAAGTTGTTCAGAGTGAGAAACAGAACAGTCAGAACTATAGTAACTACTAAGTTGTTCAGAGTGAGAAACAGCACAGTCAGAACTGTAGTAACTGCTAAGTTGTTCAGAGTGAGAAACAGGATAACAGCAAACATGAGTTATCTTTTCTTTTCCTTCTTCCTAGCTGTTGTAAGGCTCTCTCCTCATGGTGGCCTTTACCTCCGTTGGGCAGACCGTTATGTCACACCTACAGTGGTTATGTCACACCTACAGTGGTTATGTCACACCTACAGTGATTATGAAACACCTACAGTGGGTATATCACACCTACTGTGATTATGAAACACCTACAGTGGGTATATCACACCTACTGTGATTATGAAACACCTACAGTGGGTATATCACACCTACTGTGATTATGAAACGCCTAGGGTGGTTAAGTCACACCTACAGTGGTTATATCACACCTACCGGGATTAGGCCACACCTACGGTGCTTAGGCAACACCTAAGGTGGTTAAGTCACACCTACATCCTACCGGGGTTGTCACGCCTACAGCCTACGGGGGTTGTGTCACGCCTGCCGTGGGTTATGTCACACCTACCGGGGGTTATGTCACACCTACCGGGGATTATTTCACACCTACAGTGATGTCACACCTACAACCTACAGTGGTTATGTCACTCCTACAGTGGTTATGTCACTCCTACAGTGGTTATATCACTCCTATAGTGGTTATGTCACTCCTACAGTGGTTATATCACTCCTATAGTGGTTATTTCAAACCTATATTGATTATGTTACACCTACAACCTACAGTGGTTATGTCACTCCTACAGTGGTTATGTCACTCCTACAGTGGTTATATCACTCCTATAGTGGTTATTTCAAACCTATATTGATTATGTTACACCTACAATCTACAGTGGTTATGTCACACCTACAGTGATTATGTTACACCTACAGGGATTATGTCATACCTACAGGGATTATGTCACACCTTCAGTGATTACGTTACACCTACAGGGATTATGTTACACCTACAGGGATTATGTCATACCTACAGGGATTATGTCACACCTACAGTGATTACGTTACACCTACAGGGATTATGTCATACCTACAGGGATTATGTCACACCTTCAGTGGTTATGTCACACCTACAGTGATTATGTCACACCTACAGTGATTATGTTACACCTACAACCTACAGTAGTTATATCACACCTACAGTGACTATGTCACACCTACAACCTACAGTAGTTATGTCGCACCTACAGTGGTTATGTCGTGCCTACAGTGGTTATGTCACACCTACCGGGGGTTATGTCACACCTACCGTGGGTTATGTCACACCTACCGTGGGTTATGTCACACCTACCAGGGGTTATGTCACACCTACCAGGGATTATTTCACACCTACAGTGATGTCACACCTACAACCTACAGTGGTTATGTCACTCCTACAGTGGTTATGTCACTCCTACTGTGGTTATATCACTCCTACAGTGGTTATTTCGAACCTACAGTGGTTGTGTCGCACCTACCGTTATGTCACACCTACAGGGATTATGTTACACCTACATTGGTTATGTCACATCTACAGTAGTTATGTCACACCTACATTGATTATGTTACACCTACAATCTACAGTGGTTATGTCACACCTACAGTGATTATGTTACACCTACAGGGATTATGTCATACCTACAGGGATTATGTCACACCTTCAGTGGTTATGTCACACCTACAGTGATTATGTCACACCTACAGTGGTTATATCACACCTACAGTGATTATGTTACACCTACAACCTACAGTGATTATGTCACACCTACAGTGATTATGTTACACCTACAACCTACAGTGATTATGTCACACCTACAACCTACAGTGATTATGTCACACCTACAACCTACAGTGATTATGTCACACCTACAGTGATTATGTTACACCTACAATCTACAGTGGTTATGTCACACCTACAGTGATTACGTTACACCTACAGGGATTATGTCATACCTACAGGGATTATGTCACACCTTCAGTGGTTATATCACACCTACAGTGATTATGTTACACCTACAACCTACAGTGATTATGTCACACCTACAACCTACAGTGATTATGTTACACCTACAACCTACAGTGGTTATGTTGCGCCTGCAGTGGTTAGGTCGCGCCTACAGTGGTAATGTCGCGCCTACAACCTACAGTGGTTATGTCACACATACCGTGGTTATGTCGCACCTACAACCTACAGTGATTATGTCACACCTACAACCTACAGTGATTATGTTACACCTACAACCTACAGTGGTTATGTTGCGCCTGCAGTGGTTAGGTCGCGCCTACAGTGGTAATGTCGCGCCTACAACCTACAGTGGTTGTGTCACACATACCGTGGTTATGTCGCACCTACAACCTACAGTGGTTATGTTACACCTACAGTGATTATGTTACACCTACAACCTACAGTGGTTATGTTACACCTACAACCTACAGTGATTATGTTACACCTACAACCTACAGTGGTTATGTCACGCCTGCAGTGGTTAGGTCGCGCCTACAGTGGTAATGTCGCGCCTACAGTGGTTATGTCACACCTACAACCTACAGTGATTATGTCACACCTACAGTGATTATGTCACACTTACAACCTACAGTGATTATGTTACATCTACAACCTACAGTGGTTATGTCACACCTACAGTGATTATGTTACACCTACAACCTACAGTGGTTATGTCGCACATACAGTGATTATGTCACACCTACAACCTTCAGTGATTATGTTACACCTACAACCTACAGTGGTTATGTCGCACATACAGTGATTATGTCACACCTACAACCTACAGTGATTATGTCACACCTACAGTGATTTTGTTACACCTACAACCTACAGTGATTATGTCACACCTACAACCTACAGTGATTATGTCACACCTACAGTGATTATGTTACATCTACAACCTACAGTGATTATGTTACACCTACAGTGATTATGTTACACCTACAACCTACAGTGATTATGTCACACCTACAGTGATTATGTTACACCTACAACCACAGTGATTATGTTACACCTACAACCTACAGTGATTATGTTACACCTACAACCTACAGTGGTTATGTTACACCTACAACCTACAGTGATTATGTTACACCTACAACCTACAGTGGTTATGTCACACCTACAGTGGTTAGGTCGCGCCTACAGTGGTTATGTCGCGCCTACAGTGGTTATGTCGCGCCTACAGTGGTAATGTCGCGCCTACAGTGGTTATGTCACACCTACAACCTACAGTGATTATGTCACACCTACAGTGATTATGTCACACCTACAACCTACAGTGATTATGTTACATCTACAACCTACAGTGGTTATGTCACACCTACAGTGATTATGTTACACCTACAACCTACAGTGGTTATGTCGCACATACAGTGATTATGTCACACCTACAACCTTCAGTGATTATGTTACACCTACAACCTACAGTGGTTATGTCACACCTACAACCTACAGTGATTATGTTACACCTACAACCTACAGTGATTATGTTACACCTACAACCTACAGTGATTATGTCACACCTACAACCTACAGTGGTTATGTCACACCTACAACCTACAGTGGTTATGTCACACCTACAGTGATTATGTTACACCTACAACCTACAGTGATTACGTTACACCTACAACCTACAGTGATTATGTCACACCTACAACCTACAGTGGTTATGTCACACCTACAACCTACAGTGATTATGTTACACCTACAACCTACAGTGGTTATGTCACACCTACAGTGATTTTGTTACACCTACAACCTACAGTGATTATGTCACACCTACAACCTACAGTGATTATGTCACACCTACAGTGATTATGTTACATCTACAACCTACAGTGGTTATGTCACACCTACAGTGATTATGTTACACCTACAACCTACAGTGATTATGTTACACCTACAGTGATTATGTTACACCTACAACCTACAGTGATTATGTCACACCTACAGTGATTATGTTACACCTACAACCTACAGTGATTATGTTACACCTACAACCTACAGTGATTATGTTACACCTACAACCTACCGTGGTTATGTTACACCTACAACCTACAGTGATTATGTTACACCTACAACCTACAGTGATTATGTCCCACCTACAGTAATTATGTTACACCTACAACCTACAGTGATTATGTTACACCTACAACCTACAGTGGTTATGTCACACCTACAGTGGTTAGGTCGCGCCTACAGTGCTTATGTCGCGCCTACAGTGGTTATGTCGCGTCTACAGTGGTTATGTCGCGCCTACAGTGGTTATGTCGCGCCTACAGTGGTTATGTCGCGCCTACAGTGGTTTTGTCGCGCCTACAGTGGTTATGTCGCGCCTACAGTGGTTATGTTACAACTCATTACCTATCATATTACCTGTCATTGAAAAGGTAAGATCAGGGAAAATGTTGTTACAGGAAAAGGTCAGAGGTTCAGTGTTGCTGTGTTGCTGCATCCTCGTCAGTGCTTGGACTATGTGTTCACATGAAGGCCTTGGATAGAGCCGGTGATCTGGCTATTCTCAGTACAGCGGTTAAACTGTTATGCAGTGGTTAGTGTGTGTGTGCGTGCGAGTCCTCAGCACAGAGAGGAGTGGAGAGCTTGTCTTATTGGTTAGATGTCCATGTGAACCCATGTGTGCTCATGTTATGGCTGCAGGCTCAGTAATATTCCACATTTCAGACATAGGAGGAAGGAGGAAGCAACATAGGAATCATCAACAGCTTTATGTCTGCTCTGCTGTCCTGTAGCCATTGCCCAGCCTATGTGATACACATTGTGTTACGTGGATTTAACTAGTGCCCAATCTTTTCCTGTTCAGGTCATGTGATCAGGAAACACTCCTGGGCCTAAGTGTTTGCATTGTGTTGAGTTGTGTGGTACATTTCAAATGTCTTCTGTTTACTTACTTTTGATTTCCTGCATGCTCTGGTTTAGTCTGAATAGTCCTGATATTTTGCATTGATCAGGAGTAGACGAATGTGCTCACACTGTACTGACAAATTGTACTTGTGAAAAAAAGCCCCCACTGCATTGTTGGAATGCTCAGTACTTATCAGTACTCTGTTGTTGCCTCCTCACTAATCCACCACTACAGATGCTCTGTTATGGAGACAGATTTTACCAGAATTATTCCACATGAAACTGCTGTGCAATTCATCAGGTCCAACTTTTGTGTACCATGTCAAACAAGCATTGAAATGTCTTCCTAACAATCTGTTTTTTTTCCCTCTCTTTTTTTTGTCTTTCTCTCTGGCATCCCTCTCCCTCTGAATGGACCTCCACTACATGAATGACAGGTAAGAAACGTTTACTTTTCTAAATGTTGTTTGCAAAGCACACACACAATGATCTTCACTGGATCAGGAACAACAACAGTAACTAAGGGAGTAGGTGTCAGTTACTGTGTCTCATAAACTCACAAGTAGACAATACTCTATCGACAGAGTCACTGGGACAATTTAAGGCCATCTATCTCTCTGTCTCTGTCTCACTCTCGCTTCCTCTGTCTCTCTGTCTCTCTATGTCTCTCTATGTCTCTCTCTCTCTCTCTCTCTCTCTGTCTCTCTCTCTCTGTCTCTCTCTCGCTCTCTTTCCTGCTCTCTCTTTCTTACCCACTCCCTCTTTCATTCTCTCTCTCTTTCTCTCTTTCCCAATGCATTTTCTCTCTCCATTGTTCCCCCTTCCAAACAGCAACTATTTTGTATCTTGCTTTGTAAATCTCCAAAGAAAAGTATGCATCAATGCAAACTCTATCTTTTGAAAGTAGCTTTGTATGACAAATCAAAGAAAGTAAAGTTCCAATTAACAGCCCCTGTGGTGGTCTTAAAACAGTGTTATAATGTCAGTGTGTGCAATGCACTTCTAGACCTACTTTCATCTGGCATTAATATTTATACCACTGCCTCCTGATTTGGGGCCACCAACCGAAACAACGTCGTTTGTGCCTATGTAACATGTGGTTTGTGCCTACGTAACATGTGGTTTGTGCCTACGTAACATGTGGTTTGTGCCTACGTAACATGCTGTTTGTGCCTACGTAACATGTGGTTTGTGCCTACGTAACATGCTGTTTGTGCCTACGTAACATGTGGTTTGTGCCTACGTAACATGTGGTTTGTGCCTACGTAACATGTGGTTTGTGCCTACGTAACATGTGGTTTGTGCCTACGTAACATGTGGTTTGTGCCTATGTAACATGCTGTTTGTGCCTACGTAACATGCTGTTTGTGCCTACGTAACATGTGGTTTGTGCCTATGTAACATGTGGTTTGTGCCTATGTAACATGTGGTTTGTGCCTACGTAACATGTGGTTTGTGCCTATGTAACATGTGGTTTGTGCCTACGTAACATGTGGTTTGTGCCTATGTAACATGTGGTTTGTGCCTATGTAACATGTGGTTTGTGCCTACGTAACATGTGGTTTGTGCCTATGTAACATGTGGTTTGTGCCTATGTAACATGTGGTTTGTGCCTACGTAACATGTGGTTTGTGCCTATGTAACATGTGGTTTGTGCCTATGTAACATGTGGTTTGTGCCTATGTAACATGTGGTTTGTGCCTACGTAACATGTGGTTTGTGCCTACGTAACATGTGGTTTGTGCCTACGTAACATGTGGTTTGTGCCTATGTAACATGTGGTTTGTGCCTACGTAACATGTGGTTTGTGCCTACGTAACATGTGGTTTGTGCCTATGTAACATGTGGTTTGTGCCTACGTAACATGTGGTTTGTGCCTATGTAACATGTGGTTTGTGCCTATGTAACATGTGGTTTGTGCCTATGTAACATGTGGTTTGTGCCTATGTAACATGTGGTTTGTGCCTACCTAACATGTGGTTTGTGCCTACGTAACATGTGGTTTGTGCCTACCTAACATGTGGTTTGTGCCTATGTAACATGTGGTTTGTGCCTATGTAACATGTGGTTTGTGCCTACCTAACATGTGGTTTGTGCCTACGTAACATGTGGTTTGTGCCTACCTAACATGTGGTTTGTGCCTACGTAACATGTGGTTTGTGCCTACGTAACATGTGGTTTGTGCCTACGTAACATGTGGTTTGTGCCTACGTAACATGCGAATGTTAGGCCATCTGTTCCAGCCAGATGGCCTACCTGTGTAGGAATGGTTTCTGGACCACACATATCAGTCTCTGTGACTGTGTGTGTGTGTGTGATGTGTACACTACATTGGCACATTTTTGTGTGTTATGGATTTCAAACGTGGCAATATTTTTTTTATACACTGTAGTTGTACATGTGCATCATTAGCTTGGGTGCTTGACTGCAGTTGTAAGGTCAGAATGCTCAAATCAACCCTACTCCTGAGTACACCCAAACCAAGCTCTCCTGTCTGTCTGCAGTCATCTGGCATGTGAGCAGCACAAACAACTCCTGCTTACAACTCAACCAAACAACTGTTTCTCTTATTGTCTTTAACACTAGCACTTCCTCCAACCGCGAGTGAGTACATAATCATTTTTTTATTGCGTGTATCTACCGACGGCCTGTACAGGTCTGGAAATAGACATCTGTTGTTTTGTTATTTTAGTTTTACTCTGCTTGCAAACCCGCTGGATGATTCAGAATCCATTGAAGAGCTTGATCGATTCATTGACGAGAGATACTTACAAACTCAAAGAAACATGTCGCTGGTTTCAGAGGATTCAAGCATTGTTAAGGACAACCAACCAAATCAACAAAACAAACCAAAACCAGGTTGGCCAATAGGTATCAACGATGGCACCAAACCATGCCCTAGTAAGAGTGGGGAGAGGTTTACTGATATGGATGTTGACTTGTTAAAATCCATCAATGAAAGGCTTGCCAAACTTGATGTATTGGATATATTACGAGAGGACGTCAATGCATTATGTGCCCGTCTATAATTCAGACAATGTCATAATGATGATCTAAGGAAAGAGAACACAGGGCTGAAAGTTACTGTAGACTCTATTCATGGAAAGGTGGAGGTGGTGCAAAGGGAGAACAAACCATTTAAGAAACCTTGCTTGATGTACAGTGTCGATCAATGTGGAACAATCTAATATGTTCAGGGATACTGGAGAATGACAACAGCAGAGGCTGTAAGGACACAGTCCGAGACTTTATGTCAACTCAACTAAACCTGCCCACTGATGTTGTGTGTAATGCCACTTTCTCCAGAGTCCATAGAATAGGTAAGGCCTCTGGAAATAGGCCACGGGATATTATTGCATGTTTTGATCAATTTAAGCAAATTAAAATGACGAAGAACATGGGGAGAGAACTTAGAAACACTGATTTTGGAATGAATGATCACTTCCCCACCAAGATCAATGAAAGGAGAAAAACACTGTATCCCATCATGAAGAAAAAGCGTTGCCTGAATCAACGAGTCTCCATGGTGATGGATAAACTTTATATCAACGAGCAACTGTATCAGGACTCTAGAGTAACTCTGGCTATTTTAATCCAACTGTATCAGGACTCTAGAGTAACTCTGGCTATTTTAATCCAACAGTATCAGGACTCTAGAGTAACTCTGGCTATTTTAATCCAACTGTATCAGGACTCTAGAGTAACTCTGGCTATTTTAATCCAACTGTATCAGGACTCTAGAGTAACTCTGGCTATTTTAATCCAACAGTATCAGGACTCTAGAGTAACTCTGGCTATTTTAATCCAACTGTATCAGGACTCTAGAGTAACTCTGGCTATTTTAATCCAACTGTATCAGGACTCTAGAGTAACTCTGGCTATTTTAATCCAACAGTATCAGGACTCTAGAGTAACTCTGGCTATTTTAATCCAACTGTATCAGGACTCTAGAGTAACTCTGGCTATTTTAATCCAACAGTATCAGGACTCTAGAGTAACTCTGGCTATTTTAATCCAACAGTTTCAGGACTCTAGAGTAACTCTGGCTATTTTAATCCAACAGTATCAGGACTCTAGAGTAACTCTGGCTATTTTAATCCAACTGTATCAGGACTCTAGAGTAACTCTGGCTATTTTAATCCAACAGTATCAGGACTCTAGAGTAACTCTGGCTAATTTAATCCAACAGTATCAGGACTCTAGAGTAACTCTGGCTATTTTAATCCAACAGTATCAGGACTCTAGAGTAACTCTGGCTATTTTAATCCAACAGTATCGGGACTCTAGAGTAACTCTGGCTATTTTAATCCAACAGTATCAGGACTCTATAGTAACTCTGGCTATTTTAATCCAACAGTATCAGGACTCTAGAGTAACTCTGGCTATTTTAATCCAACTGTATCAGGACTCTAGAGTAACTCTGGCTATTTTAATCCAACAGTATCAGGACTCTAGAGTAACTCTGGCTATTTTAATCCAACTGTATCAGGACTCTAGAGTAACTCTGGCTATTTTAATCCAACTGTATCAGGACTCTAGAGTAACTCTGGCTATTTTAATCCAACTCTATCAGGACTCTAGAGTAACTCTGGCTATTTTAATCCAACTGTATCAGGACTCTAGAGTAACTCTGGCTATTTTAATCCAACTCTATCAGGACTCTAGAGTAACTCCCTCGCTATTTTAATCCAACTGTATCAGGACTCTAGAGTAACTCCCTGGCTATTTTAATTGAATGTTCAAATTTGAGTTTGTGTTGTAGTGTATCATGACAACTTCACCTATAATGAATACATGCTCTATGGCTCTCCACTATAATGAATACATGCTCTATGGATCTCCACTATAATGAATACATGCTCTATGGATCTCCACTATAATGAATACATGCTCTATGGATCTCCACTATAATGAATACATGCTCTATGGATCTCCACTATAATGAATACATGCTCTATGGATCTCCACTTGACAAGGAAAGGGTTGCATATAGCTCAGGTTAATGTATGTATCCTTGCTAACAAAATAGATGAGGTTTTTAACTTGGTCAACATAAATAATATTCATATTTTAGCTTTGATCGAAACGCATTTAGATGCATCTGTACATTTAATTTATTTATTTTTTATTTATTTTTTTATTTCACCTTTATTTAACCAGGTTGGCTAGTTGAGAACAAGTTCTCATTTACAACTGCGACCTGGCCAAGATAAAGCATGGCAGTGTGAACAGACAACACAGAGTTACACATGGAGTAAACAATTAACAAGTCAATAACACAGTAGAAAAAAATGGGGAAAAAATGATGGGCAAATGAACATTCATGGATATAATGTACTTAGAAGGGACAGGAATAGGAATGGTGGGGGTGTAGCACTGTATATTCAGAATCATATACCTTTTAAGAGGAGGGATGACCTTAATGTAGGTCAAATAGAGGCACTATGGGCTCAAGTACATCTGTCTCACCAAGCATCCATAATGGTAGGATGTGTGTATAGACCTCCTAGCTCTAAGGTGTCCTATATGGATGACTTGTGTACTGGGTTTGACCAGGCCACAGATAGCAACAGAGATGTATTTATCTTGGGTGATTTTAATATAAATTGGAAGGATCATAATAATTAAAATATATCTAAATTGATGAGATATGCCGAGAGCTGTGGTTTGAAACAAATGGTTAATGATACTACTAGATCATCAATTAAGTTGGGTCATCGTTCAGACACGTGCATTGATCTGATTTTCTGTAATATACCATTGCAATGCTTAAAAGCCAGATCAATGCCAGTGGGCTGGACAGACCATAATATTGTGGCCATTACCATGAACACCAAGTTTCCAAAGAAACAGCCAAGGATTGTGGTCAAGAGAAATTTCAAAACATTTAATCATAAGCTATTTCAAAATTATTTGGCTGCTGTACCCTGGGAGCTGATTTATCTAGAGGATGATTTAAATCACGCTAGAGAATGTTTAATTTATTTGCTCACTGAGGTAATACACCATCATGCCCCAGTAAGAAAGGGTACAGTTGGGGCTCGTCCATCTCCATGGATTGATGCTGAACTGGATGAGGCTTTTTCTCAAAGAAATATGGCAAAAGTCTTAGCAGCCAAATCTAAACTAGAAATTGATTAACAGAATTATAGAACACTACATCATTAAATTAAATCATAAGAAAAAAAAACGTATTTTACAAAAATGATATTAATGACATCTACAGTGGAGGAGGTGTTAAACCTATTGAAGTCATTACCTGATGGTACATCTACAGTGGAGGAGGTGTTAAACCTATTGAAGTCATTACCTGATGGTAAATCTACAGGTTATGGTCTTATGGACAATGGTTTGCTTCGCTGTGCTGCTCCCCAGATTGTAGTTCCACTGAGATACCTATTTAATTGGTCACAAGAAAAGGGGACATTTGCAAATGTATGGAAGCGTGCTAAACTGTGTCCTATCCCGAAAGACAGCAAAAAAAACATTACTCCTGCCAATAGTCAACCAATTAGTCTACTCCCTTCACTCAGTAAAATATTGGAGGGTATTGTGAGTAGACATATATGGGAGTACATGGAAAAGAATGATCTGATTACAGCCAATCAGCATGCTTATTGTAAAAACCATTCCACTACCACTGCATTGGTTGACGTGACTGACCAGTGGCTCAATGCTATGGATAATGGCAGGTTTGTGCGTGGACTATTTTTTAGATTGTAGTGCCTTATTTGATTAGGTGGATCCTAAAATAATTTTGACAAAATTAACGCATTATGGTTTCAAGGAGGTAGCATATCTAACTGACAGGAAACAGTCCACCTATATCAATGGTTCATTTTCTTCCCCTTATGCTTTAAACTGTGGAATACCACAGGATAGCTGCCTTGGGCCACTTCTTTACTTAATATATACCAATGACCTTCCTTATGCCTCATCTGAAACTCAAGCTACTATATTTGCAGATGATACTACAATTTATACAGCAAGACAATCAGTTCAACAGGTACAGCAAGCTCAACAAGTAGATTTGGAAAATATCAGGGAGTGGATTTGCCGGAACAAACTTGTTTTAAACACCAAGAAAATCTAAGTTTTGTTGGTCTGTTCGACCAGGAAAAGGCCAACACAGCATGGGATACAATTAAGTATGGGGGGAGTAAAAATTGAGGAAGTGTCAAAAAGCAAACTACTAGGAGTGCAGCTAGACAACTACTTATCATGGTCATCTCAAATAACTCATCTATGTAAAAAAAAATATATATATATACATACAACTGCATGCATGATCAGAAGGATAGCTAAATATTTACCAGGAAAGATTCTTAATTAAGCAATTAACCTAAGCATTAATTGGGAGTCAGGTGGTCTACTGTTCTGTGGTCTGGGAAAATGCATCAGCAAGTGAAATTAGGAGACTGCAGATTTCACAGAACAAAGCAGCAAGGATTGTTTTAAGGTGGAGATATGGTTATTCTGTTGTAGTCATGTGCAATGCTCTTGGTTGGTCATCAATCAACAAGGTAATTGAAAAAAAAACATGCTTATTTCATAATATACACCATTTTAAATCGGCCAAACTTTATTCACAACAGTATTCAGTTGGTAAGAGACAGACATTCAGTGAATACTAGGAACAGATTGTCCACCATCCATGTGTTATACAGACAGAAAAGAGAGAGGAAAAATCAAATTTAGATGTAAGGCAATAAAAAAATGGAATAATTTATCTGAGCAAACCAGAAACCTTTCAATATATAATTTCAAACAATACTTTAAAACCATTTAAATATAATAGATAGGAATGTTGTGCTGGACTATGGTAGATGAAGAATCCATATCTATTTTTAGACTGTTATTTATCTGGTCAATATTTTAGTATATTATGTATGTTTGTAATAGTGTGTCATATGTGAAATTGTGCTCATATTATAAATTGTATTTTAATGTTTAAGGACTCTTGGAAGATGAGTCCAAATGAGGACTTAAAGAGATCCTAATAAAATAAAATAAAATTATATAACAGATTTGTGTGGAGGGAGGGAGGGAGGGAGGGAGGGAGGGAGATGAATAGAGTGGGTTGTGTGTGCTCACTGTAATTTTGTAATGCAGTGTTCAGAAACTGTCTGCACAATGACTTTGCTATGTTAGAAGGGAACCTGTGTTTTGCTGGGTTTTCTCTGTTCCTAAATACACTGTGAGTGTAATAGACATCAGTAGTCTATACTATGGTTGCTTGTTGCCCTCCAGTGGTGGTTGTTTAGTATCAAACCAGCATTTACCATGTCATGGGCACACTCACATGGAATCTCTGACCCACTTGACAGCACAATTCATAAGCATGCTGTTTTACTAACAAGTCCATTTTATTAAAAAAACAGGAAACAGAAAATGATCTGACAGATCCCATTAGAGTCCCATTAGACAGTGCTGTGTGCACCTTTCTATCCTTTCACACAACCCTGATGTTTAAAACCCTAAGATGTGGCTCCCTACACCAGACACTTCTGTTTCATGATGTATGAAACAGCATTGGCCAAAGATTTAAATAGAGGGTTCATAGGCCTGTGACGTTTAAAAAATATTAATAATTTTGCCTTTAATTTAACAGGGAGTCAAACTGAGACCATGGTCTCTTTCACAGATGAGCCCTGAATTGACATCAATACACTTCCATTTTTGTCAGAGTTAATAGTCGGGGTCCGGAATATAATAATTTGTATACTTCAAATTGACCAGAACTAAGCCCAAAAAAGAGATTGTGTTTGAAAATAACAATAATGTCATACCTTGATTACATTGAGACACGACCACATAGCTTGTGTCTATTTGTTTAATTCATGGGTTTACTTGGGAACAGATTTCCTAAGTTCAACTTTTTTTTCGCTGTGATTTTACAGTCTTCTTTGACCCAAAAATAAAATCATTAAACTACTTTAACATTAAAAAAAACTTCGGGTGGCCAAAACGGTCACTCACTGAATCTCCGGAGTTAGCCATCCCTGAGACCGAGTCTGGTATCTCGTACCAGACTCGGTCGTTTTGCACACTCACTCTGAGTGGTGCTGTTGTCCAAGAGACCTATCTCAGCTCAGACGCATATAACTGCTGTTACAAAGTAACATACGTCAGTGACAAGACCAAGCGAGGATCATTGCGCACAACGCCATCGAAGGCATTTTAACGGAGTAAAAGCAACAATATCTTATTGAGACAAATATATCTCAAACGTTGGCATTTTTGTTGCATAGGACTTTTGGATTGCATCATATTTGCCAGTTTTGGGTAACGTTATGGATATTTTTGGGAGAACGGGCGCAGGAGAGGCTTTGAAGAGCGCAGGCTGGGGTTTGAGATGGCAAGTGCGAGTCTCCATTTTGCTTGTCTGCGTACTGAGTGCGGTGAATGGACAGATTCGATATTCTATACCAGAGGAGATGAGAAAGGGCTTGTTTGTAGGAGATGTGGCGAAAGACCTTGGTTTGGACATAAAGAGACTTATTTCAGGTCGGGCGCAGTTAGTTATAGACGGTAATAACCAATATGTAGAGCTGAATCCGAACAAAGGACATTTGGTTGTGAAAGAAAAGATTGACAGGGAGAAACTGTGCGGTCAGAAATCTCCGTGTAGTTTCAGTCTAGAGATTGTCTTAGAAAATCCGCTTGAATTATTTTCGATTACTATCGAAATTCAAGACATAAACGACCATGCCCCAGCGTTTTCGAAGAAAGAACTTAATTTAGAAATCAGTGAATCTGCACCTATAGGGACCGTGTTCTTGCTAGACAGTGCCGCGGACCCTGACGTAGGTATCAACTCCCTTCACAGCTATTCTCTAAAACCAACTGATCATTTTGTTATCAAACAGCATAGTCGAGCCGACGGCAGTAAATACGCAGAGATGGTGTTGCAGTCTGGACTTGACCGTGAAAAACAGAGCGAACACTCCCTGATACTAACTGCAGTCGATGGTGGGGACCCACAGAGAACTGGAAACGTTAAGATACATATTACTGTTCTAGACGCAAACGACAATGCACCTATATTTACTGAGTCTTTGTACAAAGCCACTGTTATAGAACACTCGCTGGGAGGCACAGCTGTAGCAAAAGTAAGTGCCATCGATGCAGATCAAGGGTATAACGGAAATGTGACGTATTCCTTCACACATATGGAAGAGGGTACCCCGCCCTTGTTCAATATAGACCCCTATACCGGGGAGATAAAAGTAACTGGTGCCATAGATTACGAAACTGTTCAGAATTACGAGATACACATTCAAGCTAAAGACCCATGGGGTCTGACAAGTGTGAGTAAATTAATTATTGATATCCTAGACGTGAATGACAACACTCCGATCATAACCATGACATCGTTTTCGGGTAAAATCGCAGAAGATGCTATCCCTGGTACAGTTGTGGCATTGATAAGTGTCCAGGATGTAGACTCTGGTAAAAACGGACAGGTGCGTTTAAACATCAACGAAAATATCCCTTTTAAGATAAAGACGTCTCTTAGAAACTACTACACATTGGTAACTGAGAAGGGCTTAGACCGGGAGAAAGTTTCTAGCTACAACATTACCCTCATTGCCACCGATGAAGGTTTACCTCCGTTATCAAGCATGAACACTGTCGTTTTAGACATCACTGATGTTAATGACAACGCACCAGCTTTTAGTAAAAATGTGTATAGCGCGTACGTTATGGAAAACAATTCTCCCCGCGTTTCAGTGGTTGCTATTCAAGCGACGGATCCAGATAGGGGTCAAAACGCACTTATATCTTACTATCTAATTGACAGTGAGCTAAACGGAAACCCAGTCTCCACCTATTTCTCAATTAACTCTGAGAACGGTGTAATTCATTCAGTGCGCTCACTGGATTATGAACAGGTTAAGGAGTTCAAAATACACGTCAAAGCTCAAGACGGAGGCTCGCCACCGCTTAGCAGTAATACAACTGTTCTGATATATGTTAAAGATCAGAACGACAACGCGCCTCAGGTTCTGTACCCAGTACAGACTAGCAGCTCTCTGGTGGCTGAAATGGTGCCTCGTTCAGCAGATGTGGGCTATCTTGTCACTAAAGTGGTGGCTGTTGATGTGGACTCTGGACAGAATGCCTGGCTCTCGTATAAACTGCAGAAAGCGACAGACAGGGCGCTGTTTGAAGTGGGCTTACAGAATGGAGAAATAAGAACTATACGCCAAGTCACTGATAAAGATGCTATGAAACAAAGGCTCACTGTTGTAGTGGAGGACAACGGGCAGCCCTCTCGTTCAGCTACAGTCAATGTTAACGTGGCGGTGGCGGACAGCTTCCCTGAAGTGCTCTCGGAGTTCACTGACTTTACGCACGACAAGGAGTACAATGACAACCTGACTTTTTACTTAGTCTTGGCTTTAGCTGTAGTTTCATTTCTGTTCATCAGTTGTTTATTGGTTATTATATCAGTGAAAATATACAGATGGAGACAATCTCGCGTCCTCTATCATTCCAGTCTCCCGGTTATTCCGTATTATCCACCGCGTTACGCAGACACTTTGGGGACAGGAACTCTACAGCACGTGTACAATTACGAGGTGTGCAGGACGACTGACTCCAGAAAGAGAGACTGTAAGTTCGTCAGACCCTGTAGTCAGAACGTACTGATAATGGACCCCAGTTCTACAGGGACGATGCAGCAGATGCAGAGTGAAAATAACATCCTGGATGAACCAGACTCTCCACTAGAGGTGAGTTTATTGAAGCAAATTAATTGTTGCCATTTCCGGAGCTTCGGTGCTCGTTTTTCTCAGCATCTCTCTCTTTTTTTTCTTTTTTTTTGGTGTATGAAATATTGTACATTTTTTAGCAACAAAAACAATAGTTGTAGGTCAGCTAATTGATACAACGTGACGTTGTCAGGCTATTTCAGAAATACAAAATGTGTGGACAGCACATATTTCGTCAGTATAGGAGCTCCGCTCACTCATACCTTGCATGCATTTCCTATTTTCAATCACTGGCTGCTGAACAAGTGTTATTTATCTGTGAAGTAGACCTTAGGCTGAACAGCATACAGCTTTTTCAAGCTTTTGGGTAGTTGGTAAAACACAAATGTATGTGGGAAATGGCATGTGGAAATATACGCACTGTATTTCCATAACACTCAAGCGATCTGTCTCTATCCACCGTCCTGGTGCTGAACCCTCAGACGTTGCTCTTCGGTGTTAGTTATAGTTAGTTATACATGTCCTTATTTCGGTCTTCCTGTGTAGTTGTCTATATACATTTGTTTTCTTCCCGAAGCACAATAAATAATTCAGTTTTCAATGCTTGTTTTTTTCTATGACATCGTAACTTGCGTTATTGAATGCAGGTTGACGTTTTGGTGCATGTGAAACGTGGATTGTGTAGTTTCTGCAGAGCGTTTGCGGTGTTTGGACTCTGAGTGCCGCTGTTGATCGGTGACGGCCTCTACACGTCAATTCTGTCTCTGGGTGGTGCAGTAGCCCATCCTATATTCGCTCTTACTGATCGACGCACACAGAGCTCTTCGTATAAACGTCCTCACGGATTATTTTCATTTATTTCTCTGGGAAATATTGTTGCTTTTGTCTATTTTTGCGTGAATGTACTGATGATCGATATTATATAATCAAAAGAAGGAAATATTGGGGTGATCTGATTTTATTCAGTGGAATGGGTAACTGGAGGTCGACTGACGGCAGAGGCCGGTGGCAAGTACTGTTTTACATTCTTTGTCTGAGCGCCCTAGATTCTGTAACTGGGCAGGCACGATATTCCATACCAGAGGAGCAGTCAGAGGGGTCGATCGTTGGAAACATTGGTAGAGATTTGGGTTTGGAGGTGAAGAGACTAGTGTCCGGTAAAGCTCGCATTATAACAAAAGGAGCACGACAGTATGTAGATCTGAACCGAGACAAAGGGCTCCTCGTTGTTAAAGAGAGAATCGACCGAGAGGAGCTCTGCGGACAGACTACGCCTTGTAGCTTCAGCTTTGAGCTTATCATAGAAAACCCCATTCAGTTATATCGAGTTACAGTAGAGGTTCGTGACATTAACGATAACACACCATCCTTTCCAAAGGATGAAATACATTTCAAAATCAGTGAATCTGCCGTGTCCGGGGCGCGCTTTTCTCTGGAGAGCGCCGTTGACCCTGACGTTGGTGTTAACAGTATACAGAATTATTCTCTAAGACCGACAGATCATTTCAAATTAGAGGTACACAGCCAAGCCGATGGTGGTAAATACATTGAGATGGTTTTGCAAACCCCCCTAGACAGAGAGGAACATGAGTCTCTGTCTCTGATGCTTATTGCTACTGACGGAGGCGAGCCTCAGAGGACTGGAACTGTCCGCATCCTTATTACCGTGCTGGATGCCAATGATAATGCGCCAGTATGTGGTCAACCCGTTTATAAAACAGACGTTAAGGAGAGCTCCCCAAAAGGGACTTTGATAACCACCGTTAGCGCAGACGATGCAGACCAAGGGGTGAATGGAGAGGTCACTTTCTCCATCGCTCATGTTGCTAAAGAGGCGAAGGAGCTGTTCGAGCTCAACGTGGAAACTGGAGAGATTAAAGTGGTCGGAAAACTGGATTTTGAAAAATCTAGAAATTATCAGTTAAATGTTCAGGCGAGCGACCACGGAGGGTTTACTGATACGTGTAAAGTTGTCATTCAAATTATTGATGAGAACGATAATGTCCCCACAATACAACTCATGTCACATACTAACTCGATTCCCGAGGACTCTCCCCCTGGTACCACTGTAGCTGTTATTAATGTTGAAGACGCAGACTCAGACGGCAACGGTGTCGTTCTTTGCTATATTAACGCAGATATTCCGTTCAAAATAGAGTCATCGTTAACGGATTATTATACAATAGTCACTGATAGCACATTGGATAGAGAAACCGTGTCTGAGTACAACGTCACCATTACAGTTTCAGATGAAGGGACTCCGCCTCTCTCCAGCAATAAGAACATAACTGTTAAAGTATCAGATGTGAATGATAACCCACCCAAGTTTGATCAACCTGTATATAGTAAGTCTATTCAGGAAAACAATTCGCCAGGGTTTTCTATATTCTCAGTGAGAGCGAGTGACGCTGACTGGGGTCAAAATGCCCGCGTCTCCTACTTTCTCGATGATAAACAAGTAAACGGGGTGACTGCTTCCTCTGTTGTCTCAGTAAATTCAGAAAATGGTGCAATCCATGCTGTTAGGTCATTCGATTATGAACAAATCAAGTCGTTTCAATTCAACGTCACTGCCCGTGATGGAGGGTCTCCACCTCTCAGTTCAGTGGTCGCTGTTAGAATATTAGTCCAGGACCAGAACGACAACTCGCCTCAGGTTCTGTACCCAGTCCAGACTAGCAGCTCTCTGGTGGCTGAATTGGTGCCTCGTTCAGCAGAAGTGGGCTATCTTGTCACTAAAGTGGTGGCTGTTGATGTGGACTCTGGACAGAATGCCTGGCTCTCGTATAAACTGCAGAAAGCGACAGACAGGGCGCTGTTTGAAGTGGGCTTACAGAATGGAGAAATAAGAACTATACGCCAAGTCACTGATAAAGATGCTGTGAAACAAAGGCTCACTGTTGTAGTGGAGGACAACGGGCAGCCATCTCATTCAGCTACAGTCAATGTTAACGTGGCTGTGGCGGACAGCTTTCCTGAAGTGCTCTCGGAGTTCACTGACTTTACGCACGACAAGGAGTACAATGACAACCTGACTTTTTATTTAGTCTTGGCTTTGGCTGTCGTCTCATTTCTGTTCATCACATGTTTAGTGGTTATTATATCAGTGAAAATATACCGATGGAGACAGTCTCGCGTTCTCTATCATTCCAATCTCCCGGTTATTCCGTATTATCCACCGCGTTACGCAGACACTTTGGGGACAGGAACTCTACAGCACGTGTACAATTACGAGGTGTGCAGGACGACTGATTCCAGAAAGAGTGACTGTAAGTTCGTCAGACCCTGCAGTCAGAACGTACTGATAATGGACCCCAGTTCTACAGGGACGATGCAGCGGATGCAGAGTGAACAGAACATCCTGGATGAACCAGACTCTCCACTAGAGGTGAGTTTGTTGTAGCAAAGTCATTGTCTTGCAGTTTAAAAAAAAACGTTATTTTTTCAGCTGTTTTTTTCTGGAGAATCAAGGCTCCTTTTCTCATTATCTCTCTTATTTTTGGTAAATCAAAGGTTATGTATATATATTTTTGTAACGAAGTCAGATTTTTTTTTTTTTGGTCTGCTTTGCTTTTGTGTAGTATGCCTGCTGATTTTCCATAAAATAATTTCAGTGTGTAAAAGCTAAGTGATAGAACGAACGGTTTGCGGTTGTCCGGCTTTTTTAGCACGACCTCAATGTGGACAGCGTCTGTTTTGTCTTGATAGCGAGCATAGGACTGTTCCGCTCACTACAGTGTATGCATTGCTTCCGTTTAACTGTTGACTTCTGAACGAGTGTAATTGTATGTGATTTAGGCCTACTTCATGCGTTAAAATGATTAGGCTAAACAGTATACAGTTCTCAAACTTTTAGGTTGTAGGTAAAACACTATTGCATTGATGATTAGTTCCTGAGAGGAAATATCACATATTAATTGGGAAGATTACATGTGCAACATACGCACTGTCGCTGTCCACTTCCCTGGTGTTGAAGTCTTAGACCGTTGTTGTTGGTTGGTGCTTATGTTTATAGTAGCCTGACACATTCTAAAATATATTCGATTAGTTTATACATTGTTTTTAAATTCTATTTTGTAGCTATTGTGAGTTCTATTTTTCCTAAAGCACATTGTAAATGCTGTAGTTGTCAATGCTCGGTTTTACATTAACATCTTAGCTGTCTTGCGCTGTGCGTCATTGATTATTGGTTGACGTTTTGTGTAATACATTTGGATACTGTAGCATCGTTTCTATAGTGCGTTTGCCGTGTTCGGACTCTGAGTGCCGCTGTTGATCAATGATAGTCTCTACAGGTTATTTATCTCTCTGGGTGGCGCAGTGGCCCATCCTATATTCTCTGTTACTGATCGACGCACACAGAGACCTTCTCAAACGGACGGAGAGCTCTTGGTATTAATGTCCTCGCGGATTATTTTATTTCGTTTCCCTGGGAAATACAGTCGATTATAATTTTTTATCATTTCTGGATGTGCTGATGATCGATATTATACAACCAAAAACAGTAAATATACGGGTAATCTGTTTTTATTCGGTGGAATGGGTGATTGGTGTACGACAGGGCGCAGAGGCGGGTGGCAAGTACTGTTTTACATTCTTTGTCTGAGCGCCCTAGATTCTGTAACTGGGCAGGCACGATATTCCATACCAGAGGAGCAGTCAGAGGGGTCGATCGTTGGAAACATTGGTAGAGATTTGGGTTTGGAGGTGAAGAGACTAGTGTCCGGTAAAGCTCGCATTATAACAAAAGGAGCGCGACAGTATGTTTTTCTGAACCGAGACAAAGGGCTTCTCGTTGTTAAAGAGAGAATCGACCGAGAGGAGCTCTGCGGACAGACTACGCCTTGTAGCTTCAGCTTTGAGCTTATCATAGAAAACCCCATTCAGTTATATCGAGTTACAGTAGAGGTTCGTGACATTAACGATAACACACCATCCTTTCCCAAGGATGAAATCAAATTGGAAATCAGTGAATCTGCCGTGTCTGGGGCACGATTTTCTATTGAGAGCGCCGTCGACCTTGACGTTGGGGTCAACGGTATACAGAATTATTCACTAAAACCGACAGATCATTTTAAATTAGAGGTACACAGCCAACCAGATGGAGTTAAATACGTCGAGATGATCCTGCAAAACCCGTTAGATAGGGAGAAACAGGAGACGCTTTCGCTGGTGCTGACTGCGACTGATGGCGGGGAGCCTCAGAGATCTGGCACTGTCCGCATCGATATTACTGTCATGGATGTGAATGACAACGCACCAGTTTGTGGCCTGCCCGTTTACAAAGCTAATGTGAATGAGAATTCCCCTGTTGGTACGTTTGTAACTACCGTTAGCGCAGACGATGCAGACCAAGGGGTGAATGGAGAGGTCACTTTCTCCATCGCTCATGTTGCTAAAGAGGCGAAGGAGCTGTTCGAGCTCAACGTGGAAACTGGAGAGATTAAAGTGGTAGGAAGACTGGATTTTGAAAAGACAAAATATTATCAATTAAATGTTTTGGCAAAAGATAGTGGTAGCCTCTCTGATACGTGCAAGGTTGTTATTCAAATTACTGATGAAAATGACAACGTTCCAACAATACAGCTTATGTCATTTTCAAACTCGATTCCTGAGGACTCTCCCCCTGGAACCACTGTAGCTGTAATTAATGTCGAAGATGCAGACTCTGAAATTAACGGTGTTGTCCAGTGCTATATTAACGCAGATTTTCCGTTCAAAATAGAGTCATCGTTAACGGATTATTATACAATAGTCACTGATAGCACATTGGATAGAGAAACCGTGTCTGAGTACAACGTCACCATTACAGTTTCAGATGAAGGGACTCCGCCTCTCTCCAGCAATAAGAACATAACTGTTAAAGTATCAGATGTGAATGATAACCCACCCAAGTTTGATCAACCTGTATATAGTAAGTCTATTCAGGAAAACAATTCGCCAGGGTTTTCTATATTCTCAGTGAGAGCGAGTGACGCTGACTGGGGTCAAAATGCCCGCGTCTCCTACTTTCTCGATGATAAACAAGTTAACGGGGTGACTGCTTCCTCTGTTGTCTCAGTAAATTCAGAAAATGGCGCCATCCATGCTGTTAGGTCATTCGATTATGAACAAATCAAGTCGTTTCAATTCAACGTCACTGCCCGTGATGGAGGGTCTCCACCTCTCAGTTCAGTGGTCGCTGTTAGAATATTAGTCCAGGACCAGAACGACAACGCGCCTCAGGTTCTGTACCCAGTCCAGACTAGCAGCTCTCTGGTGGCTGAAATGGTGCCTCGTTCAGCAGATGTGGGATATCTTGTCACTAAAGTGGTGGCTGTTGATGTGGACTCTGGACAGAATGCCTGGCTCTCGTATAAACTGCAGAAAGCGACAGACAAGGCGCTGTTTGAAGTGGGCTTACAGAATGGAGAAATAAGAACTATTCGCCAAGTCAATGATAAAGATGCTGTGAAACAAAGGCTCACTGTTGTAGTGGAGGATAACGGGCAGCCCTCTCGTTCAGCTACAGTCAATGTTAACGTGGCAGTGGCAGACAGCTTCCCTGAAGTGCTCTCGGAGTTCACTGACTTTACTCACGACAAGGAGTACAATGACAACCTGACTTTTTACTTAGTCTTGGCTTTGGCTGTAGTCTCATTTCTGTTCATCACATGTTTAGTGGTTATTATATCAGTGAAAATATACAGATGGAGACAATCTCGCGTCCTCTATCATTCCAATCTCCCGGTTATTCCGTATTATCCACCGCGTTACGCAGATACTTTGGGGACAGGAACTCTACAGCACGTGTACAATTACGAGGTGTGCAGGACGACTGACTCCAGAAAGAGTGACTGTAAGTTCGTCAGACCCTGTAGTCAGAACGTACTGATAATGGACCCCAGTTCTACAGGGACGATGCAGCGGATGCAGAGTGAAAATAACATCCTGGATGAACCAGACTCTCCACTAGAGGTGAGTTTAATGAGGTTAAATTATAGCAACTTGCATTGAAATACATCTCATCAATATGTCCAAAGTTTCATAGTAAAACATCAGAGAATGTTGAAATGTCACATAACGTCCTCTGGCGGTATGGGTGAAGGGTCTTATGCTGACATTGTGCTCCTGGTGTTTTGTGTTTTGAACCAGGTAATTAATCATGGTTCGAAGGATAATTCGTAAAGTGATGTTTGCCTTTTACATCATCTATCCCGTTGTGGTCTTTCTCCTTCAAATAACTGTTTCGTTGTTTGTAGTACTTGAAGTACATTTGGCGTTGATAACTTAGAGAATATGATTGCATGCGTTTCTCACGTCGTTATATTGAGTGACCAACTATTTTCATATTGGACTCTGCGGGCCGCTGTTGGTCTTAAAATCATACTTGAACCGATGTGAACACTGCTGTACCCTCCTCAGTACCTCCCATATTCCCTCAGTGTCAGAGAGTGAGGGCTCAGCACGAATGCGCTCTTTTTTCACTATCCTTTTTTTGTTTACACGAGCTATTACATTGATGGATTCTAGCTTAGAGTTTCAACAGTGACCAGATGTGTTTAATCGAATTTGAATATAGCTTGTGTCGTCTTATTTGACATTTTACCATGTGGAATTCGATGCTTTGGTTTGAGTCCACGGGTTCTGCCAGAAATGGACGCTCGCTTAAACGGCAAGTACAGGCCTTTATTCTTGTTTTCCTCGCCCAGATTATTCACGGGCAGATTCGTTATTCTATCCCAGAGGAGATGAGAAAGGGCTCGTTTGTTGGAAATGTTGCGGAGGATTTAGGAATGAACGCTAAACGAATGAAATCGGGTGGCGCTCGCATTGTTAGCGGCGATAGCAGCGAGTATATTAGGTTGGATGTAGACAAAGGGACACTGGTCGTAGGAGAGAGGATAGACAGGGAGCAGCTATGCGGACAGACATCGCCCTGCAGCTTGAGCTTCGAGATGATTATGATGAATCCTATGCAGCTGCTTAGCATTGTGGTGGAAATACTAGATGTTAACGACAACTCGCCCTTCTTTACTGAAAAAGAAATTCAAATAGAAATCTCAGAGTCTACTCTGCCGGGTACGAGGATATTACAGGAGAGTGCGACAGACCCAGATGTCGGTATCAATACACTGCAAGGCTACACCTTGCACCCTACTGATCATTTCAGCATTAAAATCCAGACTGGTCCCGATGGCAGCAAATATGTGGAGATGTATCTGTTTGCGCCTTTAGACCGAGAGAAAAGGGATAAACTGCTTCTCACATTGATTGCTGTAGACGGCGGGGACCCGCAGAGATCTGGAGCACTTCAAATACACATAACTGTGCTTGATGCCAATGATAATGGCCCCATTTTTATGCATTCGATTTTTAAAGCGTCTGTAACCGAAAATGCAGCCACAGGCACTGTAGTGACTACTGTAAGTGCCACTGACGCAGATGAGGGGCCATACGGTCATGTCACTTACCATTTTGCTCGTGTACCTCCCGACGTCGCAGAATTATTTTCTTTAGATGAGAATACAGGCAAAATAACAGTAACTGGCCAAATTGATTATGAAAAGAATAAGCAATATGAACTCGGTTTACAGGCTAAAGACCAAGGAGGACAAATGGACTCCACAAAAGTCATTATTGACGTTATTGATGTGAATGACAACGTCCCCTTGATTACACTAACGTCATTCTCGAATCCAATATCTGAAGATTCGATCAGTGGCACAACCGTGGCTATAATAAATGTCAAAGACATCGATTCTGGTAAAAACGGAAAGGTAGAATGTTCGATAAATACCAAGATCCCGTTTGCCATCCAGTCGTCTCTAAAGAGCTATTACACCCTTGTGACAGATGGTGTTTTGGACAGAGAGCGTAATGCCGTATATAACATTACATTCACCGCCGTAGATGAGGGTATCCAGCCCCTGTCGGCCAGTAAAACCATCACACTGAGAATCTCAGACGTTAATGACAATGCGCCCGTTTTTGAGCAGAGTTTATACTCTGCCACTGTGGTGGAAAACAACGTTCCGGCGGTGTCAGTGTTTTCTGTGAAGGCTCACGACTCAGATTGGGGTCAGAACGCACGCATGTCCTACGTGCTCATAGATTCTCAATTTAATGGGAATCCGATATCGTCCTACATCTCTGTTAATGCGGAGACAGGTTCCATCCAAGCAGTGCGCTCCTTCGATTATGAGCAAACTAAATCATTTGAGATTTATATTAAAGCTCAAGATGGAGGCTCCCCGCCTCTCAGCAGCAATGCCACAGTCAAAATCAGCATCCTTGACCAGAACGACAACACGCCTCAGGTTCTGTACCCAGTCCAGACGAGCAGCTCTCTGGTGGCTGAAATGGTGCCTCGTTCTGCAGATGTGGGCTATCTTGTCACTAAAGTGGTGGCTGTTGATGTCGACTCTGGACAGAATGCCTGGCTCTCGTATAAACTGCAGAAAGCGACAGACAGGGCGCTGTTTGAAGTAGGCTTACAGAATGGAGAAATAAGAACTATACGCCAAGTCACTGATAAAGATGTTGTGAAACAAATGCTCACTGTTGTAGTGGAGGACAACGGGCAGCCCTCTCGTTCAGCTACAGTCAATGTTAACGTAGCGGTGGCGGACAGCTTCCCCGAAGTGCTCTCGGAGTTCACTGACTTTACGCACGACAAGGACTACAATGACAACCTGACTTTTTACTTAGCCTTGGCTTTGGCTGTTGTCTCATTTCTGTTCATCACATGTTTAGTGGTTATTATATCAGTAAAAATATACAGATGGAGACAGTCTCGCGTCCTCTATCATTCCAGTCTCCCGGTTATTCCGTATTATCCACCGCGTTACGCAGACACTTTGGGGACAGGAACTCTACAGCACGTGTACAATTACGAGGTGTGCAGGACGACTGACTCCAGAAAGAGTGACTGTAAGTTCGTCAGACCCTGTAGTCAGAACGTACTGATAATGGACCCCAGTTCTACAGGGACGATGCAGCGGATGCAGAGTGAACAGCACATCCTGGATGAACCAGACTCTCCACTAGAGGTGAGTTTCTTGGAGTTTAAATAAAGTAGCTCATTTTGTTGCAGTACATCTTTACAATAAGTTTGTTTGTATAACTTTTTCTCAACTGTTTTACCCGGGTTCCTCACTCTTTTTTATCGGTATCTCAGTAGATGGGTTTCTCTCTCTACTCTATTTTATAGCAGTAAATCAAGGATTACGTATTGTTTTAGTAACCTATAAAAAGTTTTAGGTTCGTTTTGTATGTGTGCTGTGTTTTTAGAGATGTAGCCTATTTCGAACTGAGCGTTAGTGCCTGTGATTTATTTGTAACTCTGTAGTGTTGCAATGTTGCTTCAGCACCACCCTGTGTGGACAGCGACGCTTGTGTCTTCATAGCAGCAGAGGGCTGCTTCGCTCTCTCACACTGTGTATTATCCCTTCTTCGTACCTCTGACCAAATTTCGCTATAGATTTTAGCCTTTACGAAGCATATTACTTTCAACATGTATAGGTATTGGTTTGTAATGTTAAGCCATGGTTTGCAAGACTGTTTCATGGAATAATTGTTATGCACGATCCAATCTGAGTTTGATGGGATAGTGGTATTTTTTAGTAGGCTATAAAATGATCATATAATTGTAGTTAGGAACGTTAATTTATTTAGATTGCAGAAAGTGAAGTGTTTAGCTAGTGGTTTGTATATGGATCAGTTTGGAAAGGAACTAATCCTGTACTGTGTTAAATTATTTCCGAAAGGTTTTTGATGTAAATATGTTGGACACTGAGGGCCGCTGTTGATCAGTGAAATTATTTCTGTGCAGTGTTGTCAGTCAGTAGAGTCCCCTCCCCTATCACTGCGCTCAAACAGAGGAGAGGGAGAGACTGCGCTTCATATGAGGCGGGGCGAGACAGAGACACCATCGCTCTGATCCAGACATGTTACCGATAAATGAACGGGACACGAAAATAGCCTGTATTGAAATAATACTTTGAATATTTACTCTTCAGTTAGTTGGCGGGATCTGAGAACCCATTATACGGAATATTTGTATTGGATTTCTTCGCTGTTGGCTATGGCATTGGAAGGATTCCTTCAGCCTAAATGTATAAAATGGCGTTTGGGTTGTGGACTGCGGAGGCAAGTACTTCTTTTCCTCCTGTATTTCAGTCATATTGTCAGTGGCCAAATCCGCTATTCCATTCCGGAGGAGATGAAGAAAGGTTCTCTTATCGGTAACGTAGCTCAAGACCTGGGGTTAGATATGAAAAGGCTCCGAGCAGGCCGTGCCCGTATCGTGACCGGAGAAAGCATTCAGTACACAGAGCTGAAGACAGACAAAGGGATTCTAGTCGTGAGTGAGAGAATAGACCGAGAGCAGCTTTGTGGCGATGTCACACCGTGTAGCTTCAACTTCGAAATTATTCTCGAAAATCCAATGGAGCTTCATCGCGTGACTGTAGAAGTATTGGATGTAAATGACCATGCTCCTTCTTTTCCAATACAAGATATACAATTTGAAATCAGTGAATCGGCTAATGTTGGTGCGCGATTTCTGCTAGAGAGTGCAGTGGATCCCGATGTAGGCCTCAACGCCCTTCAGAATTATATTTTAACCCCAAATTATAATTTCATTCTGAAACAACATGTGAATCCGGACGGTAGTAAATATGCTGAGATGGTCCTCCAGAAATCGTTAGACAGGGAGGAGCACCCTCGTCTCTCTGTAAAGCTCTTGGCTGTAGATGGTGGAACCCCGCAGAGATCTAGCACAGTAAATATAGAGATCACTGTCTTAGATGTCAATGACAATGCACCTGTGTTTAACCAGTCACTTTACAGGGCTACTGTGATGGAGGACGCTCCGAAGGGCACTTATATCACAACCGTAAATGCCAGCGATGCAGACAGTGGATCAAATGGACAAATATCGTACTATTTGTCGAAATTGAAAGGGAATACAGTTGACATATTTAACATTGATATGGCGACTGGGACCATTTCTGTTTCCGGTCAGATAGATTATGAGAAAGATAATAAATATGAAATCAGGGTAGAGGCAAAGGATCAGGGTGGTTTAACAGACTCCAGTAAAGTTGTTATTGAGGTTCTAGACGTGAATGACAACGCACCAGTTATAAACGTCATGTCCTTCTCCAGCCTTGTGTCTGAAGATGCTCCTCCTGGCACCACTATTGCTATTATAAATGTTAAAGATGCTGATTCAGAGAGAAACGGACAGATTACATGCTCTATAAATACTAACCTTCCATTTAAAATTCAGTCGTCGTTAAGTAGTTATTATAATTTGATCTCAGACATAGCTTTAGACAGAGAAACGACACCGGAATACAACATCACCATAACAGCGACAGATTCTGGTTCGCCTCCACTCTCTAGCACCAGCACATTACACCTTAGAATCTCTGACGTAAATGACAATGCTCCATTGTTTCATCAACGCTCATACTCGACTTACGTCACAGAGAATAACTCTCCTGGAATGTCCATATTTACTGTCAGCGCGCGGGACTCTGACTGGAATCAGAACGCTAGAATCTCGTACCTCTTGGAGGACACGCAGATCAGTGGAACTCCAGTCTCTACTTATATATCTATTAACTCTGAAACTGGAGTTTTACATGCGATTCGTTCCTTTGATTATGAACAAATCAAACAACTTACAGTGGTTGTTAAAGCGCAGGATGGAGGCTCTCCTCCTCTCAGTAGCAATGTGACTGTGAAAATAATGATCCAGGACCAGAATGACAACACGCCTCAGGTTCTGTATCCAGTCCAGACTAGCAGCTCTCTGGTGGCTGAAATGGTGCCTCGTTCAGCAGATGTGGGCTATCTTGTTACTAAAGTGGTGGCTGTTGATATAGACTCTGGACAGAATGCCTGGCTCTCGTATAAACTGCAGAAAGCGACAGACAGGGCGCTGTTTGAAGTGGGCTTACAGCATGGAGAAATAAGAACTGTACGCCAAGTCACTGATAAAGATGTTGTGAAGCAAAGGCTCACTGTTGTAGTGGAGGACAACGGGCAGCCCTCTCGTTCAGCTACAGTCATTGTTAACGTGGCGGTGGCCGACAGCTTTCCTGAAGTGCTCTCGGAGTTCACGGGCTTTACGCACGACAAGGAGTACAATGACATCCTGACTTTTTACTTAGTCTTAGCTTTGGCTGTAGTCTCATTTCTGTTCATCACATGTTTAGTGGTTATTATATCAGTGAAAATATACAGATGGAGACAGTCTCGCGTCCTCTATCATTCCAATCTCCCGGTTATTCCGTATTATCCACCGCGTTACGCAGACACTTTGGGGACAGGAACTCTACAGCACGTGTACAATTACGAGGTGTGCAGGACGACTGACTCCAGAAAGAGCGACTGTAAGTTCGTCAGACCCTGTAGTCAGAACGTACTGATAATGGACCCCAGTTCTACAGGGACGATGCAGCGGATGCAGAGTGAGCAGAACATCCTGGATGAACCAGACTCCCCACTAGAGGTGAGTGTGTTGGAGTTTTAACAGTATGGCTCATTGGGTTGGAATATATATTTTCAATACTTTTTTAAAAGTGTCCTTTGTAACCATTTTACCTATTGTGCCTACTTAATATTTCTGCAGTTAACAGTATTCATTCAAACCAGCTGTTAACTATTGTTGTGGTTAGCTTGGGCTTTCATAGAATTCCATTGGCACTTGAGTTTTTATTCTGTGGTTTCGACGTTAGCAAACTAATAGCTACAATAGAAGCGATGACTTGTCTATTGGTTAGTTTGGGCTTTTATAGTATACCTACCGATTTGTTTTCATCACAATAGCAGCAATGTGGGCTGTGTGGCCATTTCAGCAACACTCTCTGTGGACAGCGCCACTTCTGTCCTGATAGAATCATAGGTCTGCTCTCCCTTGTTCCAACGGCAGTGTTATGACAAATAGTCGCTATGGAGTCCCTTGAGCAGTGTTAACTGCTTGTCAGTAACCAACCCACTTTCGTACGGAATATGTTGTTCAATAATGCTTTGGATTGCGGATCCACGGAAATGTTTTTAGGCACGTTCGAATCTATTGCTAAGAGGATAGTGTAGCATGATTTAGTGTCAAATTATTGCTATTTGCCTTACTGGTCCAAGTATTATAGTCATTTAACGTTTCATTTATTTAGATTCCACCTAGCACCGTGTTCAACTAGCTATTTGAAATATTTTGAGAACAAATTAGTGCTGTAAATTGTTTAATATTTTCTACGTTTTTACAGATTCAAATATAATGTATGTTCATTTTCTGGACTCTGAGAGCCGCTGTTGATCAGTGAAATAATTTCTGTCCAGTGTTGTCAGTCTGAAGAGTCCCCTCCCCTATCACTGCGCTCCGCCCAGAGGAGAGGGAGAGACTCTGCGCTTCACATGAGGTGGGTGCGACAGAGAGACACTCGCTCTGGTCTTTACAGATATCGAAAGAAGACGGTGAAAATAGCCTGGATTTAAATATAAGTAAAATATCGCTCTTCTATTTGTTGAGGATAAAAGGAATATTTCTGTTGGATCTATTATTTGTTGGCTATGGCATTGGAAGGATTCCTTCAACCTAAATACTTAAGATGGCGTTTGTGCTGTGGACTGCCGTGGCAAGTACCTATTTTCCTCCTGTATTTCAGTCATATTGTCAGTGGTCAAATCCGCTATTCCATTCCGGAGGAGATGAAGAAAGGTTCTCTTATCGGTAACGTAGCTCAAGACCTGGGGTTAGATTTGAAAAGGCTCAGAGCGGGTCGGGCCCGTATCGTATCCGGAGAAAGCATTCAGTACACAGAGCTGAAGACAGACAAAGGGGTTCTAGTCGTGAGTCAGAGAATAGACCGAGAGCAGCTTTGTGGCGACGTCACACCGTGTAGCTTCAGCTTCGAAATTATTCTAGAAAATCCAATGGAGCTTCATCACGTTACAATAGAAATCCTGGACATTAACGATAATTCTCCAATATTTAAGAAAAATAATATACATTTAGAAATCAGTGAATCCGCTGTTATTGGTGCGCGTTTTGCGTTAGCCAGTGCAGAGGACTCTGATGTAGGATCTAATGGCCTACAGGAGTATGTTTTAAGTTCAAACGATAATTTCATTCTAAAACAACATCCAAATGCCGATGGAAGAAAATATGCTGAGATGGTCCTCCAGCAACCGTTAGATAGAGAAAAGCATCCTCGTCTCTCTTTAAAGCTAATCGCTGTAGACGGTGGAAATCAGCAGAGATCTGGCACAGTAAATATAGATATTACTGTCCTAGATGCCAATGACAATGCGCCTGTGTTTAACCAGTCATTGTACATGGCTACTGTGATGGAAAACGCACCGAAAGGCACATATATTACCATCGTAAATGCCAGTGATGCAGACAGCGGGACGAATAGTTTTATTGTATACTCTATTTCAGACATGAATGGTGGTCTTGCTGATGTGTTGACTATCAATGAAACCACAGGCAGAATATCCGTTTCTGGGTTGATTGATTACGAAAAAGAGAAAAGGTTTGAACTGAGAATTGAAGCAAAGGACCATGGAGGCTTAACGGATTCGAGTAAAGTTATTGTTGAGGTCATTGATAAAAACGATAATGAGCCTGTTATAAGCGTCATGTCATTCACGAGTCCGATTTCTGAAGACTCTCCTCCGGGTACAACCATCGGTATCATCAACGTTAAAGACCTTGATTCAGGTGAAAACGGACATGTGAGCTGTAGCCTAGAGAAAAACATCCCCTTTAAGATAAATTCTAATTTAAGAAATTACTACACCTTGGTAACCGATGCTGTTTTAGACCGCGAGAGCGTGTCAGAACATAACATAACTGTAGTCGCCACGGACGCAGGGTCGCCTCCTCTCTCAAGTAAGAGAACATTTCACCTGAAGGTGTCAGATGTCAACGACAATGCCCCAGTGTTTCCACGGGGCGTGTACAACTCTTATATCGCAGAGAATAACTCTCCAGGCGTCTCTATATTTACTGTTAGAGCTAAAGACACCGACTCCAATCAAAATTCCCGTATTTACTACATTCTGGAGGATACTGACGTCAACGGGACTCCTGTGGCTGCTTATGTTTCGGTAAATGCAGAGAGTGGGGTTATACATGCGGTACGCTCCTTTGATTACGAACAAATCAAAGAGCTTACACTCGTGGTTATGGCGCAAGACGGAGGCTCTCCTCCTCTCAGTAGCAATGTGACTGTGAAATTAATGATCCAGGACCAGAATGACAACACGCCTCAGGTTCTGTACCCAGTCCAGACTAGCAGCTCTCTGGTGTCTGAAATGGTGCCTCGTTCAGCAGAAGTGGGCTATCTTGTCACTAAAGTGGTGGCTGTTGATGTGGACTCTGGACAGAATGCCTGGCTCTCGTATAAACTGCAGAAAGCGACAGAAAGGGCGCTGTTTGAAGTAGGCATACAGAATGGAGAAATAAGAACTATACGTCAAGTCAATGATAAAGATGCTGTGAAACAAAGGCTTACTGTTGTAGTGGAGGACAACGGGCAGCCCTCTCGTTCAGCTACAGTCAATGTTAACGTGGCGGTGGCGGACAGCTTCCCTGAAGTGCTCTCGGAGTTCACTGACTTTACGCACGACAAGGAGTACAATGACAACCTGACTTTTTACTTAGTTTTGGCTTTGGCTGTAGTCTCATTTCTGTTCATCACATGTTTAGTGGTTATTATATCAGTGAAAATATACAGATGGAGACAGTCTCGCGTCCTTTATCATTCCAGTCTCCCGGTTATTCCGTATTATCCACCGCGTTACGCAGACACTTTGGGGACAGGAACTCTACAGCACGTGTACAATTACGAGGTGTGCAGTACGACTGACTCCAGAAAGAGTGACTGTAAGTTCGTCAGACCCTATAGTCAGAACGTGCTGATAATGGACCCCAGTTCTACAGGGACGATGCAGCGGATGCAGAGTGAAAATAATATCCTGGATGAACCAGACTCGCCACTAGAGGTGAGTTTATTGGATCTTACATTATATTGCTCAGTTGGTTGAAATACTGCTCTTAATAAATAATTTGTCCTTTGTTTTTGTTATAGTGCGTAAAGGTTTATGTACTCAGTATTTCTCTAGTCAACAGCATAGTTAAATCAGCAGTTACATATTTTTCTGGTTAGCTTTGGCTTTTATATTGTCAGCTGAGTTTTCAGATTGAGGTTTTGACGTTAACATATTACGTTCTACTATAGTGGAAATTACTCCACGTTGTTCGGATTATTATTATTTTTTTTATAGTATGCCTGCTGAGTTGTTTTTAATCTAAGTGCTACAATAGAAACGAGGTAGTGTGGTAAGGATATTTCAGCACCACTGTGTGGACAGCGCTACTTATGTCATGATAGAAGCAGATTTCTGCTTCGCTCTCTCTCTCATGCTCCCTTGTGCCAACCGTTGTGGTTTGATAAAGTGACTATGAAATGACTAAATAGTCACTTAACCAGTGTTGACTGCTTGTCATATGTCAAATATAGCTCAACATACTTGTTTTACTCTGTGGTTCAATAATGGGTTGGAAGGCGGATCCATGGAAATGTTTTTACACGTGTTCCATATTGTGGCTGAGAGGATAGTGTGTCATGCTTTAGTATCATATTGTTGCTATTTGCCTTGTCATTGTATTACAGTGACTGAATTTATTGAGATTGCACCAAGCACCGTTTTTAACTAGCTATTTGAAAAATGTTGGAAGGAAAGTAGTGCTGTGAAGTGATTCATAATTTCTACGTTTTTATCAATTCAACTATAATCTGGTGTTCGTGTTTTGGACTCTAAGGGCCGCTGTTGATCAGTGAAATAATTTATATCCAGTGTTGTCAGTCAGTAAACTCCCCTCCCCTACTCCCCTCCCCTAGAGGAGAGGGAGAGACTCTTTGCTCTTAATAGCAGGCGGGGCGCGAGAGAGACACACACGCTCAAACGGATACGTGAAGGAGACAGTTAATAGACTATTAAAATAACACTTCCACTATCAGTTTCCTCTTCGCTTGTCGTCTCTGAGGATAAGGTCTAAGGAATATTCGTGTTGAATTTTATTCTTTGTTTGCTATGTCATCTGAAGGATTCCTTCAACCTAAATGCGTAAGATGGCGTTTGTGCTGTGGACTGCTGTGGCAAGTACTGATTTTCCTCCTGTATTTCAGTCATGTTGTCAGTGGCCAAATCCGCTATTCCATTCCGGAGGAGATGAAGAAAGGTTCTCTTATCGGTAACGTAGCTCAAGACCTGGGGTTAGATTTGAAAAGGCTCAGAGCGGGCCGGGCCCGTATCGTGACCGGAGAAAGCATTCAGTACACAGAGCTGAAGACAGACAAAGGGATTCTAGTCGTGAGTGAGAGAATAGACCGAGAGCAGCTTTGTGGCGATGTGACGCCGTGTAGTTTCAGATTCGAAATCCTTCTAGAAAACCCTATCGAACTACGTCGTATTACTGTGGAGATTCTGGATATAAATGACCATGCCCCTGATTTTCCAAAGAAAGATATTACATTTGAAATTAGCGAGTCTGCTACCTTGGGCTCTCGTTTTACGTTGGCGAGTGCAGAAGATCCCGACGTAGGGCTCAACGCCCTGCAGAGTTATGATTTAACGCCCAATGATAATTTCATTCTTAAGCAACATACGAATCCAGACGGCAGTAAATATGCTGAGATGGTCCTCCAGAAAACGTTAGATAGAGAGGAGCATCCTCGTCTCTCGTTAAAGCTAATCGCTGTAGACGGTGGAAATCCGCAGAGATCTGGCACAGTAAATATAGATATCACTGTCCTAGATGTCAATGACAATGCGCCTGTGTTTAACCAGTCAGTGTACAGAGCTACTGTAATGGAAAACGCACAGAAAGGCACATATATTGCCACCGTAAATGCCAGCGATGCAGATAACGGATCAAACGGCGTCGTCTCCTATTCCTTCTCCAACCTCAAAAAACATTTAGCTGACATTTTCAACATAGACGAAACAACAGGCACAATATCAGTTGCGGGGGAAATAGATTACGAGAAAGATACAAAATACGAGGTTAGAGTTGAGGCTAAAGACCAAGGAGGTTTAACAGACACCAGTAAAGTTGTCATTGAAATTATTGACAAAAATGACAATGCGCCTGTTATAAACGTCATGTCTTTTTCCAGCCCTGTGTGTGAAGATGCTCCTACTGGTACCACGATCGCTATTATAAATGTTAAAGACGCTGATTCAGAGAGAAACGGACAGATTACCTGCTCTTTAACTACTAACCTCCCGTTTAAGATCCAATCTTCGTTAAGTAGTTATTATACTTTGATCTCAGATGGAGCCTTTGACAGAGAAACGACACCGGAATACAACATCACCATCACAGCGACAGATTCTGGTTCGCCTTCACTCTCCAGCACGAGGACATTACACCTTAGAATCTCAGACGTAAATGACAATGCTCCATTGTTTCATCAGCGCTCATACTCGACTTACGTCACAGAGAATAACTCTCCTGGAATGTCCATATTTACTGTCAGCGCGCGGGACTCTGACTGGAATCAGAACGCTAGAATCTCGTACATCTTGGAGGACACGCAGATCAGTGGAACTCCAGTCTCTACTTATATATCTATTAACTCTGAAACTGGAGTTTTACATGCGGTTCGTTCCTTTGATTATGAACATATCAAACAGCTTACACTCATGGTTAAGGCGCAAGACGGAGGCTCTCCTCCCCTCAGTAGTAATGTGAGTGTCAACATCTTCATCCAAGATCAGAACGACAACGCACCTCAGGTTCTGTACCCAGTACAGACTAGCAGCTCTCTAGTGGCTGAAATGGTGCCTCGTTCAGCAGATGTGGGATATCTTGTCACTAAAGTGGTGGCTGTTGATGTGGACTCTGGACAGAATGCCTGGCTCTCGTATAAACTGCAGAAAGCGACAGACAGGGCGCTGTTTGAAGTGGGCTTACAGAATGGAGAAATAAGAACTATACGCCAAGTCAATGATAAAGATGCTGTGAAACAAAGGCTCACTGTTGTAGTGGAGGATAACGGGCAGCCCTCTCGTTCAGCTACAGTCAATGTTAACGTGGCGGTGGCGGACAGCTTCCCTGAAGTGCTCTCGGAGTTCATTGACTTTACGCACGACAAGGAGTACAATGACAACCTGACTTTTTACTTAGTCTTAGCTTTGGCTGTAGTCTCATTTCTGTTCATCACATGTTTAGTGGTTATTATATCAGTGAAAATATACAGATGGAGACAGTCTCGCGTCCTCTATCATTCCAATCTCCCGGTTATTCCGTATTATCCACCGCGTTACGCAGACACTTTGGGGACAGGAACTCTACCGCACGTGTACAATTACGAGGTGTGCAGGACGACTGACTCCAGAAAGAGTGACTGTAAGTTCGTCAGACCCTGTAGTCAGAACGTACTGATAATGGACCCCAGTTCTACAGGGACGATGCAGCGGATGCAGAGTGAACAGAACATTCTGGATGAACCAGACTCTCCACTAGAGGTGAGTTTAGCTGATGTTGAATAATATACAACATCTTGATGGAATACATCTCTAAAATGTGCACTTTATTCTGTATATACGGTAAACTTTATGGGGCCAAGTTATCTTCTACTTTTTTATTAAAGCTTTGACAATCATAGTAGGCCTATGCCTGCTGAGTTTGTAGAATGTTATTTAGAATGTATGTGACGAAGCGCTACAACCATTACGCTGCGGCGCTAAAATGCAACTTCAGAACCACTCTGTGTGGACAGCGCAACTTCTGTCAGTCAGCAACAGAGGTTTGCTCCGCTCTCTCACACAAAGTATCCATTGTTGAACTGCTGTGTATTGATGAAAAGTTTCTAGAGTCTCAGCCTTGTGTAGCCTACGCAATGGGAACAAAATAACTCTCTAGAAAGGTATTTGACTGTATTTTCAGTCATGGTTTGGACGGCGGACACATGGCCATGTTTTTACGCACGATCCATTCTAGGACTGAGAGGATAGGACATGTTTTAGTATCTTATGATTACTATGTTCCATGCTGGTCATAATATTCTAGTAATTGAACGGTGATTTATTTAGATATCACTTTGCACTTGGTTGAATATAAATTTGAAAAAGTATAGCTGTAAAGTATTGCATTTTTTCTGAACCGATTTATGTTCACATTTAATCTGATGTTCATGTCGTGGACTCTAAGGGCCGCTGTTGATCAGTGAAATAATTTCTGTCCAGTGTTGTCAGTCAGTGGCGTCCCCTCCCCTATCACTGCGCTTTATCAGAGGAGAGGGAGAGGCTCTGCGCTTCATACGAGGTGGGGCGCGGAAGAGACACACTTGTTCTGGTACATGTAGATTACAAATGCAATAGAACGGTTAAAAAACCCTGGATTAAGATAATATATCGTTTATTAATCTCCCCTTATCTCGCCGTTTCAGGATCTGGTATAAGGAATATTTTGATTGGATTTGTTGTATTCTTGGATATGGCTTCTGAAGGATTCCTTCAACCTATATGTGTAAGATTGCGTTTATGTGGACTGCGGTGGCAAGTATTTATTTTTCTCCTGTCATTCTGTCATATTGTCAGTGGCCAAATACGGTATTCCATTCCAGAGGAGATGAAGAAAGGTTCTCTTATCGGTAACGTAGCTCAAGACCTGGGGTTAGATTTGAAAAGGCTCAGAGCGGGCCGGGCCCGTATCGTATCCGGAGAAAGCATTCAGTACACAGAGCTGAAGACAGACAAAGGGATTCTAGTCGTGAGTGAGAGAATAGACCGAGAGCAGCTTTGTGGCGACGTCACACCGTGTAGCTTCAGCTTCGAAATCATTCTAGAACATCCGATGGAGCTACACCGCGTGACTGTAGAAATTATAGATGTAAATGACCATGCCCCTGCTTTTTCAAAGAAAGATATACAATTTGAAATTAGCGAGTCCGCTACCATAGGCTCCCGTTTTACGTTGGCTAGTGCCGAGGATCCTGATGTGGGGTTAAACGCCCTGCAGAATTACTTCTTAACCACGAATGATAATTATGTTTTAAAACAACACGCGAAACCGGACGGTAGTAAATATGCTGAAATGGTTCTTCAGAAACCGTTAGATAGAGAGGAGCATCCTCGTCTCTCTTTAAAACTAATCGCTGTAGATGGTGGAAATCCGCAAAGATCTGGCACAGTAAATATAGAGATAACTGTCCTAGATGTCAATGACAATGCGCCTGTGTTTAACCAGTCAGTGTACAGGGCTTCTGTAATGGAAGACGCTTCAAAAGGGACCTATATCACAACAATAAATGCCAGCGATGCAGACAGTGGATCAAACGGTGTTCTTGCGTATTCTTTCTCCAATCTCAAAAAACATTTAGCTGACATTTTCAATATAGACGAAAAAACAGGCACTGTATCAGTTGCGGGGGAAATAGATTACGAGAAAGATAAGAAATTTGAAATCAGGGTAGAGGTGAAGGATCAAGGTGGTTTAACTGACTCAAGTGAAGTTGTCATTGAAGTTGTTGATGTTAATGACAACGCACCAGTTATAAACGTCATGTCCTTCTCTAGCCTTGTGTCTGAAGATGCTCCTCCTGGCACCACTATTGCTATTATAAATGTTAATGATGCTGATTCAGAGAGAAATGGACAGATTACATGCTCTATAAATACTAACCTTCCATTTAAAATTCAGTCGTCGTTAAGTAGTTATTATAATTTGATCTCAGACGTAGCTTTAGACAGAGAAACGACACCGGAATACAACATCACCATAACAGCGACAGATTCTGGTTCGCCTCCGCTCTCTAGCACCAGGACATTACACCTTAGAATATCTGACGTAAATGACAATGCTCCATTGTTTCATCAGCGCTCATACTCGACTTACGTCACAGAGAATAACTCTCCTGGAATGTCCATATTTACTGTCAGTGCGCGGGACTCTGACTGGAATCAGAACGCTAGAATCTCGTACATCTTGGAGGACACGCAGATCAGTGGAACTCCCGTCTCTACTTATATATCTATTAACTCTGAAACTGGAGTTTTACATGCGGTTCGTTCCTTTGATTATGAACAAATTAAAGAGTTCAAACTTATGGTTAAGGCGCAAGACGGAGGCTCTCCTCCACTCAATAGTAATGCTACTGTCACCATCTTCATCCAAGATCAGAACGACAACGCGCCTCAGGTTCTGTACCCAGTCCAGACTAGCAGCTCTCTGGTGGCTGAAATGGTCCCTCGTTCAGCAGATGTGGGCTATCTTGTCACTAAAGTGGTGGCTGTTGATGTCGACTCTGGACAGAATGCCTGGCTCTCGTATAAACTGCAGAAAGCGATCGACAGGGCGCTGTTTGAAGTGGGTTTACAGAATGGAGAAATAAGAACTATACGTCAAGTCAATGATAAAGATGCTGTGAAACAAAGGCTCGCTGTTGTGGTGGAGGACAACGGGCAGCCCTCTCGTTCAGCTACAGTCAATGTTAACGTAGCGGTGGCGGACAGCTTCCCCGAAGTGCTCTCGGAGTTCATTGACTTTACGCACGACAAGGAGTACAATGACAACCTGACTTTTTACTTAGTCTTGGCTTTGGCTGTAGTCTCATTTCTGTTCATCACATGTTTAGTGGTTATTATATCAGTGAAAATATACAGATGGAGACAGTCTCGCGTCCTCTATAATTCCAATCTCCCGGTTATTCCGTATTATCCACCGCGTTACGCAGACACTTTGGGGACAGGAACTCTACAGCACGTGTACAATTACGAGGTGTGCAGGACGACTGACTCCAGAAAGAGTGACTGTAAGTTCGTCAGACCCTGTAGTCAGAACGTACTGATAATGGACCCCAGTTCTACAGGGACGATGCAGCGGATGCAGAGTGAACAGAACATCCTGGATGAACCAGACTCTCCACTAGAGGTGAGTGTGTTGGAGTTTAAATAAAGTAGCTAATTTTGTTGCAGTACATCTTTACAATAAGTTTGTTTGTATAACTTTTTCTCAACTGTTTTGCCCGGGTTCCTCACTCTTTTTTATCGGTATGTCAGTAGTTGGGTTTCTCCCTCTTCTCTATTTTATAGCAGTAAATCAAGGATTACGTATTGTTTTAGTAACCTATAAAAAGTTTTAGGTTCGTTTTGTATGTGTGCTGTGATTTTAGAGATGTAGCCTATTTCGAACTGAGCGTCAGTGCTTGTGATTTATTTGTAACTCTGTAGTGTTGCAATGTTGCTTCAGCACCACCCTGTGTGGACAGCGACACTTGTGTCTTCATTGCAGCAGAGGGCTGCTTCGCTCTCTCACACTGTGTATAATCCCTTCTTCGTACCTCTGTCTATTGAATGTCGCTATAGATTTTTGCCTTAACGAAACATATTACTGTCAACATGCATAGGTATTGCTTTATAATGTTGAGCCATGGTTTGGACGGCTGTTCCATGGAATTATTGTTTATGCACGATCCATTCTGAGTTTGATGGGATAGTGGGATTCTTTAGTTGGTTATGAAATTGTCATGTTTTGAGTTGTAGTGATGAACGTTGCATTTATTTAGATTGCAGAAAGTATTTTATGATTTGTATATGGATCAGTTTGGAAAGATAATAATGCTGTGCGGTGTTAAATTATTTCTGAATGGTTTTCGATTTTCAAGTGTTTTATGATGTCCGTGTTTCAGACTCTGAGGGCCGCTGTTGATCAGTGAAATTATTTCTGTCATGTGTTGTCAGCCAGCAGAGTCCCCTCCCCTATCACTGCGCTCTGCCAGAGGAGAGGGAGAGACTCTGCGCTTCATACGAGGCTTGGCACGACAGGGAGACATTCGCTCTGATCAATATATACGAAAGGGATAGTGAAAATAGTCTGGAATAAAGCGAAACATCGACTGGTATTTCCTCACCGTTTCTCTCGATCCAGTATAAGGAATATTCGTGCAGGATTTTTTTATTCGTTGGCTATGGCATCTGACGGATTCCTTCAACCTAAATGCGCAAAATGGCGTTTGTGTTGTGGACTGCGATGGCAAGTACTTATATTTATTCCGTATTTCAGTCATATTGTCAGTGGTCAAATCCGGTATTCCATACCAGAAGAGATGAAGAAAGGTTCTTTTATCGGTAACGTAGCTCAAGACCTGGGGTTAGATTTGAAAAGGCTCAGAGCGGGCCGAGCCCGTATCGTGACCGGAGAAAGCATTCAGTACACAGAGCTGAAGACAGACAAAGGGGTTCTAGTCGTGAGTGAGAGAATAGACCGAGAGCAGCTTTGTGGCGACGTCACACCGTGTAGCTTTAGCTTTGAAATAATTTTAGAAAATCCAATTGAATTACATCGTGTTACAGTGGAAATATTGGATGTTAACGACCATGCCCCTCTCTTCAAGAACAATCACAGTACATTTGAAATCAGCGAATCCGTCGCTCTTGGATCTCGTTTTGTATTAGAGAGTGCAGAGGATCCGGATGTGGGAGTTAATGGTCTACAAGATTATGTCTTCACTCCTAATGATCATTTTGTATTGAAACAGCATTCTAACGCAGACGGTAGCAAATATGCTGAGATGGTCCTCCAGAAACCGTTAGATCGAGAGGAGCATCCTCGTATCTCTCTAAAGCTAATCGCTGTAGACGGTGGAAATCCGCAGAGATCTGGCACAGTAAATATAGAGATCACTGTCCTAGATGCCAATGACAATGCGCCTGTGTTTAACCAGTCAGTGTACAGAGCTACTGTAATGGAAAACGCACAGAAAGGCACATATATTGCCACCGTAAATGCCAGTGATGCAGACAGTTTTTCGAATGGATTACTGACCTATTCTTTTTCAAATTTGAAAGGCAACTTGGCTGATTTATTTGACATTGACAGGACAACTGGCAAAATATCTGTAGCTGGACAGATAGATTTTGAAAAAGACAAGAAATATGAAATTAGAGTTGAGGCTAAAGACCAAGGTGGTTTGACAGACATTGGTAAAGTTGTCATAGAAATAGTTGACATAAATGACAACGCACCTGTTATAAACGTCATGTCTTTCTCCAGCCCTGTGTCTGAAGATGTTCCTCCTGGAACCACGATAGCCGTTATAAACGTTAAAGATGCTGATTCAGAGAGAAACGGACAGGTTAGCTGTTCAGTAGACAAAACACTCCCATTTCAGATCAAATCCTCATTGACAAATTATTATAATTTGATCACTGACTCTGGTTTTGATCGAGAAAAGATGGCCGAATACAATATAACCATAACAGCGAGAGATTTTGGTTCGCCTCCACTCTCTAGCGTTCGAACAATACACCTTAGAATCTCTGACGTAAACGACAACGCCCCATTGTTCGATAAAGGCACCTACTCTGCTTACGTCACAGAGAATAACTCTCCTGGAATGTCCATATTTACTGTCAGCGCGTGGGACTCTGACTGGAATCAGAACGCTAGAATCTCGTACCTCTTGGAGGACACGCAGATCAGTGGAACTCCAGTCTCTACTTATATATCTATTAACTCTGAAACTGGAGTTTTGCATGCGGTTCGTTCCTTTGATTATGAACAAATTAAAGAGTTTACATTTGTGGTTAAGGCGCAAGACGGAGGCTCTCCTCCACTCAGTAGTAATGCTACTGTCACCATCTTCATCCAAGATCAGAACGACAACGCGCCTCAGGTTCTGTACCCTGTCCAGACTAGTAACTCTCTGGTGGCTGAAATGGTGCCTCGTTCAGCAGATGTGGGCTATCTTGTCACTAAAGTGGTGGCTGTTGATGTGGACTCTGGACAGAATGCCTGGCTCTCGTATAAACTGCAGAAAGCGATGGACAGGGCGCTGTTTGAAGTGGGCTTACAGAATGGAGAAATAAGAACTGTACGCCAAGTCACTGATAAAGATGCTGTGAAGCAAAGGCTCATTGTTGTAGTGGAGGACAACGGGCAGCCCTCTCGTTCAGCTACAGTCAATGTTAACATTGCGGTGGCGGACAGCTTCCCTGAAGTGCTCTCGGAGTTCATTGACTTTACGCACGACAAGGAGTACAATGACAACCTGACTTTTTACTTAGTCTTGGCTTTGGCTGTAGTCTCATTTCTGTTCATCACATGTTTAGTGGTAATTATATCAGTGAAAATATTCAGATGGAGACAGTCTCGCGTCCTCTATCATTCCAATCTCCCGGTTATTCCGTATTATCCACCGCGTTACGCAGACACCTTGGGGACAGGAACTCTACAGCACGTGTACAATTACGAGGTGTGCAGGACGACTGACTCCAGAAAGAGTGACTGTAAGTTCGTCAGACCCTGTAGTCAGAACGTACTGATAATGGACCCCAGTTCTACAGGGACGATGCAGCGGATGCAGAGTGAAAATAACATCCTGGATGAACCAGACTCCCCACTAGAGGTTTGTTATTTGAATCATAATTATTTTCCCCAAAACGATATTTCTTTCAGCTGTATTTGTAAATGCATCATGCACTTTAACTGTTTGTAATCCACCATGTATTCCAGGGAACTTTCCATGGTCATAAGTAGTATTCTTTTCTATTGATATGTAGGCGTTTCAGCACCAATGTCATGGACAGCGGATCTGTGTTGGTTGCAGCAAAGAGGCTGTATTTGAATGAACCATGCACCATAGTACAGTTTGAATTGTTCTGCACATAGCCTTTACAGTAGTAAAACTGAGGCAAACATTTTCTCTAATAGTAATTTGATTAAATAATCTTACAGTTTCTTAAGAAAGTTTTCGTACCCCTTGACTTATTCCACATTTTGTTGTTACAGCCTGAATCCTAAATGGATTACATTTGTATTTCTCTCTCACCATTTACACACAATACCCCATAATGACAAAGTGAAGACATGTTTTTATAGGTGTTGGCAAATATATTGATAATGAAATACAGAAATGGCTAATGTATATAGGCATTCGCTCTCCTGAGTCAATACATTTTAGAATCTGTTTTGGCAGTGGTTTCAACTGTAAGTCTTTCTGGGTCAGTCTCTAAGAGCATTGCACACCTGGATTGTATAATATTTGTACATTAATCTTTAAAAATTATTAAAGTGATGTGATGTTGGTGGTTTATCGTCACTTGACAGCCATTTTCAAGTCTTGCCAAAGCTTTTCAAGCTGATTTAAGTCAAAAGTGTAACTTGGCCGCTCAGGAAAATTCAATGTCGTCTTGGTAAGCAACTTCAGTGTATATTTGGCCTTGTATTTTAGGTTATTGTCCTGCTGAGAGGTGAATTTATCTCCCAGTGTATTTTGGAAAGCAAACTGAACCAGGTTTTACTCTAGGATTATGGCTGTGCTTTGCTCTATTCCATTTATTTTTATCCTAAAAAACTCCTAGTCCTTGCCGATGACAAGCATACCCATAACTTGATGCAGCCACCACCATGCTTGGAAATATTAATAAGTGTGGTACTCAGTGATGTGTTGTGAAAGGATTTGCCCCAAACATAACACTGTAACGGCTGTCTTGGGAAGAAGGTGAGGACCAATACGCAGCGTGGTACGTGTTCATCTTTTTTAATGTAAACTGAACACTGAATAACAAAACAACAAAGAAAACAACAGAAACAGTTCTGTCTGGTGCAGACACACAAAGACAGAAAACAACCACCCACAAAACACAATCGAAAACAGGCTACCTAAATATGGTTCTCAATCAGGGACAACGATTGACAGCTGCCTCTGATTGAGAACCATACCAGGCCAAACACAGAAATAGAAAAGCATAGAAAAACTAACATAGACAACCCACCCAACTCACGCCCTGACCATACTAAAACAAAAGACAAAACAAAGGAAGTAAGGTCAGAACGTGACAGTACCCCCCCCCCCCCCCCTCCAAAGATGCGGACTCCAGCCGCAAAACCTAAACCTATAGGGGAGGGTCTGGGTGGGTGTCTGTCCGCGGTGGCGGCTCTGGCGTGGGACGTGGACCCCACTCCACCATAGTCCTTCTCCGCCTCTCTACCCGCCTCCGTGGCCTCTTTAACGCGGCGACCCTCGCTGCCGACCTCGGACCTCGGACCCAAGCCACGGGTTCCGAATGGACGGGAGATTCCGGCAGCACCGGACAGGAGGGAGACTCCGGCAGTTCCGGAGTGAAGGGCGATTCTGGCAGCTCCTGGCTGACTGACGGCTCTGGCAGCTCCTGTCTGACTGACGGCTCTGGCAGCTCCTGGCTGACTGACGGCTCTGGCAGCTCCTGGCTGACTGGCGGCTCTGGCAGCTCCTGGCTGACTGGGGGCTCTGGCGGCTCCTGGCTGACTGGTGGGTCTGGCATCTCCTGGCAGACTGGCAGCTCTGGCAGCTCAGGACAGACTGGAGGCTCTGGCAGCTCAAGACAGACTGGCGGCTCTGGCAGCTCAGGACAGACTGGCGGCTCTGGCAGCTCAGGACAGACTGGCGGCTCTGGCAGCTCAGGACAGACGGGAGATTCTGGCAGCTCAGGACAGACTGGAGACGCTGGCAGCTCAGGACAGACGGGAGACTCTGGCAGCGCTGGGCAGGAGGAAGGCTCTGGCAGCGCTGGACAGGCGGGAGCACCTGTAGGAAGGAGACAGAGAGACAGCCTGGTGCGGGGGGATGCCACAGGAGGGCGGGTGCGTGGAGGTGGCACCGGATAGACCGGACCGTGAAGGCGCACTGGAGGTCTCGAGCATCGAGCCTGCCCAACCCTACCTGGCTGAATGCTCCCCGTAGCCAGGCCAGTGCAGCGAGGTGGAATAGCCAGCACTGGGCTGTGCTGGCGAACCGGGGACACCATGCATAGTGCTGGTGCCATGTATTCCGGCCCGAGGAGACGCACTGGAGACCAGATGCGCTGAGCCGACTTCATGGCACCTGGCTCGATGCCCACTCTAGCCCGGCCGACACGAGGCACTGCATTGTACCGCATCGGGCTATGCACGCACACCGGGGACACTGTGCGCCTCACGGCATAACACGGTGCCTGCCTGGTCCCTCTCTCTCCACGGTAAGCACGGGGAGTTGGCTCAGGTCTCCTACCTGACTTAGCCACACTCCCCGTGTGCCAGCCCCCCAATATATTTTTTGGGCTTCCTCTCGGGCTTCCAACAGCGCCGCCGTGCTGCCTCCTCATACCTCCGCCTCTCGGCTTTCGCTGCCTTCAGCTCAGCCTTGGGGCGGCGATATTCCCCAGCCTGTGCCCAGGGTCCTTTGCCGTCCAAAATCTCCTCCCATGTCCAGGAGTCTTGCAATTCCGGCCGCTGCTGCCGCTACCCGTTACCACGCTGCTTGGTCCTTTCTTGGTGGGTGGTTCTGTAAAGGCTGTCTTGGGAAGAAGGTGAGGACCAATACGCAGCGTGGTACGTGTTCATCTTTTTTAATGTAAACTGAACACTGAATAACAAAACAACAAAGAAAACAACAGAAACAGTTCTGTCTGGTGCAGACACACAAAGACAGAAAACAACCACCCACAAAACACAATCGAAAACAGGCTACCTAAATATGGTTCTCAATCAGGGACAACGATTGACAGCTGCCTCTGATTGAGAACCATACCAGGCCAAACACAGAAATAGAACATCATAGAAAAACTAACACCCCACCCAACTCACGCCCTGACCATACTAAAACGAAAGACAAAACAAAGGAAGTAAGATCAGAACGTGACAAACACTTTGTATTCAGTACATAAAGTGAATTTCTTTGCCACATTTTATTCAATATTACTTGTTGCAAACAGGATGCATGTTTTCAAATATTTTTATTCTGTACAGGCTTCCTTCTTTTCAATCTGTCAAATAGGTTAGTATTATGGAGTAACTACTATGTTGGTGATCCATCTCGGTGTTCTCCTATCACAGCCGTTAAACTCTGTAACTGTTATAATGTCGCCATTGGCCTCATTGTGAAATCCCTGAGCGGTTTCCCTCCTCTCCGGCAACTGAGTTAGGAAGGACGCCTGTATCTTTGTAGTGACTGGGTGTACACCATCCAAAGTGTAATTAATAACATCACCATGCTCTAAGAGGTATCCAATATCGCCCCCCCCCCCCCCCCCCCCTTTGTCACTGCTCGACAAAGGGACCTTACAAATAATTGTATGTGTGGAGTACAGAGATGAAGTAGTCATTAAGAAATCATGTTAATCGAGAATATTGCACACGTAACATGTCCATGCAACTTATTATGTGACTTGTTAAGCAAATGTTTCATCCTGAATTAATTTAGGCTTGCCATAACAAAGGGTTTGAATACTTATTGACTCAAGACATTTCAGCTTTTGATTTTTAAAATTAATTTATAAAAATGTCTAAAAACATAATTTCACTTTGACATTATGGGGTATTGTGTGTGTAGGCCAGTAAAAAAACATATCAATTTAATCCATGTTTGATTCAGGCTGTGACATAACAACATTTGGAAAAAGTCAGGGGGTGTGAATACTTTCTGAAGGACTATTTATAAATACCATAATGCTGGGTTTAAATTAGCGAAAGTTCCTGTCACAATCTATAGCTTTTTGCTACATGTATTTGGAATGACATTTATAGTCAACGTGCTTCTGGCATCATGCTTTACATCAGTCCTTCACACATTGGCCTAGATGTTTTGATACAGCCTGGATGAATAAAGCGAAGCCGTTTGAGAAGAGAAACCCGAGTGCTGGCATCAGCTCATCGCATCAGCTGAGATTGCACCAAGTGGATTCACATTCTACTTTTAACATGGTAGTCTATTTCAGTTGACCAGTTCTGCGCACGCATCCTCGATGCTGGATTACGCGCGCAAGTTATGCGCTGGTGTCTTTTGCTGCTGCCGCTGCTGCTGTATCTACCCGTTATTCGCTATGCTTGCTGTTTACTGTTTTCCCACCACCACCCCAGCCTCCACCTGTTTGGCTCTGTTTGTGTTCAGTGGGGATATTGGTATAGCATACCATGCTCAATGCCTGTAGTTTTCTCATGTTAATTTCACGCGTTGCTCTGGCTGTGAGCTACCCTGAAGGAGGAGAGCCGATCGCCAATACCTAATATATTTGTTATCTTTTCTAATTAAAAAAGACGTGGTGTTTCCTTTGTGAATTGTGTTGGGTAGCGCACGATATGTATGTTCTTGAAGACGCAAACCTTCCCAAATATATTGGAAAGTGTTTATTTTTTAAGTATATCTGTTGTTCAGTATATTGAACTCAGAGGGACGCTGTTGGTCAGTGTGTTGTAGTTTTAGAGCAGATTTGCAGCAGTACCTCCCCCATCATCTCGATATGTTAGAGAGAGAAAGAGCCGCATGCAGAGCGCATTGTCTGGAGAACACAGAGAACACTAAACACAGAGACACAGAGCTGAGATTATTTTGTTCCGGAATTACCGATTTTAAGTATTTTACATTTGATGTTTTTAACTGGAAACGAATGGAATCTTCCTGAGTTTTTTTACGGATTATAACGTACTTGTTGTTACATGGTGAAGGAAACATGACTGACAGAACAATGAAACGGCAAGTACTGTTGTTTATGTCGGTCCTCTCTCTCAGTTCAGTGCACGGGCAGGCCAGTTACTCCATTCCTGAGGAAATGGCGAAAGGCTCTTTAGTCGGTAACATAGCGCAGGATTTGGGGTTAGATATCAAAAGACTGAAATCTGGCAATGCTCGCATACACGTTGGGAACAGTGCGGAATACATCGAGCTGAATAAAGAAAGGGGAGTCCTCCTTGTCAAAGAGAGAATAGACCGTGAGGCGTTGTGCAGACAGACGACGCCTTGCGCATTGCATTTTCAGATAATTATGGAGAACCCAATAGAATTTTATCGGGTTACTGTTGAGATTACCGATATCAATGATAATGCTCCAGTTTTTCAAATGCACGATATGAAATTTGAGATAAGCGAGTCCGCTATCACGGGAGCAAAATTCGTCTTGGAGAGAGCTTTTGATTCTGATATTGGATTAAATGGACTCCAAACCTATTCGCTTAATCCAACCGATAATTTTGTTTTAAAACTACAAGGTCAGGCTGATGGAATCAAAAAGGTAGAGATCGTTTTACAGAAGCCTTTAGATCGAGAGAAACAGGAGCAGATATCATTAGTGTTAACTGCCCTCGATGGTGGAGAGCCTCATATGTCTGGGACAGTGCAGATTCACGTCACTGTGCTAGATGCTAACGACAATGCTCCGGTTTTTACACAGGCAGTATATAAAGCCAGTTTAATCGAAAATTCGAAGAGCGGCACTTTGTTAACTACAGTTAGAGCCACCGACATAGATCATGGCTCAAATGGTTTAGTCACATATTCTATATCAAGCAGCACAATTGGTATTTTGGATCTATTTGAAATAAATGAGAGTAATGGCGAAGTGCATTTGATAAATGAAGTCGACTATGAAACCGCAAAACATTATCAAATAGACGTGAAAGCGAAAGATCAAGGGGGTCTTACAGATTCCAGTAAACTGATAGTCGACATTATCGACGTTAACGACAATAAACCATTAATTGATTTGATGTCAACTTCTAAATCAATACCAGAAAATTCCCCTTCTCAGACAGTCATAGCTGTAATGAGCGTCCACGACCCAGACTCTGATAATAACGGAGTGGTGGACTGTGTTTTAACTGAAAATATTCCCTTTACCATTAAATCTACATCTAATGGCTTCTATAGTCTAGTAACAGACAGTGACTTGGACCGAGAGAGAGCCTCCGAGTATAACATCACTGTGAGGTGCTCTGATGAGGGAGTGCCCTCGCTCTCCAGCAGCGTCACTCTCACCTTACAGATATCAGATGTGAATGACAACGAGCCTGTCTTTGAGAGGAGCTCATATGAGGCCTACATTATAGAGAACAACACACCGGGCATCTCTATATTCACAGTGAAAGCCAGAGACGCTGACTGGAACCAGAATGCTCGTGTTTCTTACATACTGGAGGACTCCTCGGTTAACGGAGTGCCCGTCTCCTCATATGTGTCCGTTAGTGCTGATAGTGGAGTCATCCATGCAGTGCGCTCTTTTGACTACGAGCAGATCAAGGATTTCCAGTTCCGTGTAAAAGCGCAGGATGGAGGCTCTCCTCCACTCAGTAGCAATGTGACTGTGAAAATAATGATCCAGGACCAGAATGACAACACGCCTCAGGTTCTGTATCCAGTCCAGACTAGCAGCTCTCTGGTGGCTGAAATTGTGCCTCGTTCAGCAGATGTGGGATATCTTGTCACTAAAGTGGTGGCTGTTGATGTGGACTCTGGACAGAATGCCTGGCTCTCGTATAAACTGCAGAAAGCGACAGACAGGGCGCTGTTTGAAGTGGGTTTACAGAATGGAGAAATAAGAACTATACGCCAAGTCACTGATAAAGATGCTGTGAAACAAAGGCTCACTGTTGTAGTGGAGGACAACGGGCAGCCCTCTCGTTCAGCTGCAGTCAATGTTAACGTGGCGGTGGCAGACAGCTTCCCTGAAGTGCTCTCGGAGTTCACTGACTTTACGCACGACAAGGAGTACAATGACAACCTGACTTTTTACTTAGTCTTGGCTTTGGCTGTAGTCTCATTTCTGTTCATCACATGTTTAGTGGTTATTATATCAGTGAAAATATACAGATGGAGACAATCTCGCGTCCTCTATCATTCCAATCTCCCGGTTATTCCGTATTATCCACCGCGTTACGCAGATACTTTGGGGACAGGAACTCTACAGCACGTGTACAATTACGAGGTGTGCAGGACGACTGACTCCAGAAAGAGTGACTGTAAGTTCGTCAGACCCTGTAGTCAGAACGTACTGATAATGGACCCCAGTTCTACAGGGACGATGCAGCGGATGCAGAGTGAAAAGAACATCCTGGATGAACCAGACTCGACTTTAGAGGTCTGTGATATTTTATTCTTAATTTTGTACTCCTAACATGTTATCTATTTCTATTTATACAGTACCAGTCCAAAGTTTGGACACACCTACTCATTCAAGGGGTTTTATTTATTTTTTACTATTTTCTACATTGTAGAATAATATTGAAGACATCAATACTATGAAATAACACATATGGAATCATGTAGTAACCAAAAATCTTTTAAACAAATCAAAATATATTTCCTTCTTCAAAGTAGCCACCCTTTTCCTTGTTGTCATCTTTGCACACTCTTGGCATTCTCTCAACCAGCTTCACCTGCAATGCTTTTCCAACAGTCTTGAAGGAGTTCGCACATGCTGAGCACTTGTGGGCTGCTTTTCCTTCACTCTGTGGTCCAACTCATCCCAAACCATCTCAATTGATTTGACATTGGGTGATTGTGGAGACCAGGTCATCTGATGCAGCACTCCATCACTCTCCTTATTGGTCAAATAGTCCTTACACAGCCTGCAGGTGTGTTGGGTCACTGTCCCGTTGAAAAACAAATGATAGTCCCTTTAACCAGTTAGAGCTCTAGGGGCGCTATTTCATTTTTGGATAAAAAACGTTCCCGTTTTAAGCGCGATATTTTGTCACGAAAAGATGCTCGACTATGCATATTCTTGACAGTTTTGGAAAGAAAACACTCTGAAGTTTCAGAATCTGCAAAGATTTTGTCTGTAAGTGCCCCAGAACTCATTCTACAGGCGAAACCAAGATGATGCATCACCCAGGAATTAGCAGAATTTCTGAAGCTCTGTTTTCCATTCTCTCCTTATATGGCTGTGATTGCGCAAGGAACGAGCCTACACTTTCTGTCGTTCGCCCAAGGTCTTAGCAGCATTGTGACGTATTTGTAGGCATATCATTGGAAGATTGGCCATAAGAGACTACATTTTCCAGAGGTCCGCCCGGTGTCCTTTGTCTAAATTTGTGCGTAATCTTCAGGTGCGGTCATTTTCTCCTGGGATTCAGGAGAGAAAGCATGTATCCAAGAACGATGTATCAATGAAGAGATATGTGAAAAACACCTTGAGGCTTGATTCTAAAAAACGTTTGCCATGTTTTCAGTCGATATTATGGAGTTAATTTGGAAAAAAGTTTGCGTTTTGAGGACTGAATTTATGGATTTTTTTTGGTAGCCAAATGTGATGTATAAAACGGAGCTATTTCTAATACACAAGGAATCTTTTTGGAAAAACTGAGCATCTGCTATCTAACTGAGAGTATCCTCATTGAAAACATCAGAAGTTCTTCAAAGGTAAATGATTTTATTTGAAGGCTTTTATGTTTTTGTTAATGTTGCGTGCTGGATGCTAACGCTAATGCTAACGCTAAATGCTAACGCGAAATGCTAACTCTAGCTAGCTACTTTTACACAAATGATTGTTTTCCTATGGTTGAGAAGCATATTTTGAAAATCTGAGATGACAGTGTTGTTTACAAAAGGCTAAGCTTGAGAGATGGCATATTTATTTCATTTCATTTGCGATTTTCATAAATAGTTAACGTTGTGTTATGCTAATGAGCTTGCTGATAGATTTACACAATCCTGGATACAGGGGTTTTTTCATAGCTAAACGTGACGCAGAAAACGGAGCGATTTGTCCTAAACAAATAATCTTTCAGGAAAAACTGAACATTTGCTATCTGAGAGTCTCCTCATTGAAAACATCTGAAGTTCTTCAAAGGTAAATGATTTTTTTGAATGCTTTTCTGTTTTTTTGTGTAAATGTTGCCAGCTGAATGTTAATGCTAAATGCTACGTTAGCCATCAATACTGTTACACAAATGCTTGTTTTGCAATGGTTGAGAAGCATATTTTGAAAATCTGAGATGACAGTGTTGTTAACAAAAGGCTAAGCTTGAGAGATGGCATATTTATTTCATTTCATTTGCGATTTTCATGAATAGTTAACGTTGCGTTATGGTAATGAGCTTGAGTCTGTATTCACGAACCCGGATCCGGGATGGGGAGATCAGAAAGGTTAAGCGCAAACCAGATTTGATGGCTTATCGCTGCAGAAGGCTGTGGTAGCCATGCTGGTTAAGTGTGCCTTCAATTCTCAATTAATGACTGACAGTGTCACCAGCATAGCACCCCCACACCATCACACCACCTCCTCCCTGCTTCACGGTGGGAACCTGTCGTGGCAATTTCCTGTATTACCTTAAGAGGAGAGTTACAAACCACACACCAGTCAGAGTTATACTTTAACTTCATCTTTAATAATATGAGCTTCACAATAGCCCTTTGACTCTCAGGTCAATTCAGTGTCTATAATGAATTCTGAGAGTCCCTACAGTAGAATACAAATATATTTTTTAGCCAAGATACACCCCTCTAAACTTACATGACGATCCACAGATCTTAGGAACTCTTCACAAAGGGCCTTTTACTTGAGTAAGGAGTATCCCATAGCCAGATAGCATTAGCTATAAATTATCGTTCAGTTTGGTCTCTAAGACGAGGTTCTAATCTCGTTCCTGGTACTTCATAGTCCCAAAACATTACCTCATCCAAGGCATAACTCAATTGTCAACTCTATGTACTCCCATCTCAAGTAAACCCCCTCTTCTCCCCACTCCTGGAAAAGCTCACTGAGGGGAGTGACTTGCGCACAGACATTGTGGAGCCAAGAGATAATTGGTTCCCCCTTAATCACGCCATCCCTTCACATGGTTTAACAGATACATTCACATATAAAGACAATGTTCCGTTCTGACCTCTCCCCTCTCTGGGCCCCAAGTGATTGAGCCCTAGCTGAGAAGGGAAAAGTGCAACTGCCAACAGTATAGTCCAAAGGGATACATTCTAATGACAAATATCTCACATAATCATTATTATGTAAATAAAACATCTTCTTTATCTATGTTACCCAACTAATTCTGATTCATCCTCCACAAACCACACATACGGAGATCATATGTTCACCTACTCTGCACCTCACAAAGCCCCAGCAGTCTAATGTCCATTTCTCCTGTTTCTTGGCCCAATCAAGTCTCTTCTTTTTATTAGTGACATTTACGTTGTGGTTTCTTAGCAGCAATTCAACCATGACGGCCTGATTCACGCAGTTGCCTCTGAAGAGTAATGTTGAGATGTGTCCATTTGGGCTGCAATTTCTGAGGCTGGTAACTCTAACAAACTTCTCCTCTGCAGCAGAGGTAACTCTGGGTCTTCCTTTCCTGTGGCGGTCATCATGAGAGCCAGTTTCATTATAGCACTTGATGGTTTTTGTGACTGCACTTGAAGAAACTTTCAAAGTTCTTGAAATTTTCAGAATTGACTGACCTTCATATCTTAAAGTAATGATGGACTGTCATGTCTCTTTGCTCATTTGAGCTGTTCTTGCCATAATATGGACTTTTATCAAATAGGGCTGTCTTCTGTATACCACCCCTACCTTGTCACAACACAACTGATTGGTTCAAACGCATTAAGAAGGAAATAAATTCCACAAATTAACTTTTAACAAGGCACACCTGTTAATTGAAATGCATTCCAGGTGGCTACATCACGAAGCTGGTTGAGAGAATGCCAAGAGTGTGCAAAGCTGTCAAGGCAAAGGGTGGCTACTTTGAAGAATCTCAAATATACAATGTATTTTGATTTGTTTAACACTTTTCTGATTACTACATGATTCACTATTAATCTACAATGTAGAAAATAGTCAAAATACAGAAAAACCCTCGAATGAGTAGGTGTGTCCAAGCTTTTTACTGGTCCTGTATGTTGAAAATGCGTTGTTCAAGTGTAGCCTACCTCCCTGTCAGAAAACCTCTTCAGTCCATTCTTATTGTACTTCAAGCATCAGGGCCATTGGACAGCAGCGCTTTTCACTATATAGTGTGAATTCCATTGTAGCCGTTTATCGTCGTGAATGGTAAAGAAGATACATTCTCATGATGATCCAGCTTGACAATGGATTGTGTGTATTTAATGCACATGTATTCCATGAATAATTTGTTTGCTTGCAGGAAGTTTCCTTCTGTCACTATTAGCCTGTAGTGTAATGCAAAGCCTCGGTCTGGTTCAGACATTCCTTGGCCACAGCTACCTGTCATCATTGCTTATATTTTGCGTACATACATTGAGCTAGATTATATATTGATATAGTATACGGTTACTTTATACGAATTATTTTGTCCAGTATATCGACCCTGACATTTCCAACACTACTGGAGCGTTTTTCTGTCTTTTTATTGAAGTACATTGTCTGTAGTTCAATCCATTAAACTCAAAGGGACGCTGTTGGTCAATGTCTTAACGTTTTGGAGCAGTTTTGCAGCAGTACCTCCCCCATCATCCAGCTATATTAGAGAGAGACAGAGCCGCATGCAGAGCGCACAGTCCAGGTTACAGAGAACACTAAGCACCGAGACCCGAGTTGAGATTCTTTTGTTCCTGATAAACGGATTATTGGCCGGACATGGTGTTATTTTCTGGATTCAAAATTTAAATAATTAGGCTATTTTCATAACGGAATATATGGTGCTTGTTGTTTCATGTTGAAGGGAAAATGTCGGACGGAACAATGACACGGCAAGTACTGTTGTTTATCTCGGTCCTCTCTCTCAGTTCAGTACACGGGCAGGTCAGTTACTCCATTCCCGAGGAAATGGCGAAAGGCTCTTTAGTCGGTAACATAGCGCAGGATCTGGGTTTAGATATTAAAAGACTGAAATCAGGTAAAGCTCGTATTTATACAGGAGACAGCGCAGAGTACATCGAGCTGAATAAAGAACGGGGAGTTCTCCTCATCAAAGAGATAATAGACCGTGAAGCGCTTTGCGGCCCGACGACGCCTTGCGCTTTACATTTTCAGATTATTTTAGAGAACCCGATGGAATTTTATACAGCTACAGTTGAGATAACCGATGTCAATGACAATTCACCTATTTTTGAGAGGAGTGAAATGAAATATGAAATTAGTGAATCAGCGCTAACGGGAGCTAAATTTGTATTGGAAAGAGCAGTTGATGACGACGTTGGCGTTAATGGCCTTCAGAGCTACTCTCTGAAACCCACTGATAATTTCGTATTGAAAACACTAACTCGTTCAGATGGTGTTAAAAATGTAGAGATGGTATTACAGACACCTCTAGACCGAGAGAAACAGGAGCAGATATCTCTGTTGTTGACAGCTGTAGATGGAGGAGAGCCTCAGCTATCAGGAACAATGCAGATACTCATCACTGTACTAGACGCCAATGATAATGCGCCTGTATGTTCTCAGGCAGAGTATAAAGCTAGTGTATCAGAAAACGTATCAAAAGGCACTGTTTTAACAACAATCAGTGCAACTGATGCCGATCCAGGTTCCAACGGAAGAATTACGTATTCTATTTCAAAATCGGGAGCGTCCCATCTATTTGAAATTGATCATGTTTACGGTGTGGTAAAATTAAATGGACATATTGACTATGAAAAACGTAAACATTATGAGATAGACGTTCAGGCTACAGATCAGGGAGGTCACTCTGACGCGTGTAAATTAATTATTGAGGTTATAGATACAAATGACAACAAACCATCAATCAATATCATGTCAAAGACGAGTGCCATATCTGAGAACGCTCAACCTGGTACTGTCGTAACTATGATGAATATTCAAGACCCAGATTCTGGTGATAATGGCAGAGTGCAGTGCTCTATTGACGAAAACATCCCGTTTTCAATGAAATCAACATCGAATCATTTCTTTACTGTGGTAACAGACAGTGACTTGGACCGAGAGAGAGCCTCTGAGTATAACATCAGTGTGACGTGCTCTGATGAGGGAGTTCCCTCGCTCTCCAGCAGCGTCACTCTCACCTTACAGATATCAGATGTGAATGACAACGCGCCCGTCTTTGAGAGGAGCTCATATGAGGCTTATATTATAGAAAACAACACACCGGGGCCCTCTATATTCACAGTGAAAGCCAGAGACGCTGACTGGAACCAGAATGCCCGTGTTTCTTACATACTGGAGGACTCCTCGGTTAACGGAGTGCCCGTCTCCTCATATGTGTCCGTTAGTGCTGATAGTGGAGTCATCCATGCAGTGCGCTCTTTTGACTACGAGCAGATCAAGGATTTCCAGTTCCGCGTAAAAGCGCAGGATGGAGGCTCTCCTCCACTCAGTAGCAATGCGACTGTGAAAATAATGATCCATGACCAGAATGACAACACGCCTCAGGTTCTGTATCCAGTCCAGACTAGCAGCTCTCTGGTGGCTGAAATGGTGCCTCGTTCAGCAGATGTGGGATATGTTGTCACTAAAGTGGTGGCTGTTGATGTGGACTCTGGACAGAATGCCTGGCTCTCGTATAAACTGCAGAAAGCGACAGACAGGGCGCTGTTTGAAGTGGGTTTACAGAATGGAGAAATAAGAACTATTCGCCAAGTCAATGATAAAGATGTTGTGAAACAAAAGCTCACTGTTGTGGTGGAGGACAACGGGCAGCCATCTCGTTCAGCTACAGTCAATGTTAACGTGGCGGTGGCGGACAGCTTCCCTGAAGTGCTCTCGGAGTTCACTGACTTTACGCACGACAAGGATTACAATGACAACCTGACGTTTTACTTAGTCTTGGCTTTGGCTGTAGTCTCATTTCTGTTCATCACATGTTTAGTGGTTATTATATCAGTGAAAATATTCAGATGGAGACAGTCTCGCGTCCTCTATCATTCCAATCTCCCGGTTATTCCGTATTATCCACCGCGTTACGCAGACACTTTGGGGACAGGAACTCTGCAGCACGTGTACAATTACGAGGTGTGCAGGACGACTGACTCCAGAAAGAGTGACTGTAAGTTCGTCAGACCCTGTAGTCAGAATGTACTGATAATGGACCCCAGTTCTACAGGGACGATGCAGCGAATGCAGAGTGAAAATAACATCCTGGATGAACCAGACTCGCCACTAGAGGTCTGTAATATTTGAATAATTAATTTTCTCCTACAAGTATATTTGTATGTGTAATTCATTGTGTAATGTTTTTAACATTTTTAACATCGACTCTTTAAATTTGGAATCTTTCCATGCTCAGCAATTATATTAATTCCACCGATTTTGCCAATTCAGCACCACTGACATGAACAGCGGCTTTTTGTACAGAGAGACCTGTTAGCAGTAAAGGGTGAATTGTATTGAAGACATCGTCCTTGTCAATATCACGCTGAATTTTTATATAAATAATTACATTCATAAGTCTATACCAGTATTTGTATATTTGACCGGAAAGCACACTACCTACCATACATCAGATTTTAGAAATGTGTGTCTTTTGTTATGTAGGCTATAGTTTAAAGCAACATGAGTCTTGTTTGAGATCACTCGTTAACATCCAGTGGCATCTACTTTTACAGTTGGCCAAGAGGTTTTGATATAGCCTATGTTGGGTAAAGCATGACAGGGCTATGGTTTAATCTTTGGAGACTCAAATCTTCCAAAATATGTTGGAATGTGTTTATTTTTGAAGTTTATCTGTAGTTGAGTGGATCAAACTCAAAGGGACGCTGTTGGTCAGTGTGTTGCAGTTTTAGAGCACATTTGCTGCAGTACCTCCCCATTATGTCGATATATTAGAGACAGAACGAGCTTCACGCAGAGAGCACATTCCGGGTTACAGAGAACACTAAGCACAGAGATACGGAGTTGAGCTTCTTTTGTTCCATTATATACGGATTATTGGGAGAAAATGTTATTCTTTACGGGATTTACTTATGACAGAATTTCGCAAATTGCTTAAGGGATTATAATGTCCTTGTTGTTTCATGTTGAAGGGAAAATGTCGGACAGAACAATGACACGGCAAGTACTGTTGTTTATCTCGGTCCTCTCTCTCAGTTCAGTACACGGGCAGGTTAGTTACTCCATTCCCGAGGAAATGGCGAAAGGCTCTTTAGTCGGTAACATAGCGCAGGATTTGGGTTTAGATATAAAAAGACTGAAATCAGGTAAAGCTCGTATTTATACAGGAGACAGCGTAGAGTACATCGAGCTGAATAAAGAAAGGGGAGTTCTCCTCATCAAAGAGATAATAGACCGTGAATCACTCTGCGGACAGACGACGCCTTGCGCTTTACATTTTCAGATTATTCTAGAGAACCCGATGGAATTTTATACAGTTACAGTTGAAATTAGAGATGTAAATGACAATGTTCCTATTTTCAAAAATAATGAAGTCAAATTTGAAATAAGCGAGTCTGCTTTAACAGGAGCTAGACTCGTCCTCGAGAGAGCCGTTGACGATGACGTTGGTCATAATGACCTCCAAATATATTTTCTCAAACCCACCGAGAATTTCATTTTGGAAATGCATAGTCTCCCTGATGGTGGTAAAAATGTAGAGATGGTTTTACAGAAACCTCTAGATCGCGAAAAACAGGAGCAGATATCTCTGTTGTTGACAGCTGTAGATGGAGGAGAGCCTCAGCTATCAGGAACAATGCAGATACTCATCACTGTACTAGACGCCAATGATAATGCGCCCGTTTGTTCGGAAGCTGTTTACAAGGCTCGTGTAACCGAGAACGCCCATAAAGGCGTCGTTTTAACCACTGTCAGCGCGTCTGACGCTGATCAAGGACAAAATGGGAGAGTTACGTATTCCATTTCGAATACAGCTGAGGCGTCGAATGATATTTTTGAAATAGGTCGAGATGACGGTATAGTTAAATTAGTCGGGGACATTGATTATGAAATACTTAAACATTATCAGATTAATGTTCAAGCGAGGGACCAAGGAGGTCATACAGATTCCTGTAAGGTAATTATTGACGTAATCGATATGAATGATAACAAACCAGCTATTAACATCATGTCAAAGACGAGTGCCATATCTGAGGATGCTAAACAGGGTACTGTCGTAACAATGATGAATATTCAAGACCCAGATTCTGGTGAAAATGGAAAAGTACAGTGCTGTATTGAAGAAAATATTCCCTTTGTGATGAGATCGACCTCAAACAATTTCTATAGCCTAGTAACTGACAGTGACTTTGACCGAGAGAGAGCCTCTGAGTATAACATCACTGTGACGTGCTCTGATGAGGGACTGCCCTCTCTCTCCAGCAGCGTCACTCTCACCTTACAGATATCAGATGTGAATGACAACGAGCCTGTCTTTGAGAGGAGCTCATATGAGGCCTACATTACAGAAAACAACACACCGGGCATCTCTATATTCACAGTGAAAGCCAGAGACGCTGACTGGAACCAGAATGCCCGTGTTTCTTACATACTGGAGGACTCCTCGGTTAACGGAGTGCCCGTCTCCTCATATGTGTCCGTTAGTGCTGATAGTGGAGTCATCCATGCAGTGCGCTCTTTTGACTACGAGCAGATCAAGGATTTCCAGTTCCGCGTAAAAGCGCAGGATGGAGGCTCTCCTCCACTCAGTAGCAATGTGACTGTGAAAATAATGATCCAGGACCAGAATGACAACACGCCTCAGGTTCTGTATCCAGTCCAGACTAGCAGCTCTCTGGTGGCTGAAATGGTGCCTCGTTCAGCAGATGCGGGCTACCTTGTCACTAAAGTGGTGGCTGTTGATGTGGACTCTGGACAGAATGCCTGGCTCTCGTATAAACTGCAGAAAGCGACAGACAGGGCGCTGTTTGCAGTGGGCTTACAGAATGGAGAAATAAGAACTATACGCCAAGTCAATGATAAAGATGCTGTGAAACAAAGGCTCACTGTTGTAGTGGAGGATAACGGGCAGCCCTCTCGCTCAGCTACAGTCAATGTTAACGTGGCGGTGGCGGACAGCTTCCCTGAAGTGCTCTCGGAGTTCACTGACTTTACGCACGACAAGGAGTACAATGACAACCTGACTTTTTACTTAGTCTTGGCTTTGGCTGTAGTCTCATTTCTGTTCATCACATGTTTAGTGGTTATTATATCAGTGAAAATATTCAGATGGAGGCAGTCTCGCGTCCTCTATCATTCCAATCTCCCGGTTATTCCGTATTATCCACCGCGTTACGCAGACACCTTGGGGACAGGAACTCTACAGCACGTGTACAATTACGAGGTGTGCAGGACGACTGACTCCAGAAAGAGTGACTGTAAGTTCGTCAGACCCTGTAGTCAGAACGTACTGATAATGGACCCCAGTTCTACAGGGACGATGCAGCGGATGCAGAGTGAAAATAACATCCTGGATGAAACAGACTCCCCAGCAGAGGTCTGTTATATTTGAGTCATTATCCTTCCCCTAAATCAAAAATGTTGAAGCATGGTGTAAATTAGTTTGTTTTTAATGTTTTATTTTAACTGTTTCTACATCGACTCTGTGGACCTGGGAAGTTTCCGTGGTCACAAATGCTCTTCATTCAACTGTTATGTGGCCATTTCAGCACCACATTCGTGGTCAGCGCTGCTCTGCAAAGCGGCTGTATTTCAATAGACCCTTTAACATTGTAAAGAGTCAATTAAACTGGGATATTGCTTGATCTTTGTAAATAAGAGGCAAACGTTTTCTGTACTATAAATTGTATTCATATGTGTGTATATACAGGTTTTCAGTAGCCTACATAATGCACAGTAATGCCATACTGTTATAGTTGCAGAAAGTTGCAATCTGTCCCGGTGATTAGCTTCACGCAAGGTGTATTTTGTTTGACCTTTCTTCCCCAGTTACTTCTTGTATCATGGTTTACATTGATCCTAGATACATTGTCTTATTTGAATTAATGAATTACATTTTATTTTCTTGTCAAATCGCCAGTTTGCAACCCATTGACAAAAACATTACAATAAGGCACTGTGATAATTCTTACAGTGTTCTGTGCAGTTCTCACCGCATAAAGCGTGATAAAGAAATCAATACATAATAGTAAATAAGGTTATCCAAGCAGTCATTTTATTCCTAGAGCAGGAAAAATTATAAAATAAATATGGAAATAAATAATTTCAGAAAAATGAAACGGAAGGCATTTGAACCAAGTGTGGCACAAAGAGATGATTCAAGAGTGAGACAGGTCTACACACATTTTATATACATACGTGCCATTTGCTATATAGGAGCTACTTATTTGTTTAATTGAATTATAGGTCGCCATTTTCCTTTAATTCCAGGCTTTATCTAAAAAAAATCCGCAAACAGAATTGCACAATGGACAAAAAAACTTGTCCGTTTTTCCTCATGGCTCAGCCACATCATTTCAGGATTTATCTGGTGGGCTTTCTGCAATAAAGACAAGCATATATTGTGGTAGAAAGGCCAGTAGAGGATCAAATTAATTCCATTCTCTATTTCTTCGAGGTTACAATAGTTGTATAGTCTTTTCTTTTCCATTTCACCATTACACCGACTTGTTTCACTTACCTGGGCACATGGCGACCTCTTGCTTATATCTAGGTTGTTCATAATATATCTCTCACACACGAATTCACCCTTAATCAAACAAAAGGTTCTTCATTTGGGTTTATGATTAATCTCCTCCACTCATTTATTTTCATATTGCATAATCAGTTGTTTTTTAACAGCGTCTATGTCTCACTTAATTGTTTTTTCGTACAACTGTTCACAGTCAGACTGTTGGAAAATGTCAGACATTGCAGTTGCCCAGGCTCCCCTTATGGAGAGATCCAACTGGAAAAACTTTGCTGACTATTCTGGCAGTTGGTATATCCAACGGTCTATTCCAAAGTCTCACCATATACGCCTTCCATCTCATCTCATAGGGTTCTCAGCCCATGTTCCCAGTTATTGCCAGTATAGATGCAAACATTGTGGGTACCTACAAAATAACGTACTGTTATGGATACGTTCGTTTTGGAGATACCTCTTAGCACCCCACATTTCTGCTGAATTTTCGAAAACAGGACACGCATATCTGTCTGATACAGTTTGGATGGAGTACGTGGCACAACCAATATCTTTGAGTGTTTTTGTTTTTCCTTTAAACCCCCCCCCCCCCCCAAGAGCCCTACTTACTGAGTCGGTCAGGGCAGATGTATAGAAAGGTCATATGTTATTAAATTCCCTACATTACTGGGTTGGGTTAAGCTTGATAATGCTGTGCTTTACTCCATGTAGACCTAGACCTTCCCAAATATATTGGAATGTGTTTATTTTTTAAGTATCTGTTGTTCAGTAGATTGAACTCAGAGGGACGCTGTTGGTCAGTGTGTTGTAGTTTTAGAGCGGATTTGCAGCAGTACCTCCCCCATCATCCAGCTATATTAGAGAGAGAAAGAGCCGCATGCAGAGCGCACAGTCCGGGTTACAGAGAACACTAAGCACCGAGACACAGAGCTGAGACTCTTTTGTTCCCAAAATAAGGATTATTGGTATTTTTTGTATTATTTGTTGGACATACATTTTAAGGAATTATACTGTTCTCTTATCGGATTATAAGGCGCTTGGTGTTTCATGTTGAAGGGAAAATGTCGGACAGAACAATGACACGGCAAGTACTGTTGTTTATCTCGGTCCTCTCTCTCAGTTCAGTACACGGGCAGGTCAGTTACTCCATTCCTGAGGAAATGGCGAAAGGCTCTTTAGTTGGTAACATAGCGCAGGATTTGGGTTTAGATGTCAATAGACTGAAATCAGGTAAAGCTCGTATTTATACCGGAGACAGCGCAGAGTATATCGAGCTTAACAAAGAACGGGGAGTTCTCCTCATCAAAGACAGAATAGACCGTGAAGCACTCTGCGGACAGACGACGCCTTGCGCGCTACATTTTCAGATTATTCTAGAGAACCCGATGGAATTTTATTCCATTACTGTTGAGGTAACTGATGTCAATGACAACCCACCGGTTTTCAAGAAAAGTGATATCAGGTTTAGAATTAGCGAGTCAGCTCTGACGGGAGCTAAATTCATTTTAGAGAGAGCTATAGATCCAGACGTTGGCATTAATGGCCTCCAAAGCTATTCTCTCAGTTCAAATGGTAATTTTGCACTAAAACTGCAAAATCAGGCAGGTGGTGGTAAAAATGTCGAAATGATTTTACAGAAGTCTCTAGACCGAGAAAAACAAGAGCAAATATCAATAGTGTTGACAGCAATGGATGGAGGAGAGCCTCAGATATCTGGTACTGCACAGATACACGTCACCGTGTTAGACGCCAATGACAATGCCCCAGTTTTTACGCAGCCGATTTACAGAGCTACAATTACTGAGAATGCACAGAAAGGTACAGTTGTTACTAAGGTCAGTGCACACGATGCTGATCAGGGCACTAATGGCAAAATAACATACTCAGTAACAAATACACAGGACGATTTTCCTGAAATGTTTGAAATTAATTACGTTGATGGTGAAGTTATATTAACTGGGGAAATAGACTATGAAAAATCTCACCATTATCAGATACATATACAAGCCAGTGATGACGGGGGACTGACTGATTCGTGTAAAATCATTCTTGACGTCATTGATATAAATGACAACAAACCAGCTATTAATATTATGTCCAAGACTAACGTCATAACAGAAGATTCTATACCGGGTACTGTAGTAACTATGATTAATGTACAAGACCCAGACTCAGGTGAAAATGGTCAAGTCCAGTGTTCGATAAACGACAATATTCCATTTACAATTAAATCAACGACGAATAATTTCTTTACTTTAGTAACAGACAGTGACTTGGACCGAGAGAGAGCGTCTGAGTATAACATCAGTGTGACGTGCTCTGATGAGGGAGTGCCCTCGCTCTCCAGCAGCGTCACTCTCACCTTACAGATATCAGATGTGAATGACAACGCGCCTGTCTTTGAGAGGAGCTCATATGAGGCCTACATTATAGAAAACAACACACCGGGGCTCTCTATATTCACAGTGAAAGCCAGAGACGCTGACTGGAACCAGAATGCCCGTGTTTCTTACATACTAGAGGACTCCTCGGTTAACGGAGTTCCCGTCTCCTCATATGTGTCCGTTAGTGCTGATAGTGGAGTCATCCATGCAGTGCGCTCTTTTGACTACGAGCAGATCAAGGATTTCCAGTTCCGTGTAAAAGCGCAAGATGGAGGCTCTCCTCCACTCAGTAGCAATGTGACTGTGAAAATAATGATCCAGGACCAGAATGACAACACGCCTCAGGTTCTGTATCCAGTCCAGACTAGCAGCTCTCTGGTGGCTGAAATGGTGCCTCGTTCAGCAGATGTGGGCTATCTTGTCACTAAAGTGGTGGCTGTTGATGTGGACTCTGGACAGAATGCCTGGCTCTCGTATAAACTGCAGAAAGCGACAGACAGGGCGCTGTTTGAAGTGGGTTTACAGAATGGAGAAATAAGAACTATTCGCCAAGTCACTGATAAAGATGCTGTAAAACAAAGGATCACTGTTGTAGTGGAGGACAACGGGCAGCCCTCTCGTTCAGCTACAGTCAATGTTAACGTATCGGTGGCGGACAGCTTCCCTGAAGTGCTCTCGGAGTTCATTGACTTTACGCACGACAAGGAGTACAATGACAACCTGACTTTTTACTTAGTCTTGGCTTTGGCTGTAGTCTCATTTCTGTTCATCACATGTTTAGTGGTTATTATATCAGTGAAAATATACAGATGGAGACAGTCTCGCGTCCTCTATCATTCCAATCTCCCGGTTATTCCGTATTATCCACCGCGTTACGCAGATACTTTGGGGACAGGAACTCTACAGCACGTGTACAATTACGAGGTGTGCAGGACGACTGACTCCAGAAAGAGTGACTGTAAGTTCGTCAGACCCTGTAGTCAGAACGTACTGATAATGGACCCCAGTTCTACAGGGACGATGCAGCGGATGCAGACTGAAAATAACATCCTGGATGAACCAGACTCCCCAGCAGAGGTCTGTTATATTTAAATCCTTATCTTTTCCCGAAAAATATTCTAATTGTTTTAAATCGAGTTTGTATTCCGGGGAACATTCCATCATGAGAAATTATCCTCATTCCACTAATGTGCCATTTCAGCACCATGGTCATGGAAAGCGGCTGTATTTCAGTGGACCCTATTTAATAGTAGAGTAAATCGTACTGGATATTGCCTAACGCTTGTAAAGGTGAGGCTAACGGTTCATGCAACATTAATTTGATTGATACGTTTATTTTACTTGCCCTACACAATGCACATTATATCATACTGCTTGTTTTAGACTACTGAAACTTGCTTTCTGTCAAGATGTAGCCTACAGCTTCATGCAAGGTGTGTTTTGTATGACATTTGTTGTCCACATATTTCTGGCACCTTGATTTACAATTCTCCTCAATACATTGCCGTGTTGTTACATGAGATGGCCAAAGCGTTATAGCACTGTGATTTATTCCATGAAGATTCACACCTTCCAATATATTGTTTATTGGACATTGTTTCCTTTTTTAACAGTATATCTGTTGTTCAGTAGATTGAACTCTGAGGGACGCTGTTGGTCAGTGTGTTGCGGTTTTAGAGCGCATTTGCAGCAGTACCTCCCCCATCATCTCGATATATTGGAGAGAGAGAAAGAGCCGCATGCAGAGCGCATTGTCTGGGTTACAGAGAACACTAAGCACGGAGACACGGAGCTGATGTTATTTTGTACCAGAGACAGAGCTACGGATTGTTGAGTAATTTTACTTGGATTTTTTTTAACTTCAAAGGAATATAATATCACAGACTTCTTTACGGATTATAATGTCCTTGTTTCATGTTGAAGGGAAAATGTCGGACAGAACAATGACACGGCAAGTACTGTTGTTTATCTCGGTCCTCTCTCTCAGTTCAGTACACGGGCAGGTCAGTTACTCCATTCCCGAGGAAATGGCGAAAGGCTCTTTAGTCGGTAACATAGCGCAGGACCTGGGTTTAGATATAAAAAGACTGATATCAGGTAAAGCTCGTGTTTATACAGGAGACAGCGCAGAGTACATCGAGCTGAATAAAGAAAGGGGAGTTCTCCTCATCAAAGAGATAATAGACCGTGAAGCGCTCTGTGAACAGACGACGCCTTGCGCTTTACATTTTCAGATTATTCTAGAGAACCCGATGGAATTTTATAGTATTACGGTTGAAATTACAGATATGAATGACAACCCTCCAACCTTTGAAAAGAACGAAATCAAATTCAAAATCAGTGAGTCTGCAGTCAATGGAGCAAAATTCGTGTTAGAGAGAGCAATTGATCTTGACGTCGGTATCAATGGCCTCCAGAGCTATACGTTGAAACCAACTGATAATTTCGCTCTGAAATTGGTTAATCAAGCAGATGGGAATAAGAAGGTTGAGATGGTTTTGCAGAAACCTCTAGATCGAGAGAAGCATGAGGATGTTACTTTAGTGTTGACAGCTGTGGATGGTGGCGAGCCGCGTATGTCAGGGACAATGCAGATACTCATCACCGTACTAGACGTCAATGATAATGCGCCAATTTTTACTCAGGAGATTTACAAAGCAACTGTAACTGAGAATGACCCAAAAGGTACAGTTATATCTTCAGTCAGCGCATCAGATGCAGATCATGGCTCAAACGGTAAAATTACGTACTCAATTACAAACACGTTAGATTATGTTCGTGGACTTATTGAAGTAAACGAGGACAACGGTGAGATTAGATTGATTGGAAATATTGATTATGAAAAGACACGGAATTTTCAGATCAATTTAAGGGCAAGTGATGACGGAGGACTTACAGATTCATGCAAAGTGGTAGTTGAAGTAGTTGACACCAATGATAATAAGCCTAATATTAACATTATGTCAAAATCAAACGTGATCTCCGAAGATGCCAAAATCGATACAGTCTTAACGATGATCAATGTGCAAGACCCAGACTCTGGTGAAAATGGGAAAGTCCAATGTTCCATCAATGAAAACATTCCATTTGCGATGAAATCCTCGTCGAATAATTTCTTTAGTTTAGTAACTGACAGTGACTTGGATCGAGAGAGAGCCTCAGAGTATAACATCACTGTGACGTGCTCTGATGAGGGAGTGCCCTCTCTCTCCAGCAGCGTCACTCTCACCTTACAGATATCAGATGTGAATGACAACGCGCCTGTCTTTGAGAGGAGCTCATATGAGGCTTATATTATAGAAAACAACACACCGGGCCTCTCTATATTCACAGTGAAAGCCAGAGACGCTGACTGGAACCAGAATGCCCGTGTTTCTTACATATTGGAGGACTCCTCGGTTAACGGAGTGCCCGTCTCCTCATATGTGTCCGTTAGTGCTGATAGTGGAGTCATCCATTCAGTGCGCTCTTTTGACTACGAGCAGATCAAGGATTTCCAGTTCCGCGTAAAAGCGCAGGATGGAGGCTCTCCTCCTCTCAGTAGCAATGTGACTGTGAAAATATTGATCCAGGACCAGAATGACAACGCGCCTCAGGTTCTGTATCCAGTCCAGACGAGCAGCTCTCTGGTGGCTGAAATGGTGCCTCGTTCTGCAGATGTGGGCTATCTTGTCACTAAAGTGGTGGCTGTTGATGTGGACTCTGGACAGAATGCCTGGCTCTCGTATAAACTGCAGAAAGCGACAGACAGGGCGCTGTTTGAAGTGGGTTTACAGAATGGAGAAATAAGAACTAATCGCCAAGTCAATGATAAAGATGCTGTGAAACAAAGACTCACTGTTGTAGTGGAGGACAACGGGCAGCCCTCTCGTTCAGCTACAGTCAATGTTAACGTAGCGGTGGCGGACAGCTTCCCTGAAGTGCTCTCGGAGTTCACTGACTTTACGCACGACAAGGAGTACAATGACAACCTGACTTTTTACTTAGCCTTGGCTTTAGCTGTAGTCTCATTTCTGTTCATCACATGTTTAGCGGTTATTATATCAGTGAAAATATACAGATGGAGACAGTCTCGCGTCCTCTATCATTCCAATCTCCCGGTTATTCCGTATTATCCACCGCGTTACGCAGACACTTTGGGGACAGGAACTCTACAGCACGTGTACAATTACGAGGTGTGCAGGACGACTGACTCCAGAAAGAGTGACTGTAAGTTCGTCAGACCCTGTAGTCAGAACGTACTGATAATGGACCCCAGTTCTACAGGGACGATGCAGCGGATGCAGAGTGAAAATAACATCCTGGATGAACCAGACTCCCCAGCAGAGGTCTGTTATATTTGAATCATTATCTTTTCCCTAACAAACGATTTTCTGTTGTTTATCCATCGCGTGATTTTACCTGTTTGAAATCCAATATATACCTGCAAGATTTAATGGTCAGACATGCTCTTCATTCCGCTGATATGTGACCATTTCAGCACCATGGTCATGGACAGCTGAAAGAGGCTGTAAATCAGTGGGTGTCTTGTAGTGTGCTATATTAGCATAGTTTAAATTCATACACATCTTACTGTCATGTTGGTTTACATGGTCATTAATACTTAGGCCGATATGTGTTGATATAGAATGATAGTGCTGCATTTGATCCCATGCAGATTTAAACCAGCCCAAATATCTTGTAATAATTTTCGTGTTCTGTAGTTCAGTGAATTTAACTCAGAGGGACGCTGTTGGTCAGTGTGTTGCAGTATTAGAGCACATTTGCAGCAGTACCTCCCCCATCTTCTCCGTACATGAGAGAGAGAAAGAGCCGCACGCAGAGCGCACAGTCCGGGTTACAGAGAACACTAAGCACCGAGACACCGAGCTGAGATTCTTTTGTTCTGGAGATACGGATTATTAGTAGAACATTTTCTTATTTTCTCGGTTTACACCTGAAGGAAATATACTATTATCATAACTGATTATATGGTGTTTGATGCTTCATGTTGAAGGGAAAATGTCGGACAGAACAATGACACGGCAAGTACTGTTGTTTATCTCGGTCCTCTCTCTCAGTTCAGTACACGGGCAGGTTAGTTACTCCATTCCCGAGGAAATGGCGAAAGGCTCTTTAGTCGGTAACATAGCGCAGGATCTGGGTTTAGATATTAAAAGACTGAAATCAGGTAAAGCTCGTATTTATACAGGAGACAGCGCAGAGTACATCGAGCTGAATAAAGAAAGGGGAGTTCTCCTCATCAAAGAGAGAATAGACCGTGAATCACTCTGCGGACAGAGGACGCCTTGTGCACTACATTTTCAGATTATTCTAGAGAACCCGATGGAATTTTACACCATAACTGTTGAAATAACGGATGTTAACGACAATATTCCATCATTTGAAAAGAGTGACGTACAATTTAAAATAAGCGAGTCTGCAGTCAGTGGAGCAAAATTTATATTAGACGGAGCAATGGATCAGGATGTCGGTATCAATGGCCTACAAAGCTATACGTTGAAACCAACCGATCATTTTGCTCTTGAATTGCATAATCAAGCCGATGGCAATAAAAATGTAGAGATGGTTTTAAAGAAACCTCTAGATCGTGAAAGAGAAGAACAAATATCTCTGGTATTAACAGCAGCAGATGGAGGAGAGCCTCGGCTATCAGGAACAATGCAGATACTCATCACAGTGCTAGACGCCAATGACAATCCACCCGTTTTTACGCAGCATACATATAAAGCTACCGTTACTGAGCATTCCCCAAAAGGAACACTTGTAACTTCAGTGAGTGCATCAGATGCCGATCATGGATCAAACAGCAAAGTAACCTATTCAGTTCGAAACACTTTAGATGATGTCAGAGAAATGTTTGACGTTGACGAGGACAGTGGCGAGATTAGAGTGATAGGAAATGTTGATTACGAAAACACACGACGTTTTCAGATCAGCCTGCGGGCAAGTGATGACGGAGGCCTTACAGATTCATGCAAAGTCATAGTTGAAGTAGTTGACACCAATGATAATACGCCTAATATTAACATTATGTCTAAATCAAACGTGATCTCCGAAGATGCTAAAGCAGGTACTGTCGTAACTATGATGAATATTCAAGACCCAGATTCTGGTGATAATGGCAGAGTGCAGTGCTCTATTGACGAAAACATCCCGTTTTCAATGAAATCAACATCGAATAATTTCTTTACTGTAGTAACCGATAGTGACTTGGACCGAGAGAGAGCGTCTGAGTATAACATCAGTGTGACGTGCTCTGATGAGGGAGTGCCCTCGCTCTCCAGCAGCGTCACTCTCACCTTACAGATATCAGATGTGAATGACAACGCGCCTGTCTTTGAGAGGAGCTCATATGAGGCTTATATTATAGAAAACAACACACCGGGCCTCTCTATATTCACAGTGAAAGCCAGAGACGCTGACTGGAACCAGAATGCCCGTGTTTCTTACATACTGGAGGACTCCTCGGTTAACGGAGTGCCCGTCTCCTCATATGTGTCCGTTAGTGCTGATAGTGGAGTCGTCCATTCAGTGCGCTCTTTTGACTACGAGCAGATCAAGGATTTCCAGTTCCGCGTAAAAGCGCAGGATGGAGGCTCTCCTCCACTCAGTAGTAATGCTACTGTCACCATCTTCATCCAAGATCAGAACGACAACGCGCCTCAGGTTCTGTACCCTGTCCAGACTAGCAGCTCTCTGGTGGCTGAAATTGTGCCTCGTTCAGCAGATGTGGGATATCTTGTCACTAAAGTGGTGGCTGTTGATGTGGACTCTGGACAGAATGCCTGGCTCTCGTATAAACTGCAGAAAGCGACAGACAGGGCGCTGTTTGAAGTGGGTTTACAGAATGGAGAAATAAGAACTAATCGCCAAGTCAATGATAAAGATGCTGTGAAACAAAGACTCACTGTTGTAGTGGAGGACAACGGGCAGCCCTCTCGTTCAGCTACAGTCAATGTTAACGTAGCGGTGGCGGACAGCTTCCCTGAAGTGCTCTCGGAGTTCACTGACTTTACGCACGACAAGGAGTACAATGACAACCTGACTTTTTACTTAGTCTTGGCTTTGGCTGTAGTTTCATTTCTGTTCATCACATGTTTAGTGGTTATTATATCAGTGAAAATATACAGATGGAGACAGTCTCGCGTCCTCTATCATTCCAATCTCCCGGTTATTCCGTATTATCCACCGCGTTACGCAGACACCTTGGGGACAGGAACTCTACAGCACGTGTACAATTACGAGGTGTGCAGGACGACTGACTCCAGAAAGAGTGACTGTAAGTTCGTCAGACCCTGTAGTCAGAACGTACTGATAATGGACCCCAGTTCTACAGGGACGATGCAGCGGATGCAGAGTGAAAATAACATCCTGGATGAAACAGACTCCCCACTAGAGGTCTGTTATATTTGAATCATTATCCTTCCCTTTAATCTAAGGTTGAACTGCGACATGTACATTTGTATCTGTTTCTTTCCGATTTTAGCTGTTTCTAAATCTTGTCTTTATACCTGCGAAGGTTCCATGGTCAGAAGTGCTCTGAATTTCACTGATATTTGGCCATTTCAGCACCACGGTCGTGAACAGCGCCGCTCTCCAAAGCGGCTGTATTGCAATAGACCCTGTAACATAGTAAAGAGTGAATTATACAGGGATATCGACTAACCTTTGTAAAGATGACCAAACGTTTTACGTACTAGAAATTCGATTCATAAGTATATACACGTTTTCTGTATCCTACAAAATCCACAGTAATACCATAGTGCTGGTTATAGTTGCAGAAAGTTGCTTTCTATCCCGAGGATTAGTTTAGCGTAACGTGTATTTTGTTTATATTTCTTGTCCACATACTACTGGCATCATGGTTTACCTTTATCCTACATACATTGGCTGAAATGTGTTTATATAGCCTACATTACTGGGTTGGGTTAAGCTTGATAATGCTGTGTTTATTCCATGGAGATTCATACCTTCCCAAATATGTTGGAAGGTGTTTATTTTTAAGTATATCTGTTGTTCAGTAGATTGAACTCAAAGGGACGCTGTCGGTCAGTGTGTTGTAGTTTTAGAGCGGATTTGCAGCAGTACCTCCCCCATCATCTCGCTATATTAGAGAGAGAAAGAGCCGCATGCAGAGCGCACAGTCCGGGTTACAGAGAACACTAAGCACAGAGACACAGAGCTGAGATTATTTTGTTCCAGAGTGGTGGAGTTTAGCGACATATTTTTTCTTCACTAAACAGTGAAAACTAATGAAATATCACGGCGTTCTTTACGGATTGTAACGTGTTTTTTGTTTGATATGGGAAAGAAAATGTCGGACAGAACAATGACACGGCAAGTACTGTTGTTTATCTCGGTCCTCTCTCTCAGTTCAGTACACGGGCAGGTCAGTTACTCCATTCCCGAGGAAATGGCGAAAGGCTCTTTAGTAGGTAACATAGCGCAGGATTTAGATTTAGATATCAAAAGACTGAAATCAGGTAAAGCTCGTATTTTTACTGGAGACAGCGCAGAGTACATCGAGCTGAACAAAGAAAGGGGAGTTCTCCTCATCAAAGACAGAATAGACCGTGAAACTCTCTGCGGAATGACAACGCCATGTGCATTGCATTTTCAGATAATTCTAGAAAACCCCATGGAATTCTTTCGGGTAACTGTTGAGATTACAGATGTAAACGATAATGCTCCTAGTTTTAAGAAGACAGAGAAACGTTTTGAAATCAGTGAGTCTGCAGTGATTGGCGCTACATTTATGCTGGAGATAGCAATAGATCCTGACGTTGATCTTAACTGTCTCCAGAGCTACACTCTTAATCCCATTGATTTTTTTCATTTAAAACTAAAAAATCAACCCGATGGAAGTAAAAAGGTAGAGATGGTTTTGCAGAAGCCTTTAGATCGGGAGAAACAGGAGCAGCTATCTTTAGTATTAACAGCTATAGACGGAGGCGAACCGCAGCTATCTGGAACAGTGCAGATACATGTTACAGTGTTAGATATAAACGACAATGCACCTGTTTTTACGCAGGAGATTTACAAAGCAACGGTTGTTGAGAATTCACCTAAAGGAGCCTTATTGGCCACTGTTAGCGCCTCTGATGCGGATAAAGGGTCTAATAGCATGGTTAGCTATTCTTTCTCCAGCAGTACTGATCTCTTTGAGTTAGACAGCGAAAGTGGTGAATTTAGACTAATCGGTCATGTAGATTATGAAAAGGCAAAATATTATCAAATGTTTATCGAGGCAATGGACGAAGGAGGGCTTTCTGATTCCAGTAAAATAATCATAGATGTTATTGACGTCAATGACAACAGACCCATTATTATTATAATGTCTAAGTCTAGTTCAATAGCGGAAGACTCTATCTCTAATACAGTTATAGCCATGATCAGCGTTAACGACCCAGATTCTGATAGTAACGGACAGGTACACTGTGGAATAAATGAAAACATTCCATTCACCATTAAATCCATATCCAACGTCTTTTACAGTCTAGTAACAGACAGTGACTTGGACCGAGAGAGAGCCTCTGAGTATAACATCAGTGTGACGTGCTCTGATGAGGGAGTGCCCTCGCTCTCCAGCAGCGTCACTCTCACCTTACAGATATCAGATGTGAATGACAACGCGCCCGTCTTTGAGAGGAGCTCATATGAGGCCTACATTATAGAAAACAACACACCGGGCCTCTCTACATTCACAGTGAACGCCAGAGACGCTGACTGGAACCAGAATGCCCGTGTTTCTTACATACTGGAGGACTCCTCGGTTAACGGAGTGCCCGTCTCCTCATATGTGTCCGTTAGTGCTGATAGTGGAGTCATCCATGCAGTGCGCTCTTTTGACTACGAGCAGATCAAGGATTTCCAGTTCCGTGTAAAAGCGCAGGATGGAGGCTCTCCTCCTCTCAGTTCAGTGGTCGCTGTTAGAATATTAGTCCAGGACCAGAACGACAACGCGCCTCAGGTTCTGTACCCAGTCCAGACTAGCAGCTCTCTGGTGGCTGAAATGGTGCCTCGTTCAGCAGATGTGGGCTATCTTGTCACTAAAGTGGTGGCTGTTGATGTGGACTCTGGACAGAATGCCTGGCTCTCGTATAAACTGCAGAAAGCGACAGACAGAGCGCTGTTTGAAGTGGGCTTACAGAATGGAGAAATAAGAACTATTCGCCAAGTCAATGATAAAGATGTTGTGAAACAAAGGCTCACTGTTGTAGTGGAGGACAACGGGCAGCCCTCTCGTTCAGCTACAGTCAATGTTAACGTAGCGGTGGCGGACAGCTTCCCTGAAGTGCTCTCGGAGTTCACTGACTTTACGCACGACAAGGACTACAATGACAATCTGACTTTTTACTTAGTCTTGGCTTTAGCTGTAGTCTCATTTCTGTTCGTCACGTGTTTAGTGGTTATTATATCAGTGAAAATACACAGATGGAGACAGTCTCGCGTCCTCTATCATTCCAATCTCCCGGTTATTCCGTATTATCCACCGCGTTACGCAGACACTTTGGGGACAGGAACTCTACAGCACGTGTACAATTACGAGGTGTGCAGGACGACTGACTCCAGAAAGAGTGACTGTAAGTTCGTCAGACCCTGTAGCGAGAACGTACTGATAATGGACCCCAGTTCTACAGGGACGATGCAGCGGATGCAGAGTGAAAATAACATCCTGGATGAACCAGACTCCCCAGGAGAGGTCTGTTATATTTGAATCATTATCTTTTCCCTAAAAAATATACGTCGTGTGATTTAAACTGTTTGAAATCAGATATGGACTTGCAAGTTTTACGGTCAGACATACTCTTCATTCCGCTGATATGTGACCATTTCAGCACCATGGTCATGGACAGCTGAAAGAGGCTGTAAATCAGTGGGTATCTTGTAGTGTGCTATATTAGCATAGTTTAAATTCATACACATCTTACTGTCATGTTGGTTTACATGGTCATTAATACTTAGGCCGATATGTGTTGATATAGAATGATAGTGCTGCATTTGATCCCATGCAGATTTAAACCAGCCCAAATATCTTGTAATAATTTTCGTGTTCTGTAGTTCAGTGAATTTAACTCAGAGGGACGCTGTTGGTCAGTGTGTTACAGTTTTAGAGCACATTTGCAGCAGTACCTCCCCCATCATCTCCGTACATGAGAGAGAGAAAGAGCCGCACGCAGAGCGCACAGTCCGGGTTACAGAGAACACTAAGCACCGAGACACCGAGCTGAGATTCTTTTGTTCTGGAGATACGGATTATTAGTAGAACATTTTCTTATTTTCTCGGTTTACACCTGAAGGAAATATACTATTATCATAACTGATTATATGGTGTTTGTTGTGTCATGGTGAAGGGAAAATCTCGGACAGAACAATGACACGGCAAGTACTGTTGTTTATCTCGGTCCTCTCTCTCAGTTCAGTACATGGGCAGGTTAGTTACTCCATTCCCGAGGAAATGGCGAAAGGCTCTTTAGTTGGTAACATAGCGCAGGACTTGGGTTTAGATATTAAAAGACTGATATCAGGTAAAGCTCGTGTTTATACAGGAGACAGCGCAGAGTACATCGAGCTGAATAAAGAAAGGGGAGTTCTCCTCATCAAAGAGAGAATAGACCGTGAATCACTCTGCGGACAGACGACGCCTTGCGCTTTACATTTTCAGATTATTCTAGAGAACCCGATGGAATTTTATAGTATTACGGTTGAAATAACAGATATTAATGATAATGCACCCAGTTTCGAAAAAAATGAAATTAAATTCAAAATCAGTGAGTCTGCTGTGACAGGGGCTAAATTCTTATTAGAGAGGGCGATGGATTCTGACGTTGGCGTTAACGGCCTACAGAGCTATTCCCTTACGCAAACCGACCATTTTGCCATAAAACTAAAAGATCAGCCAGATGGAGGGAAAATGGTTGAAATGGTTCTACAGAAGCCTCTCGATCGAGAAAAAGAGGAGGAAATTTCCCTTGTATTAACAGCTACTGATGGAGGCGAATCTCAGATGTCTGGGACTGCACAGATCCATATCACTGTGCTGGACGCCAACGACAATGCCCCTGTCTTTACACAGCCAATATACAAGGCTACCATTACTGAGAATGCCCCTAAAGGATCAGTTGTAGCTGCAGTAAGCGCATTTGACGCTGATAAAGGCGCACATTCTAAGATAACATATTCAATTTCAAACACAATTGCTGATGTGCGAGACATTTTTGAAATAAATGAATTCGACGGACATTTGAAAGTAAAAGAAAATGTTGATTATGAAAAGGCCCGTCACTATCAGATACATGTTCAGGCCAGTGATGACGGTGGGCTGACTGATTCGTGTAAAATAATTATTGACGTCATTGATATAAATGACAACAAACCAGCTATTAATATTATGTCCAAGACTAACGTCATAACAGAAGATTCTATACCCGGTACTGTAGTAACTATGATTAATGTACAAGACCCAGACTCAGGTGAAAATGGTAAAGTACAGTGTTCGATAAACGACAATATTCCATTTACAATTAAATCAACGACGAATAATTTCTTTACTTTAGTAACAGACAGTGACTTGGATCGAGAGAGAGCCTCCGAGTATAACATCAGTGTGACGTGCTCTGATGAGGGAGTGCCCTCGCTCTCCAGCAGCGTCACTCTCACCTTACAGATATCAGATGTGAATGACAACGCGCCTGTCTTTGAGAGGAGCTCATATGAGGCCTACATTATAGAAAACAACACACCGGTCATCTCTATATTCACAGTGAAAGCCAGAGACGCTGACTGGAACCAGAATGCCCGTGTTTCTTACATACTGGAGGACTCCTCGGTTAACGGAGTGCCCGTCTCCTCATATGTGTCCGTTACTGCTGATAGTGGAGTCATCCATTCAGTGCGCTCTTTTGACTACGAGCAGATCAAGGATTTCCAGTTCCGCGTAAAAGCGCAGGATGGAGGCTCTCCTCCACTCAGTAGCAATGTGACTGTGAAAATAATGATCCATGACCAGAATGACAACACGCCTCAGGTTCTGTACCCAGTCCAGACTAGCAGCTCTCTGGTGGCTGAAATGGTTCCTCGTTCAGCAGATGTGGGATATCTTGTCACTAAAGTGGTGGCTGTTGATGTGGACTCTGGACAGAATGCCTGGCTCTCGTATAAACTGCAGAAAGCGACAGACAGGGCGCTGTTTGAAGTGGGTTTACAGAATGGAGAAATAAGAACTATACGCCAAGTCAATGATAAAGATGCTGTGAAACAAAGGCTCACTGTTGTAGTGGAGGACAACGGGCAGCCCTCTCGTTCAGCTACAGTCAATGTTAACGTGGCGGTGGCCGACAGCTTCCCTGAAGTGCTCTCGGAGTTCACTGACTATACGCACGACAAGCAGTACAATGACAACCTGACTTTTTACTTAATCTTGGCTTTAGCTGTAGTCTCCTTTCTCTTTATCGTATCCATCATAGCCATACTGTCAGTGAAATGCTACAGATGGAGACGCGAGCAAATGTTTTACAAATCTAATGGGAATCTCCCAGTTATTCCATACTACCCGCCCCTTTACGCAGACGTAGGAGGCACAGGGACTCTGAGACAGGTGTATAATTACGATGTGTCTGGAACGACTGACTCCAGAAAGAGTGATATGAAATACGTCAGACCTTACAGTCAGAGCATCATTAGTCTGGACGGAACACAGACACTCCCCCATGCTCAGAGGGACAAACGGATCAATGACGATTCAGACAGTCAGGTGAGCATGAAAAATCGTCTCTCATACCCTCAGAATAATTATGACGTCACCGTTTTTGGTGTCATGACCTTATTCTGATACTACCTTATTCTTATTTTAACGTTAACCATAGTTATTTTGCAAGTGTTGCCTATGTTTTCTTTTGTCCAACACTGAAAGGTTGGCTTCACTCTTGAATTTCTGAAAGGTGTTTCCTATGGCCTTTACCTCTGACTGATTTGTGATTTCACACCATGCGTAATGGCCCAATTGTAACCATCAGCTATATACTTTAAGCCAAATAACCATCAGTTGATGTGTTGTTCTTCACAGCTCATTTATAAAGGAAAATCGTCATTGTCATCATACCTTGCGTATAGTGTGTTTTACTGCAAGATATTGGGGTTTGGATATGCTTAGGTTTTACGCATGATTGTAGAGCACAAGTGTTTTCAATATTCTGTGTGTAGTTTACACGTATGAACTCAGAGGGCCGCTGTTGGTCAGTGTGTTGCAGTTTTGGAGCAGTTTTGCAGCAGTACCTCCCCCATCATGTCGATATATTAGAGAGAGAAAGAGCCGCACGCAGAGCGCACAGTCCGAGTTACAGAGAACACTAAGCACCGAGACACCGTACTGAGCTTCTTTTGTTCTCGATTTTTGGGCACTGAAACAAATGGAATATTACTGATTTCTTAACGGATTATAACATAAGGTGTTTTATATCCCAGAGAAAATGTCGGACAGAACAATGACACGGCAAGTACTGTTGTTTTTCTCGGTCCTCTCTCTCAGTTCAGTACACGGGCAGGTCAGTTACTCCATTCCCGAGGAAATGGCAAAAGGCTCTTTAGTCGGTAACATAGCGCAGGATCTGGGTTTAGATATAAAAAGATTGATATCAGGTAAAGCTCGTATTTATACTGGAGACAGCGCAGAGTACATCGAGCTGAATAAAGAAAGGGGAGTTCTCCTCATCAAAGAGAGAATAGACCGTGAAGCGCTTTGTGAACAGACGACGCCTTGTGCACTGCATTTCCAAATTACTTTAGAAAACCCGATGGAATTATACCCGGTAACTGTAGAGATTACAGATATAAACGACAACGTTCCCACTTTTCAAAAGACTGAGCGACGTTTGGAAATCAGCGAGTCAGCTGTGACTGGATCGAAATTTATGTTAGAGAAAGCAGTGGATCCAGACATTGGTTTAAATGGCCTCCAAAGCTACTCACTGAAACACGCTGATCATTTTGTTCTGAAATTGCATAGTCAGGCAGACGGGAGTAAAAAGGTTGAGATGGTTTTACAGAAACCTCTAGACCGAGAGAAACAGGAGCATATGTCTCTGTTGTTAACTGCTCTGGATGGAGGGGAGCCTCTGCTATCAGGGACAATGCAGATACACGTCACAGTGCTGGATGCAAACGACAATGCGCCCGTTTTTACCAAACCAGTGTATAAGGCAACAATAAGTGAGAATTCACAAAAAGGAACGTTTGTCACGACAGTTAGTGCGTCTGATGCAGATAAAGGCACAAATGGAGAAGTGTCTTACGTGATTGCAAATAGCATGAACCGTCTTTCAACGTTATTCCACATTAATGAAGATGGTCATTTGATATTAGATGGACAAGTTGATTATGAAAAATTCAGAAGTTATCAGATTGATATAGAAGCCATAGATAATGGTGGTCTCTCGGACTCAAGTAAAATAATAATTGATGTCAGTGACGTAAATGACAATAGTCCTCTAATCAATTTGATTTCCAAATCCGGTATAATACCAGAGGATTCCCGTCCTAACACAGTAATAGCTATGATGAGCGTAAACGACCCTGATTCTGAGAGTAATGGTAAAGTTAACTGTGGCATAAATGAGAACATCCCTTTCACCATTACATCTACATCTAATGGATTCTATAGTCTAGTAACTGATAGTGGCTTGGACCGAGAGAGAGCCTCTGAGTATAACATCAGTGTGACGTGCTCTGATGAGGGAGTGCCCTCGCTCTCCAGCAGCGTCACTCTCACCTTACAGATATCAGATGTGAATGACAACGCGCCTGTCTTTGAGAGGAGCTCATATGAGGCCTACATTATAGAAAACAACACACCGGGCATCTCTATATTCACAGTGAAAGCCAGAGACGCTGACTGGAACCAGAATGCCCGTGTTTCTTACATACTGGAGGACTCCTCGGTTAACGGAGTGCCTGTCTCATCATACGTGTCCGTTACTGCTGATAGTGGAGTCATCCATTCAGTGCGCTCTTTTGACTACGAGCAGATCAAGGATTTCCAGTTCCGCGTAAAAGCGCAGGATGGAGGCTCTCCTCCTCTCAGTAGCAATGTGACTGTGAAAATAATGATCCAGGACCAGAATGACAACACGCCTCAGGTTCTGTATCCAGTCCAGACTAGCAGCTCTCTGGTGGCTGAAATGGTGCCTCGTTCAGCAGATGTGGGATTTCTTGTCACTAAAGTGGTGGCTGTTGATGTCGACTCTGGACAGAATGCCTGGCTCTCGTATAAACTGCAGAAAGCGACAGACAGGGCGCTGTTTGAAGTGGGTTTACAGAATGGTGAAATAAGAACTGTACGCCAAGTCACTGATAAAGATGTTGTGAAACAAAGGCTCACTGTTGTAGTGGAGGACAACGGGCAGCCCTCTCGTTCAGCTACAGTCAATGTTAACGTGGCGGTGGCGGACAGCTTCCCTGAAGTGCTCTCGGAGTTCACTGACTTTACGCACGACAAGGAGTACAATGACAACCTGACTTTTTACTTAGTCTTGGCTTTGGCTGTTGTCTCATTTCTGTTCATCACATGTTTAGTGGTTATTATATCAGTGAAAATATACAGATGGAGACAGTCTCGCGTCCTCTATCATTCCAGTCTCCCGGTTATTCCGTATTATCCACCGCGTTACGCAGACACTTTGGGGACAGGAACTCTACAGCACGTCTACAATTACGAGGTGTGCAGGACGACTGACTCCAGAAAGAGTGACTGTAAGTTCGTCAGACCCTGTAGTCAGAACGTACTGATAATGGACCCCAGTTCTACAGGGACGATGCAGCGGATGCAGAGTGAACAGAACATCCTGGATGAATCAGACTCTCCACTAGAGGTCTGTTATATTTGAATCATTCCTTTTCTTCAAAAATATATATTTGTATGGGTAGTGCATTTAACTGTGTAACATCAAGTCTTTAAATTTGGAAACTTTCCATGTTCAGAAATTCGACACATTTTTCCAATTTGGTCAATTCAGGCTTTTTCACAGAGGACCTGTAACGGAATGAAGGGTGAATCATCGTTGTCAAGATCATGATGCCTTTTTGCATAAATAACTACATTCATAAGTCTATATCAGTATTTGTATGGAAAGCACACTACCATACGTCAGATTTTAGAAATGTGTGTTCTGTCGTGATGTACGCTATGTTAAGGCAACGTGTGTCTTGTTTGAGATTACTTGTCAACATCCTGTGGCATCTACGTTTACAATTGTCCTAAATGTGTTGATATATTTTATGTTGTGTATAGCATGGTAGAGCTAATATTTTTCCTTTGGAAACTTAAACCTTCCCAAATATGTTGGAATGTGTTTATTTTTTAAGTATCTGTTGTTCAGTATATTGAACTCAGAGGGACGCTGTTGGTCAGTGTTTTGCAGTTTTAGAGCGGATTTGCAGCAGTACCTCCTCCATCATGTCGATATATTAGAGAGAGAAAGAGCAGCATGTTACAGAGAACACTAAGCACCGAGACACAGAGCTGCGATTCCTTTGTTCCGTGGGTACGGATTATTGACAGAATTTTTTATTTATTTTCTGGATATAAATTTGAAGGAATTTAGCAAATTACTGAACCAATTCTATGGTGTTTGTTGTGTCATGGCGCAGGGGGAAATTTCGGGCAGAACAATGACACGGCAAGTACTGTTGTTTATCTCGGTCCTCTCTCTCAGTTCAGTACACGGGCAGGTAAATTACTCCATTACCGAGGAAATGGCGAAAGGCTCTTTAGTTGGTAACATAGCGCAGGATTTGGGTTTAGATATCAAACGATTGAAATCAGGTAAAGCTCGAATACACGTTGGAAATAGCGCAGAATACATCGAGTTGAATAAAGACAGGGGAGTTCTTCTTATCAAAGAGATAATAGACCGTGAAGCGCTATGCAGACAGACAACGCCTTGCGCACTGCATTTTCAAATTATTCTGGAGAATCCAATAGAATTTTATCGCGTCACAATTGAGATTATTGATATCAATGATAATGCGCCTGTTTTCCAAAAAGATTCAATGAAATTCGAAATAAGTGAGTCAGCTGTGACTGGAGCTAAATTTGTTCTGGAGAGAGCTTTTGATTCTGATATAGGAGCAAATGGACTCCAAAGCTACTCCCTTAATCCAACTGATAATTTCAGTCTAAAATTACATGGTCAAACTGATGGTAGCAAAAAGGTAGAGATGGTTTTACAGAAGCCTTTAGATCGAGAGAAACAGGAGCATATATCTTTAGTGTTAACTGCCCTCGATGGAGGAGACCCTCAGATGTCTGGAACAGTGCAGATTCATGTCAATGTGTTGGATGCAAACGACAATGCTCCGGTTTTTACGCAGGCAGTATATACGGCGAGTGTTGTAGAGAACTCACAGAAGGGTACTTTATTAACTACAGTTAGAGCCACCGACATAGATCATGGATCAAATGGTTTAGTCACATATTCTATATCAAGCAGCACATTTGGTATTTTGGACCTATTCGAAATAGACGAGAGTAATGGCGAAGTGCGTTTGATGGGCAAGGTCGACTATGAAAGCGATAAACATTATCAGATTGATGTAGAAGCAAAAGATAAAGGAGGTCTTTCTGAATCCAGTAAATTAGTTGTCGACATTGTGGACGTCAACGACAACAGCCCTTTGATTGATATGATGTCCACTTCTAAATCGATACCAGAAAATTCCCCTTCTCAGACAGTCATAGCTGTAATGAGTGTCCATGACCCAGATTCTGATAATAACGGAGTGGTGAATTGTGTTTTAACGCAAACTATGCCCTTTACCATTAAATCTACATCCACTGGCTTCTATAGTCTAGTAACTGACAGTGACTTGGATCGAGAAAGAGCATTTGAATATAACATCATTGTGATGTGCTCTGATGAGGGAGTGCCCTCGCTCTCCAGCAGCGTCACTCTCACCTTACAGATATCAGATGTGAATGACAACGCGCCTGTCTTTGAGAGGAGCTCATATGAGGCCTACATTATAGAAAACAACACACCGGGCATCTCTATATTCACAGTGAAAGCCAGAGACGCTGACTGGAACCAGAATGCCCGTGTTTCTTACATACTGGAGGACTCCTCGGTTAACGGAGTGCCCGTCTCCTCATATGTGTCCGTTACTGCTGATAGTGGAGTCATCCAGTCAGTGCGCTCTTTTGACTACGAGCAGATCAAGGATTTCCAGTTCCGCGTAAAAGCGCAGGATGGAGGCTCTCCTCCACTCAGTAGCAATGTGACTGTGAAAATAATGATCCAGGACCAGAATGACAACACGCCTCAGGTTCTGTATCCAGTCCAGACTAGCAGCTCTCTGGTGGCTGAAATGGTTCCTCGTTCAGCAGATGTGGGATATCTTGTCACTAAAGTGGTGGCTGTTGATGTGGACTCTGGACAGAATGCCTGGCTCTCGTATAAACTGCAGAAAGCGACAGACAGGGCGCTGTTTGAAGTGGGTTTACAGAATGGAGAAATAAGAACTAATCGCCAAGTCACTGATAAAGATGCTGTGAAACAAAGGCTCACTGTTGTAGTGGAGGACAACGGGCAGCCCTCTCGTTCAGCTACAGTCAATGTTAACGTGGCGGTGGCGGACAGCTTCCCCGAAGTGCTCTCGGAGTTCACTGACTTTACGCACGACAAGGAGTACAATGACAACCTGACTTTTTACTTAGTCTTGGCTTTAGCTGTAGTCTCCTTTCTCTTTATCGTATCCATCATTGCCATACTGTCAGTGAAATGCTACAGATGGAGACGCGAGCAAATGTTTTACAAATCCAATGGGAATCTCCCAGTTATTCCCTGTTACCCGCCCCTTTACGCAGACGTGGGAGGCACAGGAACTCTGAGACAGGTGTATAATTACGATGTGTCTGGAACGACTGACTCCAGACAGAGTGATATGAAATACGTCAGACCTTACAGTCAGAGCATCATTAGTCTGGACGGAACACAGACACTCCCCCACGCTCAGAGGGACAAACGGATCAATGACGATGGGGAAAACCAGGTGAGAACAAAGTGGCTACATCATCAGCATATAGGTTTTCGTTGTCAAGAGCTGTAGTTTGGGTTATAAATCTCGTTCGATTTCAAAGCAAGGTTATACATTTCATGTGCTGTTACCATTTCATCCGATTTTTCTTTGCCTATTAAAACAAGACAGTGTCAAACAAAACGCATGGTATTGGGTTTTTGACGTTTGTAGTGGTATGGACATTTCACATTTGATCATTTCATTTCTGCCTCATAAATAGAATCTCAAACATTGACAATTTATGGCAACCTAATATTTGTGCAGATATTTGTGCAATATCTATTCAGGGCTCTAAGGGCCGCTGTTGGTTAGTGTCAGTATATATACGTCTCAGATAGTAGACCCTCCCTCTCTTCTTTGCGTCACAAGCTGCGCAGAGGACTCAACTTCTGTATCATCAGAACTAGTCTCCTAAAAGAGCCCACACAATCGTTGGGACGTGTTGGTGACGCACTATTCATTGTTGTGGAGCCATTCGTTTTTGTATTGTTTTTTTCTCTCAGGCTGAGTAGTCTGAAGATGGACGATCTTTGTTGTCATGGCGCAGGGCGGACCAGCTCGCGGATATGGACATGGAATACATGGGTCATGCTGTTTGTCTGTCTCTGTGGTGCAAGGGTAGCGCGCGCCCAGGTCCGTTATTCCATCCCGGAGGAGATGGCGAAGGGCTCACTCGTGGGGAATATCGTACAGGATCTGGGTTTGGATGTAAAAAAGTTGAATTCTGGTCGAGCGCGGATCTTTACTGAGGACAGCAGTGAGTGCATCGGTCTGAATGTTGATAAAGGAACGCTTGTGGTGAAAGAAAGGATAGACAGAGAGGAGCTGTGCGGCCAAGCATCTCCCTGCTCTCTGCATTTTCAGATCATCGTTGAAAATCCGATGGAGCTCTATCGAATTGATGTGGAAATATTAGATATTAACGACAATGCCCCTGCTTTTGCTAAAAAGGAAATGCATTTCCAAATAAGTGAATCTGCGGCTCCTGGGACTCGCTTTTCACTCGACGGTGCAAAAGATCCCGACGTGGCTCTAAATACTCTCCAAACATACCAACTAAATCCTACGGATCATTTTCAATTGAAACCCCTATCTCGCTCTGATGGAACGAAATACGTGGAAATGGTTCTGCAGAGCGCACTTGATAGAGAAAAACAGGAAGAGCATAAACTAATATTAACTGCTTATGATGGCGGGACCCCCCAGAAATCTGGCTCTGTCAAAATCAATATTATTGTCTTAGATGCAAACGACAATGCCCCTGTATTTGGCCAGTCACTGTATAGGGTGGTCGTGTCAGAAAATGCGTCAAAGGGAACGATTGTCTTGACAGTGAGCGCCACTGATGCAGACCAGGAAACAAATGGAGAGGTGATGTATTCATTTTCTCAAAATACCGAGGGTGCTTCAGTTCTATTCAATATAGACGCCCATACTGGTGAGATTACCATAAGTGGTCTGTTAGATTTCGAACAATGTAGGCATTATGAACTAGATGTAGAGGCGACAGACAACGGGGGGTTAACAGATACTAGTAAAGTGCTTATTGAAATTACTGACGTGAACGACAATGCACCCGTGATTAGCATAATTTCATTTTCCAACCCTATTCCCGAGGACTCTGCCCCGGAGACGGTCATAGCCTTGCTCAATATCAAAGATTCAGACTCAGGTAAAAACGGTCAGGTGAAGTGTTCTATTAGTCCAGATTTATCTTTCCGCATAAAGTCATCCTCTTCCAATTTCTACAGTTTAGTGTCAGACCAGGCTTTGGACCGTGAAACTGTGTCTGAATATGACATAACAATAACAGCCACAGATGAAGGGTCGCCATCTTTTTCCACGAATAAGACAGTAACACTGAAAATATCAGATGTGAATGACAACGCCCCCCTGTTTACACGACAATCATACACAGCTTTCGTTATTGAGAACAATTTACCTGGAATGTCGATATTTTCAGTCAAGGCCAGCGACAAAGACTTTGGCAACAACGCGCGTATTTCATATTTGCTTGGTGATAATCAAGTGAATGGAGTGTCGGCGTCTGCGTTCATTTCAGTAAATGCAGAGAGTGGGGAGATTTTTGCTGTGCGTTCTTTCGACTATGAGCAAATAAAAGAGTTCCAAATTCGCGTAAAAGCGCAAGATGGAGGCTCCCCTCCTCTCAGTAGCAATGTGACTGTGAAAATAATGATTCAGGACCAGAACGACAACGCGCCGCAGGTTCTGTACCCAGTGCAGACTAGTAACTCTCTGGTGTCTGAAATGGTGCCTCGTTCAGCAGATGTGGGCTATCTTGTCACTAAAGTGGTGGCTGTTGATGTGGACTCTGGACAGAATGCCTGGCTCTCGTATAAACTGCAGAAAGCGACAGACAGGGCGCTGTTTGAAGTGGGTTTACAGAATGGAGAAATAAGAACTATTCGCCAAGTCAATGATAAAGATGCTGTGAAACAAAGGCTCACTGTTGTAGTGGAGGACAACGGGCAGCCCTCTCGTTCAGCTACAGTCAATGTTAACGTGGCGGTGGCGGACAGCTTCCCTGAAGTGCTCTCGGAGTTCACTGACTTTACGCACGACAAGGAGTACAATGACAACCTGACTTTTTACTTAGTCTTGGCTTTAGCTGTAGTCTCCTTTCTCTTTATCGTATCCATCATTGCCATACTGTCAGTGAAATGCTACAGATGGAGACGGGAGCAAATGTTTTACAAATCCAATGGGAATCTCCCAGTTATTCCCTGTTACCCGCCCCTTTACGCAGACGTAGGAGGCACAGGAACTCTGAGACAGGTGTATAATTACGATATGTGTGGAACGACTGACTCCAGACAGAGTGATATGAAATACGTCAGACCTTACAGTCAGAGCATCATTAGTCTGGACGGAACACATACACTCCCCCAAGCACAGAGAGACAAACTGATCATTGATGATTCAGACAATCAGGTAAGCATGCATTATCGACTGTAACCTATATAATTACATTGTAACAATCTAGAACAAGTAATTAGGCCTTACATAGCAGATACTTACCAATTTGACACTCACCTTCTTTGTCTTGGCTTTAGCAGTGGTACATGCTATGTATCTGTCATCAAGCAATCACATTCCGATATACTCATTCTGGAATAATGCCTATGTAATTAAAATAGGTTATAGTGTTGCCAAAGACTGCCCTGTGAAACACAGCAGCAAACCTGTATGAAATCATCTTATGGAATGGATTCAGGGACAAAGAGAGCAGTGCTGCTGAAGGCTATAGAGAAACACAAAGGAAGGGCTGGGCTGGACTAGACGAGACTGGACTGGGCTGGACTAGACTAGAGTGGACTGGACTGGACGAGACTGGACTGGACTGGGCTGGACTGGGCTGGACTGGACTAGACGAGACTGGACTGGACTAGACGAGACTGGACTGGGCTGGGCTGGACTAGACTGGGCTGGGCTGGACTAGACGAGACTGGGCTGGACTGGGCTGGACTAGACGAAGCTGGGCTGGACTGGGCAGGACTAGACGAGACTGGGCTGGACTAGACGGGACTGGGCTGGACTAGACGGGACTGGGCTGGACTAGACGAGGCTGGACTGGACTGGACTAGACGAGACTGGACTGGACTAGACGAGACTGGACTGGGCTGGACTGGGCTGGGCTGGGCTGGACTAGACTGGGCTGGACTGGGCTGGACTAGACGAGACTGGACTGGACTGGGCTGGGCTGGACTAGATGAGACTGGACTGGACTGGGCTGGGCTGGACTAGACGAGACTAAGCTGGACTGGACTGGGCTGGACTAGACGAGACTGGACTGGACTAGACGGGACTGGGCTGGACTAGACGGGGCTGGGCTGGACTGAACTAGACGGGACTGGGCTGGACTGGACGAGGCTGGGCTGGACTGGGCAGGACTAGACGAGACTGGGCTGGACTAGACGGGACTGGGCTGGGCTGGACGAGACGAGACTGGACTGGGCTGGACGAGACGAGACTGGACTGGACTGGACTAGGGCCTGCAGAGGGTTTTTTCTCTCTCACACACACACTGCACTATTTTTAACACCGACCTAAATTCCTGTCTCTCACACGCTGCTGTTACTGTATGTTCCTGACTTTGAACCATGTACATACAGAGAGCAAGAGATGAGAGAGAGAGAGGAGAGGATATTGAGGAGTGGTAGAGAGGAATCGGACTGAAAGAGGTGGGAAATGTGTTGGAGAGAAGGATGAGGATGGGGAGAGGCAGTAGCAGGGAGCCAGAGAGAGGGAGGGTGTGGGGGAGGGGAAGAGATGTGTTGTAGCTGGCCTCATCCACCGTTCATGCGCAGCAACACTGCGTTAGTGATGCACGGCAGCCATTTTGCACCACAAGCTGCAGTGTTTGCAGAGAAATAGGCTCCTCATCACCTCTAAGGTAGAAAGGGATGGATAAACAACTATAAATAATTTAGATGAGGCAGGGCTCGATACAGGGAAAGATAGAAACAGGGAAAGATAGATGCAGGGAAAGATAGATGCAGGGAAAGATAGATGCAGGGAAAAATAGATGCAGGGAAAAGTAGAGGGAGGGAGAAAGAAAATGACAGTATATGACATCCAGCTTAAAATATAAGAGCAAACTGTTTTTGTGCTGAAAGGAGAGAGAGAGTGATAAAGATACAGAGAGAGAACGTTTAGTAGACTACTGTGTTGAAAGGAGAGAGACAGAGGGATATATTGAGTAAACTACTGTGTTGAAAGGAGAGAGACAGAGACAGAGGAGTAAACGACTGTGCTGAAAGGAGAGTGAGAGACAGAGGGACAGATGAGTAAACTACTGTGTTGAAAGGAGAGAGACAGAGAGACATATGAGTAAACTACTGTGTTGAAAGGAGAGAGACAGAGACAGAGGAGAAAACTACTGTGCTGAAAGGAGAGTGCGAGACAGAGGGACAGATGAGTAAACGACTGTGTTGAAAGGAGAGAGACAGAGGGACAGATGAGTAAACTACTGTGTTGAAAGGAGAGTGAGAGACAGATGAGTAAACTGTGCTAGATTCCTCTATATGATGCTAGTATAGTGACATGTTGTTTGTATCACTGAGGAGAGCTCCTCGATCCCTCTTTCTCCTCCCTCACCACAGACATCATAAAGGGGTCATTAGAGCTCCATGGCCCACAGGCTTCCATGTGTACTGGGTAACACACACACAGGGAGGAAATTCCCTCCATATGTCTCTCACATGCAGCCCATAATACTAATCCCACACACCAGGCCACTGCCACACACAGCAAGTCACCAGGCCAACCGATTGGAAACACTCTTTTCATGGCACTTCGATACCGAAGGGACTTTTTCGTAGCAGGTTAGGAGAATTAACATAGCAGGTTAGGAGACTGAGGTTAAGATTAGGAAAGGGGTTAGGGATAGCGAAAATGCTCTCCTAACATGCCATGAAAATCACTTTGTATCGAAGTGGCGTGAAAAGAGTGTGTCCCGTCAACTGATAGGTATCCTCATAAAATAGGTGATGGTCACTCTTTTTCACAACGTGGTGATCCTATTGTATGTCAATGTTGTTAAATTCTTAGTAAGGTGGTCATGATGCTGGCTTTATGGTGTGGGGGGACATAGTATCTAATGCTAGAGGTGGTGTAGTTTCAGTCGGTGTCTGTAGATGGAGAGTGGCCCTGGCATAGACAACAGGCTGTCTGTTTGTGTACATACTGCACAGGCATTTTGTATGTGTTTGTGTTGAATGTTTATGTGTAGATGAGTAGCACATGCCTCATAAACATCTGACATGACACAAAAACGCTTGAGGTTTTATGGAGGAAACCTCTGTCCCTTTGGAAACAGTCTATCATCATTATCACCCCACATCTGTGTCCGTTTTACCCATTTTAAACCACTTTTTAACCACTAAACCCTGGTTCTCAGGCTTGTCAGCGAGGAAGGCTTTTACTATGGACCATAAACCCTTGAACTTACTGTGTCTCTGTGGGGGTCAGACCCCACCGACCCATACACCCCTCGGTCTAGCCCTGAATGGTCCAGTCCAGTGCATAGATGTGGATGGTGTGTGGGTGACCCTTGGATATGACTTCTCGCTTCTGGTTCAGATCCCCACTTGGATGACCTTTGAACTGTAGAACAGTGGTTTGCTGACATATGTCAAGGCTGTAGTCCTCTGGAGCAGAATTTAGCAGTCCCCTGCCTTGTCAGCCATTTTGGATGCCACCCTGAGCCGAGGCCCTGTAGTTTCTAGACCTTGTGACTGTCCACATTGATATGGGAAGAAACTGCTTTCCCACAGCTGTTGTTAATACTGTACTTCCTTCCTCACTGGCCCAGTCATCTGGTGAGCAGCTGTTTCTCTACAGTGTGTTGCTCTGTCTGAAGATTAACATTGGACTTTGAGCAGTATTTGAGCATGGTTGCTGTGTATGGTGATCAGGATGCATTGAGCCGTGTGTGTGCTGTGCATGCGTATGTCCGTGTGTGCGTGCTTGCTTCTTATCTAGCCTTCTGAAAAGTGGGGTTAGAAGTTCTGATTCTCACATATATGATTCCTCTGCTCGCCCTGCCCCATTAAGATCCTTGATTAGATATCAGGGATGTCTGGATAATTTGTTAGTGACTTTATCCTCTCTCTCACACTCCTGCACACTCAAATATTCTGCTAAGGGGAGTTGAGACCACACTCACAGTTTGTCAGCTCTATCCATAAGTCTGTGTTGTGACTGTGTGTGATCTGATGTAAGTACAGAGAAGCGGGAACATGTCATGTATGTTTTCTTTAATCATCCTTCCTTGTGGAATCACTCCAACAGTATGCTGTCATCTCAGTTCATGGTTTTGAGGAGGGAGGCAACTCTGCTTCTACTGACATGTACCCCTGAATCGTATCATCGTTACCCTCAGTCTGTTTCAGTCATGACAGTAAACCCTCAGGCTCTCAGCTGTGGTGATCTGATGTTCTGTTTTCTCTGGCCTGGTAGTAAGAATGTCCTGTTTCCCTGCAGTGTCCTACAGCCCTTCAATCCTACAGGCCAAGGGGCACAGTCCCAGGCTGTCTCAATAGTCTACAGCCAAAGGTTCCTTTGCTTCTCTACATTCAATGGACAATAATTGGAATGAAAATGGGGACATGTTGTGTACGTGCATTCAGTGTGCAGGCCTGAAGAGGCCTGAAGAGAAGAGAGGCAGTTTTGTCTCTGATGATGAGGCAGATGTCCTCTGAACACTGAGTCTCAGGTGCTCAAAGCAGTCATTGGCGTTATGAGTATTCACCTGGCCTGGCCTGGCCTGGCCCTTTGAGCAATGTGCAGGGAACTGGGCACATACAGTGCCTTGCGAAAGTATTCGGCCCCCTTGAACTTTGCGACCTTTTGCCACATTTCAGGCTTCAAACATAAAGATATAAAACTGTATTTTTTTGTGAAGAATCAACAACAAGTGGGACACAATCATGAAGTGGAACAACATTTATTGGATATTTCAAACTTTTTTAACAAATCAAAAACTGAAAAATTGGGCGTGCAAAATTATTCAGCCCCCTTAAGTTAATACTTTGTAGCGCCACCTTTTGCTGCGATTACAGCTGTAAGTCGCTTGGGGTATGTCTCTATCAGTTTTGCACATCGAGAGACTGACATTTTTTCCCATTCCTCCTTGCAAAACAGCTCGAGCTCAGTGAGGTTGGATGGAGAGCATTTGTGAACAGCAGTTTTCAGTTCTTTCCACAGATTCTCGATTGGATTCAGGTCTGGACTTTGACTTGGCCATTCTAACACCTGGATATGTTTATTTTTGAACCATTCCATTGTAGATTTTGCTTTATGTTTTGGATCATTGTCTTGTTGGAAGACAAATCTCCGTCCCAGTCTCAGGTCTTTTGCAGACTCCATCAGGTTTTCTTCCAGAATGGTCCTGTATTTGGCTCCATCCATCTTCCCATCAATTTTAACCATCTTCCCTGTCCCTGCTGAAGAAAAGCAGGCCCAAACCATGATGCTACCACCACCATGTTTGACAGTGGGCATGGTGTGTTCAGCTGTGTTGCTTTTACGCCAAACATAACGTTTTGCATTGTTGCCAAAAAGTTCCATTTTGGTTTCATCTGACCAGAGCACCTTCTTCCACATGTTTGGTGTGTCTCCCAGGTGGCTTGTGGCAAACTTTAAACGACACTTTTTATGGATATCTTTAAGAAATGGCTTTCTTCTTGCCACTCTTCCATAAAGGCCAGATTTGTGCAATATACGACTGATTGTTGTCCTATGGACAGAGTCTCCCACCTCAGCTGTAGATCTCTGCAGTTCATCCAGAGTGATCATGGGCCTCTTGGCTGCATCTCTGATCAGTCTTCTCCTTGTATGAGCTGAAAGTTTAGAGGGACGGCCAGGTCTTGGTAGATTTGCAGTGGTCTGATACTCCTTCCATTTCAATATTATCGCTTGCACAGTGCTCCTTGGGATGTTTAAAGCTTGGGAAATCTTTTTGTATCCAAATCCGGCTTTAAACTTCTTCACAACAGTATCTTGGACCTGCCTGGTGTGTTCCTTGTTCTTCATGATGCTCTCTGCGCCTCTGAGACTATCACAGTGCAGGTGCATTTATACGGAGACTTGATTACACACAGGTGGATTGGATTTATCATCATTAGTCATTTAGGTCAACATTGGATCATTCAGAGATCCTCACTGAACTTCTGGAGAGAGTTTGCTGCACTGAAAGTAAAGGGGCTGAATAATTTTGCACGCCCAATTTTTCAGTTTTTGATTTGTTAAAAAAGTTTGAAATATCCAATAAATGTCGTTCCATTTCATGATTGTGTCCCACTTGTTGTTGATTCTTCACAAAAAAATACAGTTTTATATCTTTATGTTTGAAGCCTGAAATGTGGCAAAAGGTCGCAAAGTTCAAGGGGGCCGAATACTTTCGCAAGGCACTGTACATACACACACACACACCACACACACACACACACACACACACATACGCATACGCATACGCATACATACATACATACATACATACATACATACATACATACACACACACACACACACACACACACACACACACACACACACACACACACACATACATACATACATACATACATACATACATACATACACACACACACACACACATACATACATACATACATACATACATACATACATGTACAAAACATGATGAACACCTACTCCATCCATGACATAGACTGACCAGGTGAAAGTTCTGATCCCTTATTGATCATAACTTTTGATCATCTGTTTAATCCACTTCAATCAGTGTAGATGAAGGGGAGGGGACGGGTTAAAGAAGGATTTTTAAGCCTTGAGGCAATTGAGACATGGATTGTGTATGTGTGCCATTCACAGTGTGAAAGGGCAAGACAACATTTTTAAGTGTATTTGAACAGGGTTTGAGTGTGTCAAGAACTGCAGCGCTTCTGGGTTTTTCACGCTCAACAGTTTTCCGTGTGTATCAAGAATGGTCCACCACCCAAAGGACATCCAGACAACTTGACACAACTGTGGGAAGCATTGGAGTCAACATGGGCCAGCATCCCTGTGGAACGCTTTCGACACCTTGTAGAGTCCATGACCTGATGAGTTGAGTCTGTTCTGAGGGCAAATGGGGGCGCAACTCAAGATTAGGTGTTCTTAATGTTTTGTACACTCAGTGTATATGAAGGACCACATTCACCTGTTATATTACTCTTAGGTCCAGGTGCTCTTGTATGCTCCAGATTGAGTTGTGTGTTTCTATTGTGTGTTATTTGTGTTACTGTTCCAGTAGTGATGCCCAGTGATTCTGGGCTCGCTGCTCCTCTGGAAAGGATCATACCAGGGACTACACAGGCCAGTGTAACAGTAAGGCTCAGCCAGAATTGTATTGCACGTCACATACTGTTACACGCCGTCTGAGTCACAGACATTCACATGATACACACTCCGCGACGCACACACACACACTAGGTGATAGTCCTGAGGTCAGGGCATGTGGGTGGTGGTGTGTGACGATGTTCTGATCTGTCAGGCTGGATAGACTCACTGCAGCCATTTTGTGCCCTGACACAAGCCCTGACACAACACTAGCAGGAAGAAAGCGTTAGTATGCACTAAATGGCTACTGCAATGTAGTCAGTATGATTAGTAATGTGATCACAATCACAATGATGGTTATTGTTAATAGTCTCAATGTCATTATTGTCATGATCATTACCAGTGATGATGTCCGTGGATAAAAGTAGTGGTGACAGCGATAATCATTTTGGGGATGGTTCAACATGTATGTTTGTGGCAAAGGCCTTTTGGTTAGCTGTTTCCTCTGTAAGGCATTCTGGATTTGTTGGTCCTCTCCTTTTTCTTCCTGATCTCGTTGATTCTCTGCTTCTCTCCCCTCCCCCCTCTCCAGCTGCACCGTTCTGATTCAGTGAGTGTGAGAGAGCTGGAGGGGGAAGAGGGAGAGCGAGATCTCCTCTGCTCGTTCCAAAACATTTTGTACTGTGTGCATAAAACCATGGACGCATTTGGGCGTCCAAAGTCACACCTGTGTTGTGTTTATCAGAGGAGCTCTTTCTCCCTCTGGTCTCTTGATGTAACTGGTCAGTAGGTTATTGCTGCTGTCCACAAGCCTGTACATTCTTAACTTAGATACACTACTAATTGTATTGGTGCCTTGGTAAGTGATGAATGATTAGAAGAGAGGACTACAGTGTATGAGGAACCTTTTAGACACCCTATCACCCTTCCTTTCTCTCTTCTCTTCTCCCCTCCATTCTGTTTTCTACATACTTCTGTTTTTTCCACTCTCAGGAAGAGAGGTGGGATGTGTTGCCGTAGCAACAAGCTGACTCACTGTCAGGACTGTACCATTGTGGTGCGGTACACAGGGGGGAAATCAGCAGATGCAGTGTCTGCTGTCTGATGGGATACAGGCAGCTGTGGGCTTTAAAGAGGGCAGACGCACCCCTGTTTAGGACACAGGTGCAGTGTCCTTGGGCTCAGAGTTGGATTGGTGGGAGAGAGGGTGTATGAGAGGGTGGAGTGGGGGTATGTTGAAGGCTCTACCTCTCTGTTTCCAGAAGATGGACGCTGCCCTGAATACCTTTCACGGTTTCACCTCCCTGTTGCTCTGACTGGGAGTGTGAAAACGCTGTCTAAACTAAACCCTCAAGGCTCTGTAGATGTTGTTTCCTTTGATCACAGGCTATACAATGATTTTCTATTGACTGGTACATGTGCATTCTTGTGTGTGTATCATAGTGGTTATCAATGTGTAACACACAGTACCACAAGCTCTGTTCCTCTATCAGACGCACAGCGGGAAAGCATGTAATTAATAAAGAATACATCCTCCCTGGGCATCTCCTCGAGTGCACCTGCTGTTCCTGTGTTCCTCTGCAGCATGGCAACGTCCTGTACTGCAGCATAGTGAAATGGCAGCCTATTCCCAATATAGTGCACTACTTTGGACCAGGTTCCCATAGAACTCTGGTCAAAGTAGTGCACTACATAGGGAATAGGGAGCCATATTGGACACACCCTCAGTCCTCCTTAAATGGGGCTATCAGCGTTCTGGCTGGGACATGCAGATGATGATCAACTCCACCGCTCACACTCCTGTTTTAGAGAGGCTGGGTCAATAAGGGTGTTGTATTTCTCTTTCATTAAGTCTTGTCTTCTGTATCCACCCTCTCTATTCAATCACATTTATCGTCATGGGAAACATATGTTTACATTGCCAAAGCAAGTGAACTAGATACATCAACAAAAAAACTAAAGTGAAATAAACAATAACAATGAACAGTAAACATTACACTCACAGAAGTTCCAAAAGAATAAAGACATTTCAAATATATTATGTCTATATACAGTGTTGTAATGATGTGCAAATAGTTCAAGTACAAAAGGGGAAAATAAATAAGCATACATATGGGTTGTATTTACAATGGTGTTTGTTCTTCACTGGTTGCCCTTTTCTTGTGACAACAGGTCACAAATGTTGCTGCTGTGATGGCACACTGTTGTATTTCACCCAATAGATACGGGAGTTTATCAAAATTGGATTTGTTTTCAAATTCTTTGTGGGTCTGTGTAATCTGAGGGAAATATGTGTCTCTAATATGGTCATACATTTGGCAGGAGGTTAGGAAGTGCAGCTCAGTTTCCACCTCATTTTGTAGCCTTTCTCCTCTTGAGAGCCAATAGCAAGGCTATGCTCACTGAGTCTGGACATAGTCAAAGTTTTCCTTAATTTTGGGTCAGTCACAGTGGTCAGGTATTCTACCACTGTGTACTCTCTGTTTAGGGCCAAATAGCATTCTAGTTTGCTAATTGTTAATTCTTTCCAATGTGTAGAGTAATTATATTTTTGTTTTCTCATTAAACTAATTGTCTAATTGTGTTGCTCTCCTGGGGCTCTGTGGGGTCCGTTTGTGTTTGTGAACAGAGCCCCAGGACCAGCTTGCTTAGGGGACTCTTCTCCAGGTTCATCTCTCAGTAGGTCATGACTTTGTTATGGAAGGTTTGGGAATCGCTTCCTTTTAGGTGGTTGTAGAATTTTACATCTCTTTTCTGGATTTTGATCATAGCGAATATCGGCCTAATTCTGCTCTGAATGTATTATTTGGTGTTTTACATTGTACACGGAGGATATTCATGCAGTCTCTCAATTTGATGTTTGTCCTATTTAGTGAATTCTTGGTTGGTGAGCGGACCCCAGACCTCACAAACATAAAGGGCAATGGGTTCTATAACTGATTCAAGTATTTTTAGCAGGATCCTAATTGGTATGTGGAATTTTATGTTCCTTTTGATGGCATAGAAGACCCTTCTTGCCTTGTCTCTCAGCTCATTTACAGCTTTGTGGAACTTACCTGTGGTGCTGATGTTTAGGCCGAGGTATGTATCATTTTTTGTGTGCTTTAGGGCAACGGTGTCTAGATGGAATTTGTATTTGTGGTCCTGGTGACTGGACCTTTTTTGGAACACCATTATGTTTGTCTTACTGAGATTTACTGTCAGGGCTCAGGTCTGACAGAATCTGTGCAGAAGATCTAGGTGCTGCTGTAGGCCCTCCTTGGTTGGGGACAAAAGCACCAGATCATCAGTAGACATTTCACTTCAGATTATTGTGAGGATCTGTTCTCGCACTCTCTCTCTCTCTCTCTCTCTCTCTCTCTCTCTCTCTGTCTGTCTCTGTCTGTCTCTCTGTCTCTGTCTCTCTCTCTCTGTCTCTCTCTCTGTGTGAACAAAGAAGCACACCTCACATATAGCAGACACATTCATTATTTGTATTGTTTTGATATTAGCCCACCTTTCTTTGACGCACACAAACAGTTCACATAGCAGATCAGCTCTGGGAACATCATCATTTGGCCAAATGTCACAGGTATCACAATGCATATCATCCCTGTCACCCAGTCTGGAGTCCGTCAAGGTGTAAAGGTGAACGGTAAGTATCAGGGATGTGTCTGTCCCAAGACGTGTGCTAACCCACGTCTCTTTTGTCTCTCTGTTCTTCTCTTCCATGTCTCTCCTTTGCTGCTGTTGCGGACATGTCTTCTGTTGCTCCCCTGGCTCTCCAAATAAGGTAAGAAATACTTTAAGTTAGAGGGACTCCACCATCCCAACTCACATACAGTGCACACCTCCATGACCTTACTGACTGAAATGACCTCATAAACAGGACAAAGTAAGACAACGAAGCACCTTTATGATCCGCATATACAGTGGCAACCAGCACTGAGTGTCATTCCACCAATAGCTGGGAAGATGTACTGTATATCATTTGCATATAATAAACTATACATTGACATGTAATTCACAGTTCCAAGCAAAGGACAGGGGCTGAATATAAGGCTGGAGCCCTTCATTATATGGGTGGATGTTGTGTGGATACCAGATTCTATATGTTGTCACTTCCGTTTGAAAGCGTTGCAATGTAGAGACGGTCTATAAGGACATATAGATGACTAAATCTCTATAGTGACTCCGTGTAGGCACGTCAGAACGAATCTGACAACGATCAGAGTATGATGGAAGTTCAAACACGATATATATCCTACGTCACTAAATGTTTTTATACGTAAGTATGTTGTGGCGTAGGTAGCCTACAATAACTGCTTTCGGCACCTGATTTGGCAGTGCGTTAAAAATAATAGGTTTATAAAACAAAATGATTTGCTCGATCAAAATTGTTATTGGAAACATGTGGATTGTTTATTAAGGCAGAACGTTTTTCTGTTTGAATCGAGAGAGAAGAGGAGGTTAGCAAGGGTATGTTGTGGTTGTGTTTTCGAAAGTCTTTGTTTGGGAAGGACTCTGTCTGTGCAGCAGCCACCACGCGGTCCGCCACATTTCAGCAGCAGCGCGAGCTGGCCGCTTGTGTGGGGCTGTCCACCCGTGTGGTGCTGAAACTCGCTTCAGAGCTCAGTGGAAGCGCGTTCCCCCTCCCTCTCTCGCTCTCCCTACCAACCTTCGTCGTTCTGTCAGACTCGGATTATCTAATAGCAAAACTGATATATTGTGTTCATATTTAGATACATTCGTTGCACAATTGTGATATGATGTAAGCTACGGCTTGTGATTTGTATAATAATATAGCGTTTACTTTCACTGGAGGTTTTGCTTTTTTTTCATTGCGGATATAAATAATTCCGTCAGATGCCAGTGTTGCTAGGCAGACCTCGAGGGATGACGAAATCGCGCAACCCTTTAATCTCCTAGACCCGATTCGTGGTCGACCAAAAAAAAGTCTCGATAGAATATGTCCAAATCACAAATATTAGGGCGGTCTATTCAGCTCTCAGGTAATTAGTTAATGTCATGGAAATAGGCCAGTGAAGTGTGTGTGTGGGGGAGAGCGATCTCCGCTCCCCCTCTCTTTTCATTTGCTCTTCAGACCTCATGCAGATATTTTTAAGACGGCTTGTGGGATGTATTTATATTCGGACCCACGTGGGTTGCTCTTATGACGTGCTCAGGCTGTGCTGCGCCTGCTTTCTGTTACCACAGGACGGCAACGGAGAGCCTTTGTCTCCCACACAGACATCAGGAAGCATCTAGCCCGAGCCCGTATGATACCTAGAGTTTTAGAACCACCGCTTTACAACCTATAATACCTCTTTTAACTCTGCAATGATTTACAGTATAGCTGTGCACATACTAGTATTCCATCTGTAATTAATTTATAACAATTTAATAAGAACATTTAGTTCCTTCACCAGCTGATAATGATAATAGATGTTTTTTTAAATTCTCATGTTGAATTGCTATGGTGCTTCATCGGTTTCCCAGGTAATGACATGTTCACTGTAGCTATAAATGACAGCTAAATCCTGTTGTTTAACTCATTAGATGCTGTGCACCAATAGCGTGCAGGACTGTACAAAGATATCTACAAAAAGCTTCCCCATCACTGTAGAATATGAGACACTTTGGATTACTGATTGATTATTACCACTCCTGCGAGAGGCCGAATGTTGGATGGAATCATATAAAGGTGTTGATGTGTTGTGGGACCATGTGGAATAGACTGGGTGTGTGGCAGGTGCTGCTACGGTGTCATCATGTCTTTCTCTTGTTGGTTACAATAGATGGACAGACTCGCTACATCATCCCGGAGGAACTGAAATAGGGCTCTGTGGTAGGAAATCTAGCCAAAGATCTGGGGTTGGGACTATCTGAGATTTACCATCGTAAATTACGGATAACCTCGGAGGCTGGTAAGCAGGATTTCAGAGTGGATTTGGAGAGCTGGTCGTCAGTGAGAGGATAGACAGAGAGGGTATGTGTGGACAAAGAGTTTCGTGTCTATTGCCTTTGGAGATAGTGATATAAAGGAATTTGCAGCTGCACTGAGTCGAGATTCAAATGCAGGGGGATATTAATGACAATTCTCCCTGTTTTCTTACGAAAAAGGGGGGGCTGAAGATTGTAGTCAGCAAACCCAGGCTCACGATTTCCACTCGAAAGTGCACTGGATTCTGATGGAGCTGCAAAAACAATACCCTCTTACTGCATTAACATTAACGAACAAAAACCACTGTGATGGGACAACATTCAGGAACCTCTGAGACTAGTATTAGGGTGCTTGATATTAACGATAACGCACCACTGTTTGAGAGACAGCATTATGAGGCTAGTGTTAACGAAAATGTTGCTCACGTCACTGTGATTTTACCCGTAAAAGCGACAGATCCAGATGAAGAACGTGGGGATATCGAGCAGGTCTTTTGTCGATCAAACGCCAGACTCAGTGGCAACATGATTTGAAATGTACCATTTATCTGGGGGTAATTATAGTAAAAACGGAACTAGATTATGAAAAAACGTATTCACATGTATTTGACGTTATTGCTAAAAACAAAGGCAACCCAGAGATGGATGGGCATTGTGGTGTTGAACTTAAAATAACTGACGTCAATGGCAACATCCCAGAGATCATTATGACGTCTCTAAGTACTACTGTTCCGGAGGATTCGCCTATCGGGAATGGGATAGCTTTGCCAAGCGCTAAAGACCCCGATTCAGGAGACGATGGGAAGGTGAGGTTGAGCGTGTCCCCAACGTCTCCATTCAAATTGAACCCGTCCGTATCCAAGCATTATGCACCGGTAACTAACGCACCTCTTGACAGTGAGCGTCACTCCCAGTATAGAGATCAGTGCTAGTGATTCAGGAGAAACCCCTCTATACAGCAAGAAAACTATCACTGTTGATGTGTTAGATGTGAAAGACAATCTACCGCTATTCTCTCAGCCTTCCTAACCAGTGTATGTAAAAGACAATTACACACCGGGGAAAATATTATTTTCAACCTCCGTTACTGATCCAGACCTGGGGGATTGTGTCAAGATCTCCTACTCCGTCCTAGACTCCAAAGTGCAGGGCGTGTTTGTGTCCTCCTGTGTGACACAGACATCTGCAGATCCAGCTCTACACTGACGGGCCCATTAAGTACGTAGAGGTCCTGGGAGGGGACATGTCTCAGAGTCTCTCCCATGTCAGAGTTCAGTGATTTCACCTTCGTTAAGCCCAGCAGCAACACTGTTTTGTTTCAACATTGCACAAATCAATGCTTGTTATTTTAGGTTCAGAACAAAGCTCGGTTGATAAATAATGGATAACTTGGTCACCGAATTTAGAGATATTTTGATATCTTTTTTCTGCCACTCAATTATTATTTTATGTAAACTATAAGAGATCTAGTCAAATATATTTTCTTCAAAGCAAGAGGCTCTATTGGAATGCCAATGTGTTGGTATCTGTGCGCAAAGTCACACGATATTTCCGACGCCGCTTCACACATTTATGAATTCTTAAATATAACCTACCTCTGGACTCTCCATAATATTTTTCACATCAATATAGACAATGTATTATTGTTCAATGGAAAATACAGTCCTTCACTCTCTCGCGCGCTCTCTCTCTCTCTCTCTGTGTGTGTTGCTCTGTCAGAGCGCTTGGACAGCTCCTGGATGCTGCTCTGGCTTTAAAAATGCTGTTATTTTGGCCTCTCATTGGGTGTTAGAGATGCACGCTGTGCACCAATAGCGTGCAGAACTGTTCAAAGAGATCTACTCCCTCCCCCTAGACTCAGCACCTTAACCCTTACAATATTCTGAGCTGGAGAAGAGAGGGGGGCGCAGTCATACACACGGAGATACAACATCCTCTAAACACATACTTATCGTGATACAAAATTAACGAAATAATGCTTAATGAAATATGTATTCTGGAGAGGTATTTTGATATGAAGCTCTTGGTTCTCGACAGTATTTAAGTGGGAATTGTGTTATAACGGATCAGGGATGACAAAGAGAATGGGATACCGAGACTGGAGATGGCTGGCTCTTTGGTGGCATCATTTCTTTCTCTTGTGGAATACAATAGACGGACAGACTCGCTACACCATCCCGGAGGAACTGAAACAGGGCTCTGTGGTAGGAAATCTAGCCAAAGATCTGGGTTTGGGACTATCTGAGATTTTTGACCGTAAACTGCGTGTCGCTTCTGAGGCTGGTAAGCAGTATTTCAGTGTGGATGCAGGGAAGGGCGAGCTGATCGTCAATGAAAGAATAGACAGAGAGACTGTATGTGGACAAAGCGCCAGCTGCGTTTTACCTCTGCAGGTTGTCATTGAGAACCCGTTACAGTTGTATCGAATTGAGGTGGAAATACGAGACATAAATGACAATTCACCAAATTTTATAACAAATGAACTCACGTTGAAAATAGCGGAATCTGTTGTTGTAGGCAGGCGATTTTCTTTGGAGAGCGCAGAGGACCCAGATGTGGGAAGTAACGCACTCAAGTATTATACAATTAGTAAAGACGAGTGCTTTAGTTTAAAGGTAAAAGACCTTAATAATGGAAGAAAAGCCCCAGAGTTAGTATTAGAAAAACCTCTAGATCGAGAGAAACAAGCTGTCCATCAGTTACTATTAACTGCACTAGATGGGGGGAGTCCTGTCAGATCCGGGACGTCACAGATAACTATTACAGTGCTTGATGTAAACGACAATTTTCCAGTGTTTGAAAATGCATTGTACAAGGTTTCCATACACGAAAATAGTCCAAAAGGTACTTTTATGGTCAAACTTAAAGCGATAGACGTAGACGATGTTCAAAATGGGGAGGTGAAGTATTCATTTGGTGAGCGCACCCCCAATGCCGTGCTTTCTATATTTGACATTGATTTAGACACAGGAGAGATGTTTTTGAAAGGAGAATTAGATTTCGAAAATGCTGCTACATATGAAATTGATATCAATGCAAAAGATAACGGCACTCCAGAAATGGAGGGACAATGTAGTGTTCGGGTGGAGGTAGTTGACGTAAACGACAACCCTCCTGAAATAATTTTGACCTCCAAGCCGAGTCCGTTGCGCGAAGACGCACCCAGTGGCACAGTAGTGGCTTTGATTAGTGCCCGAGACCAAGACTCCGGGAAAAACGGTAACGTAACGTTACAACTCCCGCGAGACTATCCTTTTAATCTGAAACCGTCATTTTCTAATAATTACGCACTGGTCACCAGTGGTGTTTTAGACCGAGAGAGCTTCTCAGAGTATAAAATTGAGATAACAGCCACTGATTCGGGCTCCCCTCCCCTGACTACCAAGAAAACTATACCTGTCAGTATCATTGATGTCAACGACAACTCCCCTAAATTCACTCAGTCCTCCTATGATGTCTATTTAAAAGAGAATGGACTACCAGGCTCCATGCTCTCCTCAGTATCTGCATCTGACCTGGATTTCGGGGATAATGCCAAAATCTCTTACTCCATCCTAGACTCCAAAGTGCAGGGCGTGACTGTCTCCTCCTATGTGTATATGAACTCTGATAACGGCAGCATCTACAGCATGCACTCGTTTGACTATGAGACACTGAAGGTGTTTCAGATTCTGGTGCAGGCAAAGGACCACGGCTCTCCGTCTCTGAGCAGCAACGCCACTGTCCATGTTTTTATCCTGGACCAGAACGACAATGCCCCCGCTGTTATTTACCCCTCCGCTGCCCTGGGCTCGCTCTCTCACCAGAAGATGCCCCGCTCTTCTAAAGCAGGCCACCTGGTTACTAAGGTAACGGCCGTGGACGCAGACTCGGGTCATAACGCCTGGATCTCGTATAAACTGGCGGAGGCCACAGATGCGTCTCTGTTCAATGTCAATCTTTACACAGGGGAAGTAAGGACTAAACGCGCTGTGTCCGAGCAGGACGACTCCTCTCAGAGGCTGCTTATAGAGATAAAGGACGACGGGGAACCGGTACAGTCTTCCACGGTCACAGTGGCCATACTGGTAGAGGACGGGCTCCAAGAACCCATCTTGGACCTCCGGCAGAAAGCGCCAGAGCCCGGCAAGAAAAGCGGGAGAATCACCCTGTATTTGATCCTCTCTCTGGCCTCGGTGTCCATGCTGTCTCTGGTGACTTTTGTCATGTTAGCGGTCAAGTGCGTTAGAAACAGCAGGAGCAGCGGTAGTTGCTGCATGAGACTGGACGATTTGGACGGCTACAATAACCCCAATAGAAACCTGCAGATCCAGCTCAACACTGACGGGCCTATTAAGTACGTAGAGGTCCTGGGAGGGGACATGTTGTCTCAGAGTCAGTCCTTTAGGTCCTGTCTCTCTCCCATGTCAGAGTTCAGTGATTTCACCTTCGTTAAGCCCAGCAGCACCACTGACTTTAAGGAGATGATCAACGTTCTAGACGCATCTTTACCCGACAGCGCCTGGACCTTTGAGAGCCAGCAGGTGAGCAGTGAACTGTAGTTGATTGTGATTGTTATGATATTCGAATGTAGACTGTTTTGTGACGTATAGTAGTTTGTATTTCAACATTTACCAAATCTCAACTTGTTCTTCTGATAGTAGTTTCCTTTACAATGATGGAATATAATGGTAGGTTCATTTTGAGACTCCATATGTCACGTCCTAAAGCCAGTAAATGCATAGTTACTAACTGTGCTGTGCAACTGAAGTCGGAGTGAAACTTAGAATTCAAGCAGTGTTTTGTCAATTCGAAATAATTTCACCATTGAACAAAACAGCGCAATTGTTCCATCCTTTAGGTGTATCCACGTTAGATAATTTGCTGTATGATTTCGCTATGATTTCGAAATAGCTGAATGATTTGAATCTTGGTTGTAAGCCTCCGAGACAGTGTAAAAACTATTGTTACTGTCTGTAGTGCGTGTTGGGCATGATTATGTTTCAGTCTGACTGGTTTAAAGAGGCTTGGGGTTTCAGCACCATGGACAGCGACATTCCCTCTGAATGAGCTGTGTTGTTTTTGTGGCCGCGATGGCAAAGAGAGGCTAATTTATAATTGCTGTAAGATATACAGTATATTGTTCACATTCATTGCAGCTCAATCAATAGTTCATGTATAATAGTAAAACCAAGTGTTTCCTTCCTATGGGCTCCACTAGAATGGCAGTGTTTTGGATGATGTCTGCGCGTAATGAGAGAGAATATTTCTGATCATGGTTTACACTTGAACGCATTTATATGATGATCATGGTTGTTTACACTTTAACCTATTCCTTTCTGTTGGCTATGGGCTGCCCTGTCCATAATAGATTTCACAACAATATAGATAGACAGTATATCAAAAATAGTGAGTTGACCATAACTATCTCTCTCTCTGTGTGTGTTGCGTCAGAGTGCTTATATGCTGCTCCTGGATGCTGCTGTGGCTTTAAGAGGTATGTTCTGTTGGTCTCTCATTGGGTGTTAGAGATGCACGCTGTGCACCAATAGTGTGCAGAACTGTACAAAGAGATCTACTCCCTCCCCTCAGCCTCAGCACCGTAACCCTTACAATACTCCGAGCCGGAGAAGAGAGAGGGATGTACTTACACAGACGGAAGGATAATGTAATCTAAACATAAGTTTCTATATCAAAACTGATGGAAGATGCTAAATGGAATATACATTCTGGAGATATATTTTGATATGAAGCTCTTGGTTCTGGACAGTATTTAAGTGGGAATTGTGTTATAACAGATCAGGGATGACAAAGAGAATGGGATACCGAGACTGGAGATGGCTGGCTCTTTGGTGGCATCATTCCTTTCTCTTGTGGAGTACAATAGACGGACAGACTCGCTACACCATCCCGGAGGAACTGAAACAGGGCTCTGTGGTAGGAAATCTAGCCAAAGATCTGGGTTTGGGACTATCTGAGATTTTTGACCGTAAGCTGCGTGTCGCTTCTGAGGCTGGTAAGCAGTACTTCAGTGTAGATGCGGGGAAGGGCGAGCTGATCGTCAATGAGAGAATAGATAGAGACACTTTATGCGGACAAAGCGCCAGCTGCATTTTACCTCTAAAGGTTGTAATTGAGAACCCGTTACAGTTACATCGAATTGAGGTGGACATACGAGACATAAATGACAATTCCCCTACTTTTCTCACAAAGGAGCAGGCTTTAAAAATTGCAGAATCGACTGTAGCGGGTGTTCATTTTCCGCTGGAGAGAGCAGAGGACCCTGACGTGGGAAGCAACTCATTTAAATCCTATACCATCAGTAAAGACGACTGTTTTAGTTTAAAAGTAAAAGAGCTTCGTAATGGAAGAAAAGTCCCTGAACTGGTTTTAGAGAAACCACTTGACCGAGAGAGAAAAGCTGTCCATCAGCTACTATTGACAGCACTAGATGGGGGGAGTCCAGTCAGATCCGGGACGTCACAGATAACAATCACAGTGCTTGATGTAAATGATAATATCCCAGTATTCGAAAAATCAGTGTATAAAGCTTCCATCGGCGAAAATAGCGCAAAAGGCGCTTTCATGGTTAAACTTAAGGCAACGGATAAAGATGATGGACAAAATGGTGAGGTAAAATATACATTTGGTGAGCACACACCCGAGTCTGTACTTTCTACATTTGATATTGATACGGAAACAGGAGAGATGTTTTTGAAAGGTAAATTAGATTACGAAACTGCTGCAAACTTTGAAATTGATATCACTGCTAAAGATAAAGGTATCCCGGAGATGGAAGGACACTGTAGTGTGCAGGTGGAAGTGGTTGACCTGAACGACAATGCTCCCGAAATCGTTCTCACCTCCCAACCGAGTCCGGTGCGAGAAGATGCGCCAAGTGGCACAGTCGTGGCTTTGATCAGCGCCCGGGACCTAGACTCCGGTAATAACGGTAAAGTTACGTTACAACTCCCGCGAGACTATCATTTTAGTTTGAAACCGTCATTTTCTAATAATTATGCACTGGTCACCAGTGGTGTTTTAGACCGAGAGAGCTTCTCGGGGTATAATATTGAGATAACAGCCACAGATTCGGGCTCCCCTCCCCTGACTACCAAGAAAACTATACCTGTCAGTATCATTGATGTCAACGACAACTCCCCTAAATTCACTCAGTCCTCCTATGATGTCTATTTAAAAGAGAATGGACTACCAGGCTCCATGCTCTCCTCAGTATCTGCATCTGACCTGGATTTCGGGGATAATGCCAAGATCTCCTACTGTATCCTGGACTCCAAAGTGCAGGGCGTGTCTGTCTCCTCCTATGTGTATATGAACTCTGATAACGGCAGCATCTACAGCATGCACTCGTTTGACTATGAAACACTGAAGGTGTTTCAGATTCTGGTGCAGGCAAAGGACCACGGCTCTCCGTCTCTGAGCAGCAACGCCACTGTCCATGTTTTTATCCTGGACCAGAACGACAATGCCCCCGCTGTTATTTACCCCTCCGCTGCCCTGGGCTCGCTCTCTCACCAGAAGATGCCCCGCTCTTCTAAAGCAGGCCACCTGGTTACTAAGGTAACGGCCGTGGACGCAGACTCGGGTCATAACGCCTGGATCTCGTATAAACTGGCGGAGGCCACAGATGCGTCTCTGTTCAATGTCAATCTTTACACAGGGGAAGTAAGGACTAAACGCGCTGTGTCCGAGCAGGACGACTCCTCTCAGAGGCTGCTTATAGAGATAAAGGACGACGGGGAACCGGTACAGTCTTCCACGGTCACAGTGGCCATACTGGTAGAGGACGGGCTCCAAGAACCCATCTTGGACCTCCGGCAGAAAGCGCCAGAGCCCGGCAAGAAAAGCGGGAGAATCACCCTGTATTTGATCCTCTCTCTGGCCTCGGTGTCCATGCTGTCTCTGGTGACTTTTGTCATGTTAGCGGTCAAGTGCGTTCGAAACAGCAGGAGCAGCGGTAGTTGCTGCATGAGACTGGACGATTTGGACGACTACAATAACCCCAATAGAAACCTGCAGATCCAGCTCAACACTGACGGGCCTATTAAGTACGTAGAGGTCCTGGGAGGGGACATGTTGTCTCAGAGTCAGTCCTTCAGGTCCTGTCTCTCTCCCATGTCAGAGTTCAGTGATTTCACCTTCGTTAAGCCCAGCAGCACCACTGACTTTAAGGAGATGATCAACGTTCTAGACGCGTCTTTACCCGACAGCGCCTGGACCTTTGAGAGCCAGCAGGTGAGCAGTGAAGTGTAGTTGATTGTGATGGTTATGATATTCGAATGTAGACTGTTTAGTGACGTCATTAATCACCATTAGAAGAATACGTAACAAAATAACCTCCACTGGTGTCTTTCATTCCATAAATCATAGCTTGTTGTTTGGGGTGGTTGTTTATATAGAATAAGAATATTTTGTGGCTAGCGCATAGTTTATGCTCAGTATTCGTCATGTATTAGAGGAAGTAGGTGCAGTGAAAAACTCTGCCACGGAACCTTACAATAATATGAATCGAAATCATGGTTTCAGTTTTTCATAATACAATTATGTAAAAAATATTATCAGCCGGTTACTCTTAATTGAACTGCTGACGTAGGCAGCCATCTTCAATGGATGATTAGAAATCCCCTGGTCATAATCATCAGTGACTCTGAGTGATAATGTTTCTGTGGGTGTTAAACGTGGTGGTAGTTCTGTTGTGACCCTGATTAACACCACCTCGGAATCAACGGTGTGATTCTGTGGGCTCATGGCAGTCTAACAGAGAAGTACATTTACAGTTGTTGAACATTTTTAAATTGTACAATTGCTGGTATTTTTATGATTGATTGCAGCTCATTTGATAGTTTATATAAACTTAGTAGTTAAAAAAAAAAAGTGTTTCCTTCCACTTGGGCTCTTTTTAGAATGACTGTTTGGGATGAAGTCTGTTAGCAATATTATTATAATATTATATTATTTATTTTCCATCCTGGTTTACACCATAACACATTCTGAGTCATAGGCTTTACCTCTAGGCTGCCCATAGGATGTTGTACATCAACATGAACAGTATATTATTGCAGGGGCTAATGGGACTCTCTCTGTGTGCTGTCAGTGGGTGTTAGAGCGCGTGGGTAGTGTGACTGCTGTGGCTTTAAGAGGTCTGTACTGGTGGCCCCTCATTGGGTGTTAGAGATGTACGCTGTGCACCAATAGTGTGCAGAACTGTCCAAAGAGATCTACCCCCTCCCCAGCCTCAGCAACGTAACCCTTACAATACTCCGAGCTGGAGGAGAGAGAGGGATGCGCTTCCATACACGTAAAGACTACATACTCCAAACACGTCCATGTCGCGATAAAACATTTATGGGAAAATTGCTGAATGGAATATACATCCTGGAGATGTTTTGATATGACACTCTTTGTTCTGGACAGTATTTAATTAGGAATTGTGCTGTAACGGATCAGGGATGACAAAGAGAATGGGATACCGAGACTGGAGATGGCTGGCTCTTTGGTGGCATCATTCCTTTCTCTTGTGGAGTACAATAGACGGACAGACTCACTACACCATCCCGGAGGAACTGAAACAGGGCTCTGTGGTAGGAAATCTAGCCAAAGATCTGGGTTTGGGACTATCTGAGATTTTTCACCGTAAACTGCGTGTCGCCTCTGAGGCTGGTAAGCAGTACTTCAGTGTGGATGCGGGGAAGGGCGAGCTGGTCGTCAATGAGAGAATAGACAGAGAGACTTTATGCGGACAAAGCGTCAGCTGCGTTCTACCTCTGCAGGTTGTTATTGAGAACCCGTTACAACTATATCGTGTTGAGGTAGAAATACAAGATATGAATGACAACTCCCCTAGTTTTCCTTCAAAACAACATACATTAGAGATAGCTGAATCTACTGCAGCAGGTGTACGTTTTCCATTAGAAAGCGCACAAGACCCAGATGTTGGAAGTAATTCTCTAAAATCATATACTCTTAGTAAAGACGAATGTTTTACTTTAAAATTAAAAGAAATCACTGGTGGAAGAAAAGTGCCAGAACTCGTTTTGGCAAAACCTCTGGACAGAGAGAAAAAGGTTTTCCATCAGCTATTATTGACAGCGCTTGATGGGGGTAATCCCATAAGATCCGGAACGGCACAAATAACAATTACAGTGCTTGATAACAATGACAACATTCCCGTTTTTGAAAAAACTGTGTATAAAGTTTATGTAAGTGAAAGTAGCGCGAAGGGTACTCTAATATTACAACCTAAAGCGACAGACATCGACGAGGGCCAAAATGGGGAGGTAGATTATGCGTTCGGTGTGCATACACCTGATTCCGTGCTGTCTGTATTTGAGATTGATCCTGCGACCGGGAAATTATTTTTAAAGGGGGAATTAGATTTCGAGAGTGCTGTAAATTTTGAAATTGACATCAGCGCGAAAGACAAAGGCACCCCTAAAATGGAGGGACATTGTAGTGTGCAGGTAGAAGTCGTAGACGTTAATGACAACTCTCCTGAAATCGTCCTCACCTCTAAACCAAGCCCTGTGCGCGAAGACGCACCCAGTGGCACAGTAGTGGCTTTGATCAGTGTCCGGGACCTAGACTCCGGGAATAACGGTAACGTAACGTTAGAGCTCCCGCGAGACTATCCTTTCAAACTAAAACCGTCATTTTCTAATAATTACGCACTGGTCACCAGTGGTGTTTTAGACCGAGAGAGCTTCTCAGAGTATAAAATTGAGATAACAGCCACTGATTCGGGCTCCCCTCCCCTGACTACCAAGAAAACTATACCTGTCAGTATCATTGATGTCAACGACAACTCCCCTAAATTCACTCAGTCCTCCTATGATGTCTATTTAAAAGAGAATGGACTACCAGGCTCCATGCTCTCCTCAGTATCTGCATCTGACCTGGATTTCGGGGATAATGCCAAGATCTCCTACTGTATCCTGGACTCCAAAGTGCAGGGCGTGTCTGTCTCCTCCTATGTGTATATGAACTCTGATAACGGCAGCATCTACAGCATGCACTCGTTTGACTATGAAACACTGAAGGTGTTTCAGATTCTGGTGCAGGCAAAGGACCACGGCTCTCCGTCTCTGAGCAGCAACGCCACTGTCCATGTTTTTATCCTGGACCAGAACGACAATGCCCCCGCTGTTATTTACCCCTCCGCTGCCCTGGGCTCGCTCTCTCACCAGAAGATGCCCCGCTCTTCTAAAGCAGGCCACCTGGTTACTAAGGTAACGGCCGTGGACGCAGACTCGGGTCATAACGCCTGGATCTCGTATAAACTGGCGGAGGCCACAGATGCGTCTCTGTTCAATGTCAATCTTTACACAGGGGAAGTAAGGACTAAACGCGCTGTGTCCGAGCAGGACGACTCCTCTCAGAGGCTGCTTATAGAGATAAAGGACGACGGGGAACCGGTACAGTCTTCCACGGTCACAGTGGCCATACTGGTAGAGCACGGGCTCCAAGAACCCATCTTGGACCTCCGGCAGAAAGCGCCAGAGCCCGGCAAGAAAAGCGGGAGAATCACCCTGTATTTGATCCTCTCTCTGGCCTCGGTGTCCATGCTGTCTCTGGTGACTTTTGTCATGTTAGCGGTCAAGTGCGTTAGAAACAGCAGGAGCAGCGGTAGTTGCTGCATGAGACTGGACGATTTGGACGACTACAATAACCCCAATAGAAACCTGCAGATCCAGCTCAACACTGACGGGCCTATTAAGTACGTAGAGGTCCTGGGAGGGGACATGTTGTCTCAGAGTCAGTCCTTCAGGTCCTGTCTCTCTCCCATGTCAGAGTTCAGTGATTTCACCTTCGTTAAGCCCAGCAGCACCACTGACTTTAAGGAGATGATCAACGTTCTAGACGCGTCTTTACCCGACAGCGCCTGGACCTTTGAGAGCCAGCAGGTGAGCAGTAAACAACAGCACTGTGACGAATAATATTCCTGACTAGTGCTTTATGACGTCCTATCATGAGAATTCAGAGTTAATTTTTCATGTAGCCTATGATGTCATAATCCGTAAGTGAAGATCCACCATCAGTTATGACATCACACCCTGAGAGTTTATGAAGAACTGTATTGTGACGTTTAATTGTCCAGGGTGCACTTTATGATATAACAATGTCGGCCTAATATTATATAGTATTAGCGCCAAATCATGCTTACCGGTGTGCACATTCACCTCAACGTTGTAGCCTATGAGAATGGATGATATCTTAACCTGCATGTCATGTATGGTTGTAGAGTAGTTCATTGTAATAATTCATTGTAAACACTTATCAACTACATAAAAAATGTAGGCTTGTGGTTTCATGTAAAATATTTTCTTCATAACGAAAATTATGAAGACAATTATGATTTTCCAAAATATGAATTTACACCGGACAAATTGTGTTAATAGTTATTAAACCCTTTTTCGTTGATTACCTCATTTAGCATACCAGTGAATTATATGGATTTCTTTAGGCCTATATCATAGCACTGTAATGTCAGTACCGTAGGCCTACTAATTTTCACCGGATCAAACGATAAGTGACTTTTGTAATCTAACTGTAAATCCCTCTGGATAAAGGCGTCTGCTAAATTACTAAAATGTAAATGTAAATAAGTGCATATGCCATTTATTAACTGTTGTAGTAGGCCTGTTACAACACAGCTGTTGTAGTAGGCCTGTTACAACACAGCTGTTGTAGTAGGCCTGTTACAACACAGCTGTTGTAGTAGGCCTGTTACAACACAGCTGTTGTAGTAGGCCTGTTACAACACAGCTGTTGTAGTAGGCCTGTTACAACACAGCTGTTGTAGTAGGCCTGTTACAACACAGCTGTTGTAGTAGGCCTGTTACAACACAGCTGTTGTAGTAGGCCTGTTACAACACAGCTGTTGTAAGTAGGCCAATGCTCGTAGTATTTGTCATCAATGACATTGCTGCCTCCTTGCCAAGACGAGTCTAGGTTACATAATGGTGTATGATTCAAGCGTTATCAACACGTCTGAAATGGAAACGCTTTGGAAACATGCCACCTTGCGGCTAAATCTATCATTGCAATTTGACCATCAGTTCATCACTTCCCTTTTAACGTTGCCTATATTCAGTGGAATAAGTTCCTTTCGTTGACAAAACATAGCAACAAGTTCATACTTACAGTTGTGGTTCATACCCACCCTTTTTGTTTCGGTCTGTGCAGCATGCCTTTGGAAAAGGCATAAGTCACTTTCTTTTAAAAAACAAACTCAATAATTTGCTTTTACGCTTCCCTTTGCCTTTCTGTTGTGCATTCAGAGTTGTTTTGCTTAAAACAATAATGGATTTAGCCTGTAACGTGTCGGTAACTTGGTTGTTAGTGCAAAAGAAGTGCCTCTAAAACGTTTTCACTCTCTCCGCTTTGTGAAAGAGTTCTTTCTGTATGGGGAGCAAGTCCCGGGTGCTCGGCCAATAGGAAACGGGTCTTTGTGTCCCCGCCCTAAGAGGAGCGGAGCAGAGGAGACAGACTGGGGAGAGTTTTAGCCGAGCCTTCAAGCAGTTTTACCTTTACTCTTTATTTTACATATAGAATAAGGGCGTCATGATTACTTATAAACTTCCCACCGCACTTTTTCTTAAACGGAAGTGTTTACCAAAGGCCTGGTACCGTTGTTTTCACGAAACTATGGATTAGTTAAGGTAAAGAGGAACTTTTAACTTTTCCATCCCCCGGACCCCTCTCATAATGGAATCCAGACAGAGGAAGCACTGCGGAGGGTGGCCCGTGCTGAGGCTATGGTTTTCCCTGGCTTGCCTCATGGGCGCGACCGCCCAGCTTAGTTACTCGGTGTCAGAAGAGCTCAGTCCGGGGGCTGTGGTCGGGAATATCGTTAAAGATTTGGGTCTCACCGTTCAAATGATAATTCAGAGAAAATTGCGGGTGGTCTCGGAATCTAACGCGCAGTACTTCGAGGTGAACCAGGCGACTGGGGATTTTATTATTAGACAGACAATTGACAGGGAACACATGTGCGAATTAAGTGCAACATGTTCACTGCATGTTGAGATTGTACTCGAGGACCCTTTAGCAATACATCGTGTTCTTGTGGATATTGTGGATGTAAATGACAATGCGCCACAGTTTTCCACTAATAATATTTCCTTGGAGATATCAGAGGCGGCCGCGCCGGGCACCCGGTTCCGACTGGAAAGTGCGCACGATCCAGATGTGGGTATCAACTCTCTGCGTACGTATCACCTCGCATCCAACGACCGCTTTGTTTTGAATGTGGAAACGAAAAGTGACGGGGATAAGTTCCCGGAGTTAGTTTTAGTGAAGGCTTTGGATAGGGAGACGCAGGCCTCGTTTCGCCTGTTGCTTACTGCCCTAGACGGGGGACAGCCAGAGAAGTCTGGCTCCACTCTTCTACTCATTACAATTCTGGACGTCAATGACAACGCGCCCGTCTTTGACATGTCGATTAAAAAAGTTAGCGTGTTGGAGAATGTTGAAAAGGGCACTTTAGTAACGAAACTGAACGCAACCGACGCGGATTATGCTCAGAACGGGGAGATCTCCTTCCTGTTTAGTAAATACACGCCGGACCGGGTGCTCAAGCTATTCAGCGTGGATTCGAAAACCGGTGAGGTCCGTGTGAATGGTCACGTGGATTACGAAACAGCGAATGAGTATTACGTCACTGTGCTGGCCAGGGATGGGGGAACCCCCGCCATGGAAGCATCCTGTAACATCAAAGTTGAAGTCACTGACGTGAATGATAACTCTCCGGAGGTGATGTTGACGTCACTGACCAGTCCTATCCAGGAGGACGCAGCACTGGGCACAGTTATCGCCCTCATCAGCGCAAGGGACCTGGACTCTGGTAAGAATGGCAAGGTAACATTAAAGGTCCAGTCTGGTCTGCCCTTCAAACTCAACTCCGCCTTTGGAGAGCACTACAACCTCATCACCGACGGCAACCTGGACAGAGAGACCATGGCTGATTACACTGTGGTCATCATGGCGACCGACGCTGGATCCCCTCCCCTGTCGTCATGTACGACCTTCGTGGTCAAGCTGTCAGACGTGAATGACAATGCTCCGTCGTTCTCCCAGGCTTCTTACTCAGTGGACGTCCCCGAGAACAACGCCCCCAGCACCCCAATCGCCATGGTGGTGGCCTCTGACCCGGACATAGGGGAAAATGCCCGCGTCTCCTTTTCCATCCTGCCCAGCATGGTCCAGGGCTCACACATCTCCTCCTATGTCTACATCAACCCAGAGACTGGCCACATCTATAGCATGCACTCCCTGGACCATGAAACCCTCAGCGCCTTCCGCATTGAGGTACAGGCTCGAGACGCCGGGGCGCCACCTCGGACCACCAACATCACCGTGCATGTATTCGTAGTAGATCTTAACGACAATGCGCCCCTCATCGTGTACCCCCCCTTCCCCCAGGATACGGGGCTGCAGCTCAGTGTACCGCTGTCGGCTGGGCCAGGGCATCTCATTAATAAACTGGTTGGGGTGGATCCCGATAGCGGTCATAACGCCTGGTTGTTTTACTCCATCGCCCCCGGGCCTCACGCTGCTCTGTTCCTCATCACCCCGCACACCGGCGAGCTCCGCACCACTCGCAAGCTAGCCGAGGAGGAGGGTGGCTCCGCCTATGACATCACTGTGGTCGTCCAGGACAACGGCGAACCTACTCTCTCCACCACTGTGGCCATTACGGTAACAGTGGAGGAGAAGGGTGCCAGTGACGCCGCCATGGACAACCGGAAGACGTCGGGGATGCGGCAGACTGGGATGTCTGACATCACCCTGTACCTCATCATCTCACTGGCCTGCGTCTCGGCCATGTCCTTCCTCACCTTCTTCATCATCATGGTCCGATGCCTCCGCCACCGCAGTGACCATGGAGGGACAGGCTGCTGCTACAGCCATTACCGGCCCAGCAGGGCCTACCATCAGAGGCCCCACAAGGACCTCCACCTGCAGCTCAACACAGACGGACCCATCCGTTACATGGAGGTGGTGGGAGGGGCTCAAGACCCCCCAGGAACACGGACCTACAGACCCTGCTACTCCACCACCTCCAGCCGCAGTGACTTTATGTTTGTTAAGACACCCATGATGAGCCAAAACAACACACTCAGTATGACGCTCAACAGGAAGCACCTAATGAACTCAGCCAATGAGGTGAGGGCACCAGGGGGCAGAAGGCAGGGTATTGGTGAGATAACTCTATTAGCCATATCACAGGTGTTTCTGAAAAATCACTTGTTCAATGTCATTTGAGGTCTATAAGGACTAGGTTATAACCAGTGGCGGTGAAGGTTTTATCCAAAGATGGTTGTCTTTGTTGAGTTAGCTTACCATATTGAAAGGAGAATTCAACTCATGGTTCTAATACTATTTTTAACATCCAGTCTTGAGCCGGCTCACCTAGATTGACTAAGTCACGTAACAATGCAGTATTTCTCCTAAAGACTAGTGTTGTTGAGCCTCATCCTTCTCCTTAGGACGTGGTGACGGGGCTTTCCTTACTGTGTCATCCAGCTAGAGGAGGAGATGAAGGAGAAGAGGAGAGATTTAATGTTTCATCTGACCCAAGACTAGGAAATGCAGTCTACCTCTCTTTCTGACTTCCAATTACTAAACAGGATCAGCAGTGAAGCACTGTGCTATGAGAGAATGAGGGAGAGAGGGAATGGATGGATTGGAAGGCAGGGATTGGATGCAGAGAGGGAATGGATGGATTGGAGGGTAGGGATTGGATGGAGAGAGGGAATGGATGGATTGGAAGGCAGAGATTGGAGGGAGATAGAGGGGAAGGTTTAGAGTAGAGAGGAGGAGAGTAACGACAGATGGAAATAGAGTAACGGAATAGTAAAATAGGAAGTGAGGGAGAGGGGGAGGAGAAAGGAGGGGTGTGAGGGAGAGGGGAGGATGGAACAGAGGGAAGGAAAGGGAGAAGAGGGGGTGAATCAGTCAAAGAGTAAAGCAGAAGCTGAAAAACAAGAATTCCAGAGTCAGCGCTCGACCTCTCACTTCCTGTTGTCCTCTGAACCTTGATTGGTTCCATGCCTCTGACACCAAGACAACCATGGCCTCGCCCTGTGTGGACGTCTGTACGCCTGTGGCAGCAGCTCTGGCCAAACATTCCCAAACCTCATTCCCAGAGCACTTGTTAAGAATACCATTCCGCTCTATGTTCTCGGGGTGTGGATGGAAAGGTATATTCCGTTAAATCTGTCCACATACAGTATACAGAGGACTCCTCTCTGTTCCTGACTCACTATGTAGTGCTGGGTTTCCAAGATGGCTGCCTGTGCTCTAGTTTTGATGATTCATGTGGAGAGACTGTGGCCTCTTTCCCAAATTTACATTTTTGAATCCTTTTTTAATTTAGCCTAACCAGTGATTATAGTTTCAGTAAAGTCCCGACAGAAAGAGGTCAGTGGGTGGTGTTGTGGTTTAGTTTTAGTTTTTATATTTCTCAGGTGGGTTACACAGTTTATGTTTCTCTGGTGGGTTACATAGTTTACGTTTCTCTGGTGGGTTACACAGTTTACGTTTCTCTGGTGGGTTACACAGTTTACGTTTCTCTGGTGGGTTACACAGTTTATGTTTCTCTGGTGGGTTACATAGTTTACGTTTCTCTGGTGGGTTACACAGTTTACGTTTCTCAGGTGGGTTACACAGTTTATGTTTCTCTGGTGGGTTACATAGTTTACGTTTCTCTGGTGGGTTACACAGTTTACGTTTCTCTGGTGGGTTACACAGTTTACGTTTCTCTGGTGGGTTACACAGTTTATGTTTCTCTGGTGGGTTACATAGTTTACGTTTCTCTGGTGGGTTACATAGTTTACGTTTCTCTGGTGGGTTACACAGTTTACGTTTCTCAGGTGGGTTACACAGTTTACGTTTCTCAGGTGGGTTACACAGTTTATGTTTCTCAGGTGGGTTACACAGTTTACGTTTCTCAGGTGGGTTACACAGTTTACGTTTCTCTGGTGGGTTACACAGTTTACGTTTCTCAGGTGGGTTACACAGTTTACGTTTCTCAGGTGGGTTACACAGCTTACGTTTCTCAGGTGGGTTACACAGTTTACGTTTCTCTGGTGGGTTACACAGTTTATGTTTCTCTGGTGGGTTACACAGTTTATGTTTCTCTGGTGGGTTACACAGTTTATGTTTCTCTGGTGGGTTACACAGTTTACGTTTCTCTGGTGGGTTACACAGTTTACGTTTCTCTGGTGGGTTACACAGTTTACGTTTCTCTGGTGGGTTACACAGTTTACGTTTCTCTGGTGGGTTACACAGTTTACGTTTCTCTGGTGGGTTACACAGTTTACGTTTCTCTGGTGGGTTACACAGTTTACGTTTCTCTGGTGGGTTACACAGTTTACGTTTCTCTGGTGGGTTACACAGTTTACGTTTCTCTGGTGGGTTACACAGTTTACGTTTCTCTGGTGGGTGACACAGTTTACGTTTCTCTGGTGGGTTACACAGTTTACGTTTCTCTGGTGGGTTACACAGTTTACGTTTCTCTGGTGGGTTACACAGTTTATGTTTCTCAGGTGGGTTACACAGTTTACGTTTCTCAGGTGGGTTACACAGTTTATGTTTCTCAGGTGGGTTACACAGTTTACGTTTCTCTGGTGGGTTACACAGTTTACGTTTCTCTGGTGGGTTACACAGTTTACGTTTCTCAGGTGGGTTACACAGTTTACGTTTCTCAGGTGGGTTACACAGCTTACGTTTCTCAGGTGGGTTACACAGTTTACGTTTCTCTGGTGGGTTACACAGTTTACGTTTCTCAGGTGGGTTACACAGCTTACGTTTCTCAGGTGGGTTACACAGTTTACGTTTCTCAGGTGGGTTACACAGTTTACGTTTCTCAGGTGGGTTACACAGTTTACGTTTCTCTGGTGGGTTACACAGTTTACGTTTCTCAGGTGGGTTACACAGTTTATGTTTCTCAGGTGGGTTACACAGTTTACGTTTCTCTGGTGGGTTACACAGTTTACGTTTCTCTGGTGGGTTACACAGTTTACGTTTCTCTGGTGGGTTACACAGTTTACGTTTCTCAGGTGGGTTACACAGTTTACGTTTCTCAGGTGGGTTACACAGCTTACGTTTCTCAGGTGGGTTACACAGTTTACGTTTCTCAGGTGGGTTACACAGTTTACGTTTCTCAGGTGGGTTACACAGTTTACGTTTCTCTGGTGGGTTACACAGTTTACGTTTCTCAGGTGGGTTACACAGTTTACGTTTCTCAGGTGGGTTACACAGTTTACGTTTCTCTGGTGGGTTACACAGTTTACGTTTCTCTGGTGGGTTACACAGTTTACGTTTCTCTGGTGGGTTACACAGTTTACGTTTCTCTGGTGGGTTACACAGTTTACGTTTCTCTGGTGGGTTGCACAGTTTACGTTTCTCTGGTGGGTTACACAGTTTACGTTTCTCTGGTGGGTTACACAGTTTACGTTTCTCTGGTGGGTTACACAGTTTACGTTTCTCTGGTGGGTTACACAGTTTACGTTTCTCTGGTGGGTTACACAGTTTACGTTTCTCTGGTGGGTTACACAGTTTACGTTTCTCTGGTGGGTTACACAGTTTACGTTTCTCTGGTGGGTGACACAGTTTACGTTTCTCTGGTGGGTTACACAGTTTACGTTTCTCTGGTGGGTTACACAGTTTACGTTTCTCTGGTGGGTTACACAGTTTATGTTTCTCAGGTGGGTTACACAGTTTACGTTTCTCAGGTGGGTTACACAGTTTATGTTTCTCAGGTGGGTTACACAGTTTACGTTTCTCTGGTGGGTTACACAGTTTACGTTTCTCTGGTGGGTTACACAGTTTACGTTTCTCAGGTGGGTTACACAGTTTACGTTTCTCAGGTGGGTTACACAGCTTACGTTTCTCAGGTGGGTTACACAGTTTACGTTTCTCTGGTGGGTTACACAGTTTACGTTTCTCTGGTGGGTTACACAGTTTACGTTTCTCAGGTGGGTTACACAGCTTACGTTTCTCTGGTGGGTTACACAGTTTACGTTTCTCAGGTGGGTTACACAGCTTACGTTTCTCAGGTGGGTTACACAGTTTACGTTTCTCAGGTGGGTTACACAGTTTACGTTTCTCAGGTGGGTTACACAGTTTACGTTTCTCTGGTGGGTTACACAGTTTACGTTTCTCAGGTGGGTTACACAGTTTATGTTTCTCAGGTGGGTTACACAGTTTACGTTTCTCTGGTGGGTTACACAGTTTACGTTTCTCTGGTGGGTTACACAGTTTACGTTTCTCTGGTGGGTTACACAGTTTACGTTTCTCAGGTGGGTTACACAGTTTACGTTTCTCAGGTGGGTTACACAGCTTACGTTTCTCAGGTGGGTTACACAGTTTACGTTTCTCAGGTGGGTTACACAGTTTACGTTTCTCAGGTGGGTTACACAGTTTACGTTTCTCTGGTGGGTTACACAGTTTACGTTTCTCAGGTGGGTTACACAGTTTACGTTTCTCAGGTGGGTTACACAGTTTACGTTTCTCTGGTGGGTTACACAGTTTACGTTTCTCTGGTGGGTTACACAGTTTACGTTTCTCTGGTGGGTTACACAGTTTACGTTTCTCTGGTGGGTTACACAGTTTACGTTTCTCTGGTGGGTTGCACAGTTTACGTTTCTCTGGTGGGTTACACAGTTTACGTTTCTCTGGTGGGTTACACAGTTTACGTTTCTCTGGTGGGTTACACAGTTTACGTTTCTCTGGTGGGTTACACAGTTTACGTTTCTCTGGTGGGTTACACAGTTTACGTTTCTCTGGTGGGTTACACAGTTTACGTTTCTCTGGTGGGTTACACAGTTTACGTTTCTCTGGTGGGTTACACAGTTTACGTTTCTCTGGTGAGTTACACAGCAGCTGTTTCTCTGGTGAGTTACACAGCAGCTGTTTCTCTGGTGAGTTACACAGCAGCTGTTTTTCTGGTGGGTTACACAGCTTACATTTCTCTGGTGAGTTACACAGCAGCTGTTTCTTCAGTGGGTTACACAGCAGCTGATTCTCTGGTGAGTTACACAGCAGCTGTTTCTCTGGTGAGTTATACAGCAGCTGTTTCTCTGGTGAGTTACACAGCAGCTATTTCTCTGGTGAGTTACACAGCAGCTGTTTCTCTGGCGGGTTACACAGCAGCTGTTTCTGCTGTGGGTTACACAGCAGCTGTTTCTCTGGTGAGTTACACAGCAGCTGTTTCTCTGGTGAGTTACACAGCAGCTGTTTCTCTGGTGGGTTACACAGCTTTCATTTCTCTGGTGAGTTACACAGCAGCTGTTTCTCTGGTGGGTTACACAGCAGCTGTTTCTCTGGTGAGTTACACAGCAGCTGTTTCTCTGGTGAGTTACACAGCAGCTGTTTCTCTGGTGGGTTACACAAATTACATTTCTCTGGTGGGTTACACAGCAGCTGTTTCTCTGGCGGGTTACACAGCAGCTGTTTCTCTGGTGAGTTACACAGCAGCTGTTTCTCTGGTGGGTTACACAGCAGCTGTTTCTCTGGTGAGTTACACTGCTTACATTTCTCTGGTGGGTTACACAGCAGCTGTTTCTCTGCTGGGTTACACAGCTTACGTTTCTCTGGTGGGTTACACAGCAGCTGTTTATATGGTGGGTTACACAGCAGCTGTTTCTCTGGTGGGTTACACAGCAGCTGTTTCTCTGGTGAGTTACACAGCAGCTGTTTCTCTGGTGAGTTACACAGCAGCTTTTTCTCTGGTGAGTTACACAGCAGCTGTTTCTCTGGTGAGTTACACAGCAGCTGTTTCTCTGGTGGGTTACACAGCAGCTGTTTCTCTGGTGGGTTACACAGCAGCTGTTTCTCTGGTGGGTTACACAGCAGCTGTTTCTCTGGTGAGTTACACAGCAGCTGTTTCTCTGGTGGGTTACACAGCAGCTGTTTCTCTGGTGGGTTACACAGCAGCTGTTTCTCTGGTGGGTTACACAGCCTACGTTTCTCTGGTGGGTTACACAGCAGCTGTTTCTCTGGTGAGTTACACAGCAGCTGTTTCTCTGGTGAGTTACACAGCAGCTGTTTCTCTGGTGAGTTACACAGCAGCTGTTTCTCTGGTGGGTTACACAGCCTACGTTTCATTGGTGGGTTACACAGCAGCTGTTTCTCTAGTGAGTTACACAGCAGCTGTTTCTCTGGTGAGTTACACAGCAGCTGTTTCTCTGGTGGGTTACACAGTTTACGTTTCTCTGGTGGGTTACACGGTTTACGTTTCTCTGGTGGGTTACACAGTTTACGTTTCTCTGGTGGGTTACACAGTTTACGTTTCTCTGGTGAGTTACACAGCAGCTGTTTCTCTGGTGAGTTACACAGCAGCTGTTTCTCTGGTGAGTTACACAGCAGCTGTTTTTCTGGTGGGTTACACAGCTTACATTTCTCTGGTGAGTTACACAGCAGCTGTTTCTTCAGTGGGTTACACAGCAGCTGATTCTCTGGTGAGTTACACAGCAGCTGTTTCTCTGGTGAGTTATACAGCAGCTGTTTCTCTGGTGAGTTACACAGCAGCTATTTCTCTGGTGAGTTACACAGCAGCTGTTTCTCTGGCGGGTTACACAGCAGCTGTTTCTGCTGTGGGTTACACAGCAGCCGTTTCTCTGGTGAGTTACACAGCAGCTGTTTCTCTGGTGAGTTACACAGCAGCTGTTTCTCTGGTGGGTTACACAGCTTACATTTCTCTGGTGAGTTACACAGCAGATGTTTCTCTGGTGGGTTACACAGCAGCTGTTTCTCTGGTGAGTTACACAGCAGCTGTTTCTCTGGTGAGTTACACAGCAGCTGTTTCTCTGGTGGGTTACACAAATTACATTTCTCTGGTGGGTTACACAGCAGCTGTTTCTCTGGCGGGTTACACAGCAGCTGTTTCTCTGGTGAGTTACACAGCAGCTGTTTCTCTGGTGGGTTACACAGCAGCTGTTTCTCTGCTGGGTTACACAGCTTACGTTTCTCTGGTGGGTTACACAGCAGCTGTTTATATGGTGGGTTACACAGCAGCTGTTTCTCTGGTGGGTTACACAGCAGCTGTTTCTCTGGTGAGTTACACAGCAGCTGTTTCTCTGGTGAGTTACACAGCAGCTTTTTCTCTGGTGAGTTACACAGCAGCTGTTTCTCTGGTGAGTTACACAGCAGCTGTTTCTCTGGTGGGTTACACAGCAGCTGTTTCTCTGGTGGGTTACACAGCAGCTGTTTCTCTGGTGGGTTACACAGCAGCTGTTTCTCTGGTGAGTTACACAGCAGCTGTTTCTCTGGTGGGTTACACAGCAGCTGTTTCTCTGGTGGGTTACACAGCAGCTGTTTCTCTGGTGGGTTACACAGCCTACGTTTCTCTGGTGGGTTACACAGCAGCTGTTTCTCTGGTGAGTTACACAGCAGCTGTTTCTCTGGTGAGTTACACAGCAGCTGTTTCTCTGGTGAGTTACACAGCAGCTGTTTCTCTGGTGGGTTACACAGCCTACGTTTCATTGGTGGGTTACACAGCAGCTGTTTCTCTAGTGAGTTACACAGCAGCTGTTTCTCTGGTGGGTTTCACAGCTGACGTTTCTTTGGTGGGTTACACAGCAGCTGTTTCTCTAGTGAGTTACACAGCAGCTGTTTCTCTGGTGGGTTACACAGCAGCTGTTTCTCTGGTGAGTTACACAGCAGGTGTTTCTCTAGTGAGTTACACAGCAGCTGTTTCTCTGGTGGGTTACACAGCAGCTGATTCTCTCTGAAGTAGCAGGTTGTTTACCTTGTCATCAGATTTTACTCTCTCTCTCTCTCTCTCTCTCTCTCTCTCTCTGTCTCTCTGAATCTCTCTCTCTCTGTCTCCCTGAATCTCTCTGTCTCCCTAAATATGCCTGTCCCCGCTGTTGTCAGGGTAACATCTGTCTCCATGCTCCAGTGACACGTGTAGAACAGTGACGAAGGAGAGAAGGATGAGGGAAGGAGAGAAGGATTAAGGGAGAGAAAGAGAGCAAGGGATGGCTTTATGCACGTGTGCCCCAGTGACAGATGGACTTGTGCCCACTCTGGGCCAAGGCCACAGAGGGTGCACAATCAGTGTGTGTGTGAACAGCGTATAGTCAGGTGTTCCAAGCCCTACAGGGGTGTCATTTTAGCAGGGCCCTAAGTTCCCAATGTCCCATTGTGACAGAGAGAGTGACTCCTCAGTGTCCCCGTATCTCCTCTCGTTTCAATAGGAGTGTGTAGCTCTTCATCAAAGGTTCTTTGTGTTTGGAACTGTTGGAGTGGGGTTGTGTATAAGGAGTAAAGTACCACATTCAGGGTGTGTGTATGCGCTCATGTTGACACTACAGTATGTAGCTGTGTTCGTGTGGTCACGTGGGGTGACTAGGTATGGAGTGGTTGGTAAATACTGTGTGTTTCACAGATGAAGAAGCAGCATGTGCCACCAACAGGCCTGCATTGCTCACTGACTCTGTCCTTGACTCATATCCTGTGTGACTGTGTCTCCGTGTGGTCCAGTGCATCTGAATAAAGCTCATCAACAGTCTTCCTTTCATGTCTCCTGCCCTGGTCGTAGCCTCCTGGTGGTTCCAGCATGGTTGACTCTGTCACTAGGGTCCAGCTAGAGCTTTAGGATTCATAATAATCTGTTTTTCCTCTAGTGTCGTCATCAGAATGGCTTAGTGGACAATGGAACGTAAAAGCATGTATTGTGAATACTAGGATAATATTATGCAGGGGTGTGGGGGTTTGTGAAGCTCAGTTGGTAGAGCATGTAACACCAGGGTAGTGGGTTCGGTTCCCGGGACCACCACTTATGTAAAATGGCCTATGTACAGTACCAGTCAAAAATGTCATAGTATTTATGTTTTCACTATTATTCTACAATGTAGAAAATAGTCCAAATTAAAAAATACCCTGGAATGAGTAGGTGTGTCCAAACTTTTGTCTGGTACTGTATATTATTTGTCTATTTACTGTTGGAGGGACCTCCACGTTCAGACAGAGCACCAGGTGCAGTCTAGCCACAGTTCTGTTAATGTAAAGAGCTTCGGGTGTGTGTGTGTGTTTTGGTGTGTGTTTGAAAACGGTAACTTCCTCACACAGCACAAAGCACCAGGTGGGTCCAGCCTGTGTGATAACCATGCCAATGGAGGGTGTGTGTGTGTTTCGGCAGAGAAGCCTGCTGTGAATCTCTTCTATTCATCAGATTCTGGCCAGTCTTTTCTGGTTCGACCGACCGACCGACAGACAGACAGATGGAGACCAGACGTTCATGTTCAGCGATTAGTGTCTCTTCCCACTTGAATCCAGAGCCACCCCTCACTGTGATTATCCTTCTCCACATCAGATAAATCCTCAATGATTTTAAACCTCTATACTGACTGTTTTCATTCACAGTATCCTATGGACATGAACAGGCTGTAAGGCAGTAGGTTCTCTACCTACGGTTCTAACTCCTGTGGTAACTGTGTGCTAGGAGCTATAATTCTGATAAGTCTCTATGGATCAGAACAGGAGAACTCTAATCCCTATCTGGCCTCAGAGCCGGCAGAACTTCTCACTGAGGGAGTCTAGTGGATTTGATCCTCTCTGGTCACTTTCTTGGTTCTGCCTTTAACTGACTCTGGATCAGATTTCTGGAGCACCGGTCCCCATTTTAGGGGCAGAAAGTTAGTACACATTTATTACGTTACATACAAACTGAAAGAGATAGAAATGAACGTGAGCTGTTGTGCTCTTGCTAACGTCACTTGACCCTTCAAATGTGTGAACTCACCTCAGTACAGTAACACTACATAGTGTCCCTGTATGGAACGCCAGCCCAGAATCTGTTTGCCTTTATTCTACATGCCTGTGGCGAGACCTGGGAATGACCTCTGGGAATGACCTCTGGGAATGGTTTTGTCGGCAGTGAGCGTCACACTGCTGGAATGTTGGGCCCCTCGTTCATTTTCAGATGAGGAAACACGTTTTCTCTTTTCTCCCTTACTGCCATGACAACTGCCGCCAAAACCAGCAGAGAGAGAAATGGGGGAATATCCATCTGTGCGTCTGTCTCTCCGTTTGAAACTAAATACCCACTACATGAGTGGAGAAGATTAGATTACACACCTTTCTTCCCTCCCTGTCATGATTGTCTTATTTAGAAGCCTATTCATAGTTCAGAGACCAGGGTATTCCTGTTTGGTTTAATTGACAGTCTCTTATCAATGTAAGTATACATTTAAAGGATCCTTGACAGGATAGAATATGCATACAGATGTGAGCGATGTGTATCATTGTGTTACGAGACCCTTGGGTAGACTGATATTTAATCAGTGGGGCATTTTGGTGCAGCTTGTAAATTCTGTGTTAGCCAGTGTTGTTATTGAAATTGGATAGTGTGTTGCTCTACCCCTGTCTCTACCTCCCTCCTTCTATCCCTCCATCCCTCCCCCTCTCTCTTTCTTCCGTCTCTGTGTCTCAGTGTGGTAGAACAGTTGTGTTGATAATTCAGTGGCAGCAGTGCTGACTTCTCTCTGGGGAGCCTTTCTCTTCTCTCCTGTTTTCTCCTCCTGTGTTGATTAGGAGACAGAGTCTGGAACAGAGCCAAGGGTCTATTTACTGCCTCGATGCCCAACATGCGCGAGAGAGAGAGAGATGGAAAATAGGGAGAGAGAGAGAAAATATGTAGCAAGAGAAAGAGGGAAAATAGGTAGAGAGGGAAAGAGGGAAAATAGGTAGAGAGAGGAAGAGGGAAAATAGGTAGAGAGAGAAAGAGGGAAAATAGGTAGAGAGAGAAAGAGGGAAAATAGGTAGAGAGAGAGAGGGAAATATGTAGAGAGAGAAAATATGTAGAGAGAGAAAGAGGGAAAATAGGGAGAGAGAGAAAATATGTAGAGAGAGAAAGATGGAAAATAGGTAGAAAGAGAGAGGGAAAATAGGTAGAGAGAGAAAGAGGGAAAATAGGGAGAGAGAGAAAATATGTAGAGAGAGAAAGAGGGAAAATAGGTAGAGAGAGAAAATATGTAGAGAGAGAAAGAGGGAAAATAGGTAGAGAGAGAAAGAGGGAAAATAGGGAGAGAGAGAGAAAATAGGGAGAGGGAAAATAAGGAGAGAGAGAGAGAGGGAGAAAATAGGGAGAGAGAGAGGGAAATAGGGAGAGAGAAAATAGCTAGAGGAGAGAGAGGGAAAATAGGGACAGAGAGAGAGGGAAATAGGGAGAGCAAGGGAAAATAGGGAGGAGAGAGGGAAAATAGGGAGGGAGAGAGAAAATATAGAGAGAGAGGGAAATAGGAAGAGAGGGAGGGAAAATATATATAGAGAGAAAAAAAACAATAGGGAGAGAGAGAGGGAAATGGGGAGATAGAGAGGGGAAAATAGGGAGAGAGAAAAAATACAGAAAGAGAGAAAATAGAGAGAGAGAGAAAGGGAAATAGGGGGAGAGAGAGAAAATAGAGAGAGAGAGAAAGGGGGAGAGAGAGAGGGAAAATAGGGAGAGAGAGGGGGGGAAAGGAGAGAGAGAAGGAAAATAGGGAGAGAGAAGGAAAATAGGGAGAGAGGGAAAATAGGGAGAGAGAGAGAGAAAATAGGGAGTGAGAGAAAGAGGGAAAAAAGGGAGAGAGAGGGAAAATAGAGAGAGAGAGAAAGAGGGAAAATAGGGAGAGAGAGAAAGAGGGAAAAAAGGGCGAGAGGGAAAATAGAGAGAGAGAAAGAGGGAAAAAAGGGAGAGAGAGGGAAAATAGAAAGAGGGAAAATAGAGAGAGAGAGAAAGAGGGAAAAAAGGGAGAGAGGGAAAATAGAGAGAGAGAAAGAGGGAAAATATAGAGAGAGAAAGAGGGAAAATAGGGAGAGAGAGAAAGAGGGAAAAAAGGGAGAGAGAGGGAGAATAGGGAGAGAGAGAGAGGGAAAATAGAGAGAGAGGGAAAATAGAGAGTGAGAGAAAGAGGGAAAATAGGTGGGAATCAGCCACAACACGTTAACTTAGCTCTATACAGGCTATATGGAGTCCTTATCACTGTGAATCAGACAAAACCAGTTAACTTGTCTATATACTGGCTATATGGAGTCCCTATCACTGTGAATCAGCCACAACATGTTTTAGATGTTGTCACCTATTGTGAATAAATTTGAGGGAATATCTCATCAATGGTGATCTTGTGTTGTCTGAATCTGATAAACTGAGACTTTGTAAAGCTTGAAGCTCTGTATTAAGGGTATAACCAGTAATGCAACAAGCATGACACATATCCTGTCCATATCCCGTGAAATCCTTTTAGTTCCTGAGTTGATTTTGTTTTGTGACTGTAATTGGGAGCGGTGTCCAAGTCTCTCTGTGTGTGTCTCAGTACACTTCACTGACATTTTCTGCTCCATGGATTTCAGAACAAAATGGCCTCCCATGTAGGCTGGAAGATGCATGCCCTTTATTCAACCCCCTGACTACAGACAAAAAGAGTACACACACATACACACACGCCCGAATGGCCTGAGACCCAAACAGTAATGCATAAGACAGACAGACGGACACACAGTCCCATGGTCCCGTTGTTTGTATGTAGAACAGAGATTTGATTTTGTGTTTTCTTCACAGCAAAAGCCTCCTAACGCCGATTGGCGCTTCACCCAAGGCCAGAGACCTGGACCCAGTGGGTGAGTACATAGATTCTCTGTCTCTCTCACACACACACACACACACACACACACATTATGTATTCATGACGAGTAACTGGGCTTTGGTGTTGCTCAGAGGCTTTCAGAGGGAAGGAGGGCAACAGAGGAGTGAGCAGAGCAAGAGAGTGAGGCCTGGAGATGGGGAGACAGCGAGATAAAGCGATGGATAGCGAGAGAGATGGAGAGATGGGTGAAGGGAGGGAGGAGAGGAAGCAGTAGGAACATACAGTTCTCAGCGGTGATGACATCAGATACTGAGGCACAGAGACTTTGAAGATAACGGAGAGATTCCATATGAGCTCTGACTCCTCTGAGTGAACAGTCAGATTCTTCTCCCTTTCCTGCCTGTCTCTCCCGAGTGTCTCTCCTGCCTGTCTCCAGGCTGTTCTCTCCCTCACATACAAAATGGCTTCCATTCCTCTCCCTCCTTCCCTCTGCTCAGAGCCTGTGTGCCATCACTCAGTACTGCTCATGCGAGGAGGGGACCAGAGTGACAGGGAGGGGACCAGAGTGACAGGGAGGGGACCAGAGTGACAGGGAGGGGAGAACATAAGCGCACAGATTTCTAACCTCCACATTGTGTCTCATTGATCGTCGTGTTTCCATCTGGGTGATTGCATTTGATTGACCACTTGTGATTTACTGTTTGACATCAATGATTGGCTGTTTCATAGCGGTAGCTGGGGAATTGCATCTACCGACACCAATCAGTGTGTGTGTAACTGTGTGTGAGTAACTGTGTGTGACTGTGTGCCCCTTCATTGCTTATTCAGCCCGCATTGTGTTCCAAATTGCTGCAGCAGTTTCCACAACAGAACATTACACAATACATTCCATGCGTCCTCATCTGAAATCAACCATCTGGGAGAGGAAACTCTCTCCTCTCCTAGCCTGCTTTTCTTGCACACACACAAACCCACGCACGTACACACACACACACACAAACCCACACACAAACCCACGCACGTACACACACACACACAAACCCACGCACGTACACACACACAAACCCACGCACGTACACACACACACACAAACCCACGCACCTTACACACACACACACACACACACAAACCCACGCACGTACACACACACACAAACCCACGCACGTACACACACACACACACAAACCCACGCACATACACACACACACACACAAACCCACGCACGTACACACACACACACACAAACCCACGCACGTACACACACACACAAACCCACGCACATACACACACACCCACACACACAAACCCACGCACGTACACACACACACACAAACCCACGCATGTACAACACACACACAAACCCACGCATGTACACACACACACACACAAACCCACGCACGTACACATACACACACACACACACAGACCCACGCACGCACACATACACACACACACACACACAGACCCACGCACGCACACACACACACACACACAAACCCACGCACGTACACACAAACCCACGCACGTACACATACACACACGCACGTACACATACACACACGCACGTACACATACACACACAGACCCACGCACACACACACACACACAAACCCACGCACGTACACACAAACCCACGCACGTACACATACACACACACGCACGTACACATACACACACACGCACGCACGTACACATACACACACGCACGTACACATACACACACGCACGTACACACGCACACGCACGTACACACACAACCCCACGCACGTACACACACACACACACACACACACACACAACCCCACCCACCCACGCACACACACACACACACACACACAACCCCACCCACCCACCCACCCACGCACACACACACAACCCCACCTACCCACCCACCCACGCACACACACAACCCCACGCATGCACGTACACACACACACAACCGCACGCACACAACACAACACAAACGCACACAAACGCAACACACGCACGTACAGACACGCAACACACAAACGCACGCACGTACACAACACACAAATGCACTCACGGACACACACACACACACAAGGCAGCTTTAGCAGGGAACAAAGACAACAGCTGTCCATGCTGGATGCCACTGTGGTTGTGGATACATTGGAAGTGGTCCATTTGGAAAACTTGGCTTCTCTTTGAAATGTTGGATGGATGTCACAGGCGCAACATTTTTCACAGGAGAGTGGAGCGCCGCTGAGTTGATATTGCCTGATCTTCCCCTAGCCTGTAGATCCTGAGGAAATAGAAGTCACAACACTTCTCTTGTGTTTCCAGTCCCTGCAACTACCATGGTGATCACATAAGATGGCCGCAGAAGCGAAGCATAAGGTATCAACATGTGTATAGTATACAGTGTGGTCACTTTATCCCCTTAACAACTGTTCTGGATCGATTTTGTTGAGTCATTGGTAAATGGGTAATGTTGGAGCTGAGGTAAGGGAAACTGATCCGACACCAGTTGTTAAGGGCAGAGAGTAGCCACAGCTTGGTAGGTAGAGCTCTGCAGTGTTGTGTGTAGGTATCCCTGATCGCAGATTCACTAGCCTGTGCCGAGCTGGGCTGTTGGTCCCTCTGCGATAGTGAGACTTTGATGGGGATCTCTGATTGGTTCCCTCGTGTGTAGTGGGATGCTTCGAGTTTCTTCAATGTCTGTATTTTGTGGAGTTTTACTTCGCATGGTGTGGTGGTGTAATCAAAGACTGTTGTCCTGTTTTTAGTTCGGTGTAAAATATGTTTTATCCCAAATAGAGATTCCTTTGATGTGTTGAGTTTGCTGCTTTTCCCAGACACACTAACACTCTATGGGGGTTCTTCTGCGCTTTCCCTGGTGGCCAGAAAAGAGGGTTTTGAAACGACTGTGCGATGATGGATGGAACCCAGCTGGCGGAGAACGGGGTTGAACAGGACCTTGTAGAGAAGGACAGGAATAACGCCTACTTCTCTGTAGAAGGATTGGACAGGAGTAACCCATAGTTGAAGTGGACAGTAGAGTTGAGGAAGCCGTTTGAAGGCCTCCTCGTAGATAAGAGGGTTATTTCATGCATGGTTACAGTAGCAGCTCTTACTGACCAGTGAGAATGATCCCTCTGAGCATGAATAGTAATCGTCTTAGCCACAGGAAGAGATAGTCCTGACCGCAGGAAGTGATAGAGCAAGGAGAGGATAATTAGCGACAAACAAGGCCTCCTCATCTCTCCAATCCACCAAAGGAAACTAATCAAAATGGCCTCCCAGCTGCCTCCACTGACCCCACTTTAACCTTGTCTGGTTCTCATTTGAGATGCTGGCAGTGGTCAAACATGTAAGACTGTCTCACGCTTTGGCACATCAGTAAATTTTTGGCAGAAAATTAAATGTGGGTAAAAATTTGGCAGAACATTTTGGCAAGCTGGGTCACCCCACTTGTTTTTACAAAAACATGCTCAATCTCTATCCTCACATGGTTTGATGCCATTCCATTTGCTCCGTTCAAGACATTATTATGAGCCGTCCTCCCTTCAGCAGCCTCCACTGCTCTCTACTGTAACGGTTTTATTGGCATGGGAAACATATGTTAACATTCCCAAAGCAAGTGAAGTAGATAATAAACAAAATCCTACTCCCCGTTCCATGTACTTTAGTCCAATGGGGTTTTAATTGGCATTCAGTTATTTTTTTAAACTGCAGTCCATGACACGCATTCATCTTATTTTTACTGCTGCTCGTATAAGTCAGGAAGCTGGACCTGAGACCTTTTTAACCCCTCGCGTGCCATTCTCTTTCCTCCCTGGGGCTTCAAACAGGGGCACAGCCTTTACCTACAACCAGTGGTGTCATTAGTTACTTGGGAAAGTATTACATTACATATTACATTTACTTGTTACATTTGTGCGTCGTCCCATGGAGTCCCATAGGGCGGCACACAATTGGCCCAGCGTTGTCCCATGGAGTCCCATAGGGCGGCACACAATTGGCCCAGCGTCGTCCCATGGAGTCCCATAGGGCGGCACACAATTGGCCCAGCGTCGTCCAGGTTTTTGAAAATAAGAAATTGTTCTTGCCTAGTTAAATTTGAAAAAAAATCATAAAAAAGCTATATTACTTTACACTAGTTTCATGAACATTTTAAAAAAAAGATCATTGTTTGTTTGACTGTCGGAGGGAGCAAGGCGAACCGCGCACACTCTACCAAAGTCAGACTACTTTCTAACTCGGGTTTAATCACTAGTTCCTCCTTTCATCTGGGACTCTGCTTCCCTGTGCTAGTCTACAAGTTCTGCACTATATATGGGCTGCTTAATTAGCCATATATACTGTAAGCCAAACATCTGTACAGATTTCCTATCTTTTCATTCAAAATCTGTCAATTCTGGTTATAGACTGCATGTACACGGACCTATAGAGATGTATAGAGATGTATAGAGGGCACTAGACGGGAAAGCCCTCTATGTTTTACTTTCCTTGTCATGTTTTGTGTTTCTTGTGGACCCCAGGAAGAGTAGCTGCTGCTTCTGCAAAAGCTAATGGGGATCCAAATAAACAAAACAAATATCACAGAAGTGATCAATGGCAAAGGTCAGAGGAGTGCCCTCTATACATTTCTATGGAAAGCAGTCATGGCTTTTCTCCAAATATCCTTTCTTTGCTTGCTAGTGCTGAGCGATTAGTGCTTTTTAAGGTCGGTACGATTTTGATTATTTAAAAAACAAACATGAAATGCACTATGCATTATGTGGGTTGAATGATGTAACAACACAGACTGAAACAATTAAAGTCCCATGACAGTAGTGACTGCCCATTACTACTTATCACTTGTTAACCATCATTTATTCACACTACTTCACTTTAATAAAATACTTCAGTTGTTGTGTATATTACATTAGTTTTATTCGATTACTTATATTATTTATTATTTATATTATTAATTTCAAAGTAAATAAGACATACTTTTATGACTGCTGAACACCAACCATCCATCACTTAGATCATGTATTTTTAGGTAGAGATACTTTGCGAAGCAACTGCTCTCTATCCCTCTCCATCGCGCGTTCTTCTTTCTCTTCTCTCCCTCTGTGTCTGCCCCACACAGTAGTAGGCCCGCAATGGATTATGGTCATGTAGTTAATTACCACGTTTTCTGTGCTAAACTATGTAGAATATTGGCCTGTTGGAAACTACAACTTCCAACTACATTGCCCAGTTCGGACTTGATCTGATTTATCTCTAAAGAAACTGTGCATTTAGTTCACAGAAAAAAATGACACGAACAAAATGGAATTCAAATAATTTAATTGACGTCGGTCAATTAGTTGTTTTAAAAAATGAAAAATAACCTAAATGTCACAGAATTGCTCAGCACTACCGTTCACTCCAGAACTAAATGAGGAAACAAGTGGAGACCAGATCACGGAAACATGCACCCCGTAGAGATATGATTCTGAAAGTAATGCACGCGTAACGTTGTTTGACAAAGTAACTGTAAAAAGTCATCTGATTATGTAACCCCCCAATACTGCCCACAACCTCTTGGAGCTAATGAACTACTGCCCACAACCTCCTGGAGCTAATTAACTACTGCCCACAACCTCCTGGAGCTAATGAACTACTGCCCACAACCTCCTGGAGCTAATGAACTACTGCCCACAACCTCCTGGAGCTAATGAACTACTGCCCACAACCTCCTGGAGCTAATGAACTACTGCCCACAACCTCCTGGAGCTAATGAACTACTGCCCACAACCTCCTGGAGCTAATGAACTACTGCCCACAACCTCCTGGAGCTAATGAACTACTGATTTAGGTCGTCAAACAGCTGCTGAAGAGACTGGTGTGGGTGAAAACCATCAGTCGACTGCTTCGAGGAAATGCCCGTGCCTAATGCCTATAGGACTCTGTGAGATATGGCAGGGTAGGGAAGGTTAGAGAACAGGGACATTGTAAAGCCCAGGCAGTCAGATACAGAACTGAAGAACCCAGAAAACAAACTGCAGAGTATCAGTGGCCTTCTCTGTTAGGTCTTGTGAAACAGGACAGGACTAGCAGAAAACTATTTGACCTAAATGTTTGTTTGTGTGTGTGTGTGTGTGTGTGTGTGTGTAAGAAGGTGAGCGTTCTAGAGAGCAGGTCTACTCCTTCCTTTGTTCCTCTACATGCTGATTACAGACTAAAAAACAACCCTTTGAAGATCAACATTGCCCATATGGAAATGTTCAACGTGTGTGTGTCCGTGTGTTTAGCCAGCTGTTCTTTTTTAATGTGGTGCCATCCGATTTACTACATGGTGCTGTGCTAGTGGACATGCTAGAGAGAGTGAGGATGTACTGAAGTGTGTGCTCATGCGTGCACATGACTGTGTGTGTGTGTACATCATCTTCGGATGTACACGCAGGCAATGTCTACTCATGATCAGATCATAAACCACCAAACGTCACACCAGGGACCAGCAACACAACAAAACACTCTCAAAAGACTAGAGTTCCAAAATGGCTGCCAGTTGTTGACGTATGTGTCCTCTGTCTCTCTCTGTCCTTGCAGGGCTGGAGGCCCCCCTGAAATGACCATGGGAACCGGACCCTGGCCCAACCCCCCCACCGAGGCTGAGCAGCTCCAAGCCCTGATGGCCGCCGCCAACGGTGAGTCCAACACTTCTCCATTCATCTCTCTATCCTTTATTCCAATCCTCTACCACTCTCTATCCCTCTCTTTCCATCACCACATCCCCATCTTCATTTGTTTTTATCCCCTCTCTCCCTCAATGTGGTGGGGTAAAGGGGAAGGGAGGGAGGGGTCATGGTTTGTTCCTGTTATGTTAGAGGGCATGAAGCCTGACTCATTGATAAAGATGTCCATGACTCATTGTACAGAGAGACAGACAGACAAACTTCAATAAGAAGTCTTAGCACATAGACTTCTGTCATTGTTTCATTGTTATTTCTACCATTGACACATCAATCCTCCCACGCACACACATATACCCCTCCCTCCAAGACACTGCTCACACACCCCGGATGTGATCTTACGGTTTCCATTAGGAGAATGATAGAATGACTCTGGCTGGATAGTGTGTCTGTCATCACAGTGAGAAAGAGGATACACTCTGTGCAGGTTCAGACAGAGCCAGGGCACAGCTACCAGACAAGTCATATTAACAACTAGAAACAGAGCTACCAGACAAGTCATATTAACAACTAGAAACACAGCTACCAGACGAGTCATATTAACAACTAGAAACACAGCTACCAGACGAGTCATTTTAACAACAAGAAACACAGCTACCAGACGAGTCATATTAACAACAAGAAACAGAGGCTACCAGACGAGTCATATTAACAACTAGAAACACAGCTACCAGACGAGTCATATTAACAACTAGAAACACAGCTACCAGACGAGTCATATTAACAACAAGAAACAGAGGCTACCAGACGAGTCATATTAACAACTAGAAACCCAGCTACCAGACGAGTCATATTAACAACTAGAAACACAGCTACCAGACGAGTCATATTAACAACAAGAAACAGAGGCTACCAGACAAGTTATATTAACAACTAGAAACACAGCTACCAGACGAGTCATATTAACAACTAGAAACAGAAGTACCAGACGAGTCATATTAACAACTAGAAACAGAGGTCCCAGACGAGTCATATTAACAACTAGAAACACAGCTACCAGACGAGTCATAGTAACAACAAGAAACAGAGGCTACCAGACGAGTCATTAACAACTAGAAACAGAGGTACCAGACGAGTCATATTAACAACTAGAAACAGAGGTACCAGACGAGTCATGTTAACTAGAAATGGAGGCTACCGGACGAGTCATGTTAACAACTAGAAACACAGCTACCAGACGAGTCATATTAACAACAAGAAACAGAAGTACCAGACAATCATATTAACAACAAGAAACAGAGGTACCAGACGGGTCATATTAACAACTAGAAACAGAGGTACCAGACGGGTCATATTAACAACTAGAAACACAGCTACCAGACGAGTCATATTAACAACAAGAAACAGAAGTACCAGACAATCATATTAACAACAAGAAACAGAGGTACCAGACGAGTCATATTAACAACTAGAAACACAGCTACCAGACGAGTCATATTAACAACTAGAAACACAGCTACCAGACGAGTCATATTAACAACAAGAAACAGAGGTACCAGACGAGTCATATTAACAACTAGAAACACAGCTACCAGACGAGTCATATTAACAACAAGAAACAGAGGTACCAGACGAGTCATATTAACAACTAGAAACAGAGGTACCAGACGAGTCATATTAACAACTAGAAACAGAGGTACCAGACGAGTCATATTAACAACTAGAAACAGAGGTACCAGACGAGTCATATTAACAACTAGAAACACAGCTACCAGACGAGTCATATTAACAACAAGAAACACAGCTACCAGACGAGTCATATTAACAACAAGAAACAGAGGCTACCAGACGAGTCATATTAACAACTAGAAACACAGCTACCAGATGAGTCATATTAACAACTAGAAACACAGCTACCAGACGAGTCATATTAACAACAAGAAACAGAGGCTACCAGACAAGTCATATTAACAACAAGAAACAGAGGCTACCAGACGAGTCATATTAACAACTAGAAACACAGCTACCAGACGAGTCATATTAACAACTAGAAACACAGCTACCAGACGAGTCATATTAAGAACAAGAAACAGAGGCTACCAGACAAGTCATATTAACAACTAGAAACACAGCTACCAGACGAGTCATATTAACAACTAGAAACAGAAGTACCAGACGAGTCATATTAACAACTAGAAACAGAGGTCCCAGACGAGTCATATTAACAACTAGAAACACAGCTACCAGACGAGTCATAGTAACAACAAGAAACAGAGGCTACCAGACGAGTCATATTAACAACTAGAAACAGAGGTACCAGACGAGTCATATTAACAACTAGAAACACAGCTACCAGACGAGTCATAGTAACAACAAGAAACAGAGGCTACCAGACGAGTCATATTAACAACTAGAAACAGAGGTACCAGACGAGTCATGTTAACTAGAAATGGAGGCTACCGGACGAGTCATGTTAACAACTAGAAACACAGCTACCAGACGAGTCATATTAACAACAAGAAACAGAAGTACCAGACAATCATATTAACAACAAGAAACAGAGGTACCAGACGAGTCATATTAACAACAAGAAACAGAGGTACCAGACGAGTCATATTAACAACAAGAAACAGAAGTACCAGACGAGTCATATTAACAACAAGAAACAGAGGTACCAGACAAGTCATATTAACAACAAGAAACAGAGGTACCAGACAATCATATTAACAACAAGAAACAGAGGTACCAGACAAGTCATATTAACAACAAGAAACAGAGGTACCAGACAATCATATTAACAACAAGAAACAGAGGTACCAGACGAGTCATATTAACAACAAGAAACAGAGGTACCAGACGAGTCATATTAACAACTAGAAACAGAGGTACCAGACAAGTCATATTAACAACTAGAAACAGAGGTACCAGACGAGTCATATTAACAACTAGAAACACAGCTACCAGACGAGTCATATTAACAACAAGAAACAGAGGCTACCAGACGAGTCATATTAACAACTAGAAACACAGCTACCAGACGAGTCATATTAACAACTAGAAACACAGCTACCAGACGAGTCATATTAACAACAAGAAACAGAGGCTACCAGACGAGTCATATTAACAACTAGAAACACAGCTACCAGACGAGTCATATTAACAACTAGAAACACAGCTACCAGACGAGTCATATTAACAACAAGAAACAGAGGCTACCAGACAAGTCATATTAACAACTAGAAACACAGCTACCAGACGAGTCATATTAACAACTAGAAACAGAAGTACCAGACGAGTCATATTAACAACTAGAAACACAGCTACCAGACGAGTCATATTAACAACAAGAAACAGAGGCTACCAGACGAGTCATATTAACAACTAGAAACAGAGGTCCCAGACGAGTCATATTAACAACTAGAAACACAGCTACCAGACGAGTCATAGTAACAACAAGAAACAGAGGCTACCAGACGAGTCATATTAACAACTAGAAACAGAGGTACCAGACGAGTCATGTTAACTAGAAATGGAGGCTACCGGACGAGTCATGTTAACAACTAGAAACACAGCTACCAGACGAGTCATATTAACAACAAGAAACAGAAGTACCAGACAATCATATTAACAACAAGAAACAGAGGTACCAGACGAGTCATATTAACAACTAGAAACAGAGGTACCAGACGAGTCATATTAACAACTAGAAACAGAGGTACCAGACGAGTCATATTAACAACTAGAAACAGAGGTACCAAACGAGTTATTAACAACAAGAAACAGAGGTCCCAGACGAGTCATATTAACAACAAGAAACAGAGGTCCCAGACGAGTCATATTAACAACTAGAAACAGAGGTCCCAGACGAGTCATATTAACAACAAGAAACAGAAGTACCAGACGAGTCATATTAACAACAAGAAACAGAGGTACCAGACGGGTCATATTTACAACTAGAAACAGAGCTACCAGACGAGTCATATTAACAACAAGAAACAGAGGCTACCAGACGAGTCATATTAACAACTAGAAACAGAGCTACCAGACGAGTCATATTAACAACTAGAAACAGAGGCTACCAGACGAGTCATATTAACAACTAGAAACAGAGGCTTACAGACGAGTCATGTTAACAACTAGAAACAGAGGTACCAGACGAGTCATGTTAACTAGAAATGGAGGCTACCGGACGAGTCATGTTAACAACTAGAAACACAGCTACCAGACGAGTCATATTAACAACAAGAAACAGAAGTACCAGACAATCATATTAACAACAAGAAACAGAGGTACCAGACGAGTCATATTAACAACAAGAAACAGAGGTACCAGACGAGTCATATTAACAACTAGAAACAGAGGTACCAGACGAGTCATATTAACAACTAGAAACAGAGGTACCAGACGAGTCATATTAACAACTAGAAACACAGCTACCAGACGAGTCATATTAACAACAAGAAACACAGCTACCAGACGAGTCATATTAACAACAAGAAACAGAGGCTACCAGACGAGTCATATTAACAACTAGAAACACAGCTACCAGACGAGTCATATTAACAACTAGAAACACAGCTACCAGACGAGTCATATTAACAACAAGAAACAGAGGCTACCAGACAAGTCACATTAACAACAAGAAACAGAGGCTACCAGACGAGTCATATTAACAACTAGAAACACAGCTACCAGACGAGTCATATTAACAACTAGAAACACAGCTACCAGACGAGTCATATTAACAACAAGACACAGAGGCTACCAGACAAGTCATATTAACAACTAGAAACACAGCTACCAGACGAGTCATATTAACAACTAGAAACAGAAGTACCAGACGAGTCATATTAACAACAAGAAACAGAAGTACCAGACAATCATATTAACAACAAGAAACAGAGGTACCAGACGAGTCATATTAACAACTAGAAACAGAGGTACCAGACGAGTCATATTAACAACTAGAAACAGAGGTACCAGACGAGTCATATTAACAACTAGAAACAGAGGTACCAAACGAGTTATTAACAACAAGAAACAGAGGTCCCAGACGAGTCATATTAACAACAAGAAACAGAGGTCCCAGACGAGTCATATTAACAACTAGAAACAGAGGTCCCAGACGAGTCATATTAACAACAAGAAACAGAAGTACCAGACGAGTCATATTAACAACAAGAAACAGAGGTACCAGACGGGTCATATTTACAACTAGAAACAGAGCTACCAGACGAGTCATATTAACAACAAGAAACAGAGGCTACCAGACGAGTCATATTAACAACTAGAAACAGAGCTACCAGACGAGTCATATTAACAACTAGAAACAGAGGCTACCAGACGAGTCATATTAACAACTAGAAACAGAGGCTTACAGACGAGTCATGTTAACAACTAGAAACAGAGGTACCAGACGAGTCATGTTAACTAGAAATGGAGGCTACCGGACGAGTCATGTTAACAACTAGAAACACAGCTACCAGACGAGTCATATTAACAACAAGAAACAGAAGTACCAGACAATCATATTAACAACAAGAAACAGAGGTACCAGACGAGTCATATTAACAACAAGAAACAGAGGTACCAGACGAGTCATATTAACAACTAGAAACAGAGGTACCAGACGAGTCATATTAACAACTAGAAACAGAGGTACCAGACGAGTCATATTAACAACTAGAAACACAGCTACCAGACGAGTCATATTAACAACAAGAAACACAGCTACCAGACGAGTCATATTAACAACAAGAAACAGAGGCTACCAGACGAGTCATATTAACAACTAGAAACACAGCTACCAGACGAGTCATATTAACAACTAGAAACACAGCTACCAGACGAGTCATATTAACAACAAGAAACAGAGGCTACCAGACAAGTCATATTAACAACAAGAAACAGAGGCTACCAGACGAGTCATATTAACAACTAGAAACACAGCTACCAGACGAGTCATATTAACAACTAGAAACACAGCTACCAGACGAGTCATATTAACAACAAGACACAGAGGCTACCAGACAAGTCATATTAACAACTAGAAACACAGCTACCAGACGAGTCATATTAACAACTAGAAACAGAAGTACCAGACGAGTCATATTAACAACTAGAAACAGAGGTCCCAGACGAGTCATATTAACAACAAGAAACAGAAGTACCAGACAAGTCATATTAACAACAAGAAACAGAGGCTACCAGACGAGTCATATTAACAACTAGAAACACAGCTACCAGACGAGTCATATTAACAACTAGAAACACAGCTACCAGACGAGTCATATTAACAACAAGACACAGAGGCTACCAGACAAGTCATATTAACAACTAGAAACACAGCTACCAGACGAGTCATATTAACAACTAGAAACAGAAGTACCAGACGAGTCATATTAACAACAAGAAACAGAAGTACCAGACAATCATATTAACAACAAGAAACAGAGGTACCAGACGAGTCATATTAACAACTAGAAACAGAGGTACCAGACGAGTCATATTAACAACTAGAAACAGAGGTACCAGACGAGTCATATTAACAACTAGAAACAGAGGTACCAAACGAGTTATTAACAACAAGAAACAGAGGTCCCAGACGAGTCATATTAACAACAAGAAACAGAGGTCCCAGACGAGTCATATTAACAACTAGAAACAGAGGTCCCAGACGAGTCATATTAACAACAAGAAACAGAAGTACCAGACGAGTCATATTAACAACAAGAAACAGAGGTACCAGACGGGTCATATTTACAACTAGAAACAGAGCTACCAGACGAGTCATATTAACAACAAGAAACAGAGGCTACCAGACGAGTCATATTAACAACTAGAAACAGAGCTACCAGACGAGTCATATTAACAACTAGAAACAGAGGCTACCAGACGAGTCATATTAACAACTAGAAACAGAGGCTTACAGACGAGTCATGTTAACAACTAGAAACAGAGGTACCAGACGAGTCATGTTAACTAGAAATGGAGGCTACCGGACGAGTCATGTTAACAACTAGAAACACAGCTACCAGACGAGTCATATTAACAACAAGAAACAGAAGTACCAGACAATCATATTAACAACAAGAAACAGAGGTACCAGACGAGTCATATTAACAACAAGAAACAGAGGTACCAGACGAGTCATATTAACAACTAGAAACAGAGGTACCAGACGAGTCATATTAACAACTAGAAACAGAGGTACCAGACGAGTCATATTAACAACTAGAAACACAGCTACCAGACGAGTCATATTAACAACAAGAAACACAGCTACCAGACGAGTCATATTAACAACAAGAAACAGAGGCTACCAGACGAGTCATATTAACAACTAGAAACACAGCTACCAGACGAGTCATATTAACAACTAGAAACACAGCTACCAGACGAGTCATATTAACAACAAGAAACAGAGGCTACCAGACAAGTCATATTAACAACAAGAAACAGAGGCTACCAGACGAGTCATATTAACAACTAGAAACACAGCTACCAGACGAGTCATATTAACAACTAGAAACACAGCTACCAGACGAGTCATATTAACAACAAGACACAGAGGCTACCAGACAAGTCATATTAACAACTAGAAACACAGCTACCAGACGAGTCATATTAACAACTAGAAACAGAAGTACCAGACGAGTCATATTAACAACTAGAAACAGAGGTCCCAGACGAGTCATATTAACAACTAGAAACACAGCTACCAGACGAGTCATAGTAACAACAAGAAACAGAGGCTACCAGACGAGTCATATTAACAACTAGAAACAGAGGTACCAGACGAGTCATGTTAACTAGAAATGGAGGCTACCGGACGAGTCATGTTAACAACTAGAAACACAGCTACCAGACGAGTCATATTAACAACAAGAAACAGAAGTACCAGACAATCATATTAACAACAAGAAACAGAGGTACCAGACGAGTCATATTAACAACTAGAAACAGAGGTCCCAGACGAGTCATATTAACAACTAGAAACAGAGGTCCCAGACGAGTCATATTAACAACAAGAAACAGAAGTACCAGACGAGTCATATTAACAACTAGAAACACAGCTACCAGACGAGTCATATTAACAACAAGAAACAGAGGCTACCAGACGAGTCATATTAACAACTAGAAACAGAGGTACCAGACGAGTCATATTAACAACAAGAAACAGAGGTACCAGACGGGTCATATTTACAACTAGAAACAGAGCTACCAGACGAGTCATATTAACAACTAGAAACAGAGGCTACCAGACGAGTCATATTAACAACTAGAAACAGAGCTACCAGACGAGTCATATTAACAACTAGAAACAGAGGCTACCAGACGAGTCATATTAACAACAAGAAACAGAGCTACCAGACGAGTCATATTAACAACTAGAAACAGAGCTACCAGACGAGTCATATTAACAACTAGAAACAGAGGCTACCAGACAAGTCATATTAACAACTAGAAACAGAGGTACCAGACAAGTCATATTAACAACTAGAAACAGAGGCTACCAGACGAGTCATATTAACAACAAGAAACAGAGCTACCAGACGAGTCATATTAACAACTAGAAACAGAGCTACCAGACGAGTCATATTAACAACAAGAAACAGAGGTACCAGACGAGTCATATTAACAACTAGAAACAGAGGTACCAGACGAGTCATATTAACAACTAGAAACAGAGGTACCAGACGAGTCATATTAACAACTAGAAACACAGCTACCAGACGAGTCATATTAACAACAAGAAACACAGCTACCAGACGAGTCATATTAACAACAAGAAACAGAGGCTACCAGACGAGTCATATTAACAACTAGAAACACAGCTACCAGACGAGTCATATTAACAACTAGAAACACAGCTACCAGACGAGTCATATTAACAACAAGAAACAGAGGCTACCAGACAAGTCATATTAACAACAAGAAACAGAGGCTACCAGACGAGTCATATTAACAACTAGAAACACAGCTACCAGACGAGTCATATTAACAACTAGAAACACAGCTACCAGACGAGTCATATTAACAACAAGACACAGAGGCTACCAGACAAGTCATATTAACAACTAGAAACACAGCTACCAGACGAGTCATATTAACAACTAGAAACAGAAGTACCAGACGAGTCATATTAACAACTAGAAACAGAGGTCCCAGACGAGTCATATTAACAACAAGAAACAGAGGCTACCAGACGAGTCATATTAACAACTAGAAACAGAGGTACCAGACGAGTCATGTTAACTAGAAATGGAGGCTACCGGACGAGTCATGTTAACAACTAGAAACACAGCTACCAGACGAGTCATATTAACAACAAGAAACAGAAGTACCAGACAATCATATTAACAACAAGAAACAGAGGTACCAGACGAGTCATATTAACAACTAGAAACAGAGGTCCCAGACGAGTCATATTAACAACTAGAAACAGAGGTCCCAGACGAGTCATATTAACAACAAGAAACAGAAGTACCAGACGAGTCATATTAACAACTAGAAACACAGCTACCAGACGAGTCATATTAACAACAAGAAACAGAGGCTACCAGACGAGTCATATTAACAACTAGAAACAGAGGTACCAGACGAGTCATATTAACAACAAGAAACAGAGGTACCAGACGGGTCATATTTACAACTAGAAACAGAGCTACCAGACGAGTCATATTAACAACTAGAAACAGAGGCTACCAGACGAGTCATATTAACAACTAGAAACAGAGCTACCAGACGAGTCATATTAACAACTAGAAACAGAGGCTACCAGACGAGTCATATTAACAACAAGAAACAGAGCTACCAGACGAGTCATATTAACAACTAGAAACAGAGCTACCAGACGAGTCATATTAACAACTAGAAACAGAGGCTACCAGACAAGTCATATTAACAACTAGAAACAGAGGTACCAGACAAGTCATATTAACAACTAGAAACAGAGGCTACCAGACGAGTCATATTAACAACAAGAAACAGAGCTACCAGACGAGTCATATTAACAACTAGAAACAGAGCTACCAGACGAGTCATATTAACAACTAGAAACAGAGGTCCCAGACGAGTCATATTAACAACTAGAAACACAGCTACCAGACGAGTCATATTAACAACAAGAAACAGAGGTACCAGACGAGTCATATTAACAACAAGAAACAGAGGTACCAGACGGGTCATATTTACAACTATTAACAGAGCTACCAGACGAGTCATATTAACAACTAGAAACAGAGGCTACCAGACGAGTCATATTAACAACTAGAAACAGAGCTACCAGACGAGTCATATTAACAACTAGAAACAGAGGCTACCAGACGAGTCATATTAACAACAAGAAACAGAGCTACCAGACGAGTCATATTAACAACTAGAAACAGAGCTACCAGACGAGTCATATTAACAACTAGAAACAGAGGCTACCAGACAAGTCATATTAACAACTAGAAACAGAGGCTACCAGACGAGTCATATTAACAACTAGAAACAGAGGCTACCAGACGAGTCATATTAACAACTAGAAACAGAGGTACCAGACGAGTCATATTAACAACTAGAAACAGAGGCTACCAGACGAGTCATATTAACAACTAGAAACAGAAGCTACCAGACGAGTCATATTAACAACAAGAAACAGAGGTCCCAGACGAGTCATATTAACAACTAGAAACAGAGGTCCCAGACGAGTCATATTAACAACTAGAAACAGAGCTACCAGACGAGTCATATTAACAACTAGAAACAGAGGTACCAGACGAGTCATATTAACAACAAGAAACAGAGGTACCAGACGGGTCATATTTACAACTAGAAACAGAGCTACCAGACGAGTCATATTAACAACAAGAAACAGAGGCTACCAGACGAGTCATATTAACAACTAGAAACAGAGCTACCAGACGAGTCATATTAACAACTAGAAACAGAGGCTACGAGACGAGTCATATTAACAACTAGAAACAGAGGTACCAGACGAGTCATATTAACAACTAGAAACAGAGGCTACCAGACGAGTCATATTAACAACTAGAAACAGAAGCTACCAGACGAGTCATATTAACAACAAGAAACAGAGGTCCCATACGAGTCATATTAACAACAAGAAACAGAGGTACCAGACGAGTCATATTAACAACTAGAAACAGAGGTACCAGACGAGTCATATTAACAACTAGAAACAGAGGTACCAGACGAGTCATATTAACAACTAGAAACACAGCTACCAGACGAGTCATATTAACAACAAGAAACACAGCTACCAGACGAGTCATATTAACAACAAGAAACAGAGGCTACCAGACGAGTCATATTAACAACTAGAAACACAGCTACCAGACGAGTCATATTAACAACTAGAAACACAGCTACCAGACGAGTCATATTAACAACAAGAAACAGAGGCTACCAGACAAGTCATATTAACAACAAGAAACAGAGGCTACCAGACGAGTCATATTAACAACTAGAAACACAGCTACCAGACGAGTCATATTAACAACTAGAAACACAGCTACCAGACGAGTCATATTAACAACAAGACACAGAGGCTACCAGACAAGTCATATTAACAACTAGAAACACAGCTACCAGACGAGTCATATTAACAACTAGAAACAGAAGTACCAGACGAGTCATATTAACAACTAGAAACAGAGGTCCCAGACGAGTCATATTAACAACTAGAAACACAGCTACCAGACGAGTCATAGTAACAACAAGAAACAGAGGCTACCAGACGAGTCATATTAACAACTAGAAACAGAGGTACCAGACGAGTCATGTTAACTAGAAATGGAGGCTACCGGACGAGTCATGTTAACAACTAGAAACACAGCTACCAGACGAGTCATATTAACAACAAGAAACAGAAGTACCAGACAATCATATTAACAACAAGAAACAGAGGCTACCAGACGAGTCATATTAACAACTAGAAACAGAGGTACCAGACGAGTCATATTAACAACAAGAAACAGAGGTACCAGACGGGTCATATTTACAACTAGAAACAGAGCTACCAGACGAGTCATATTAACAACTAGAAACAGAGGCTACCAGACGAGTCATATTAACAACTAGAAACAGAGCTACCAGACGAGTCATATTAACAACTAGAAACAGAGGCTACCAGACGAGTCATATTAACAACAAGAAACAGAGCTACCAGACGAGTCATATTAACAACTAGAAACAGAGGCTACCAGACGAGTCATATTAACAACTAGAAACAGAGCTACCAGACGAGTCATATTAACAACTAGAAACAGAGGCTACCAGACAAGTCATATTAACAACTAGAAACAGAGGTACCAGACAAGTCATATTAACAACTAGAAACAGAGGCTACCAGACGAGTCATATTAACAACAAGAAACAGAGCTACCAGACGAGTCATATTAACAACTAGAAACAGAGCTACCAGACGAGTCATATTAACAACTAGAAACAGAGGTCCCAGACGAGTCATATTAACAACTAGAAACACAGCTACCAGACGAGTCATATTAACAACAAGAAACAGAGGTACCAGACGAGTCATATTAACAACAAGAAACAGAGGTACCAGACGGGTCATATTTACAACTATTAACAGAGCTACCAGACGAGTCATATTAACAACTAGAAACAGAGGCTACCAGACGAGTCATATTAACAACTAGAAACAGAGCTACCAGACGAGTCATATTAACAACTAGAAACAGAGGCTACCAGACGAGTCATATTAACAACAAGAAACAGAGCTACCAGACGAGTCATATTAACAACTAGAAACAGAGCTACCAGACGAGTCATATTAACAACTAGAAACAGAGGCTACCAGACAAGTCATATTAACAACTAGAAACAGAGGCTACCAGACGAGTCATATTAACAACTAGAAACAGAGGCTACCAGACGAGTCATATTAACAACTAGAAACAGAGGTACCAGACGAGTCATATTAACAACTAGAAACAGAGGCTACCAGACGAGTCATATTAACAACTAGAAACAGAAGCTACCAGACGAGTCATATTAACAACAAGAAACAGAGGTCCCAGACGAGTCATATTAACAACTAGAAACAGAGGTCCCAGACGAGTCATATTAACAACTAGAAACAGAGCTACCAGACGAGTCATATTAACAACTAGAAACAGAGGTACCAGACGAGTCATATTAACAACAAGAAACAGAGGTACCAGACGGGTCATATTTACAACTAGAAACAGAGCTACCAGACGAGTCATATTAACAACAAGAAACAGAGGCTACCAGACGAGTCATATTAACAACTAGAAACAGAGCTACCAGACGAGTCATATTAACAACTAGAAACAGAGGCTACGAGACGAGTCATATTAACAACTAGAAACAGAGGTACCAGACGAGTCATATTAACAACTAGAAACAGAGGCTACCAGACGAGTCATATTAACAACTAGAAACAGAAGCTACCAGACGAGTCATATTAACAACAAGAAACAGAGGTCCCATACGAGTCATATTAACAACTAGAAACAGAGGTCCCAGACGAGTCATGTTAACAACTAGAAACGGAGGGTTTAGAATGTTATCAAAGGCAGATGGTGCTTTAGGTAGTGCATTAATAATCAGTTAGGAGATAGCACAGTCAGTTAGGAGATAGCACAGTCAGTTAGGGTAGCAGAAACAGCCTTGTCAAATCAGCTATTGTCCCAGCTTCTTTTATCCGTAGTCTAATTCTACTAGCTTGTGTGGTTGCGTTTGTGTGTGTGAGCACGCGTGCGTGCGTGTAGTGGAGGCAGAGAGCAGGCAACGGGGTCGGGATGTGTGTGTGTGTCTGTAGCTCTGGGCTGGAAGAGAATTATGAGCTAGCAGCTAGGTCACTCACACACATCTCCCTCACAAGCTTTAAGCACCAACTGTCAGAGCAGCTCACAGATTACTGCACCTGTACATAGCCCATCTATAATTTAGCCCAAACAACTACCTCTTTCCCTACTGTATTTTATTTATTTATTTATTTTGCTCCTTTGCACCCCATTATTTTTTTTCTACTTTGCACATTCTCCCATTGCAAATCTACCATTCCAGTGTTTTACTTGCTATATTGTATTTACTTTGCCACCATGGCCTTTTTTGCCTTTACCTCCCTTATCTCACCTCATTTGCTCACATCGTATATAGACTTGTTTATACTGTATTATTGACTGTATGTTTGTTTTACTCCATGTGTAACTCTGTGTTGTTGTATGTGTCGAACTGCTTTGCTTTATCTTGGCCAGGTCGCAATTGTAAATGAGAACTTGTTCTCAACTTGCCTACCTGGTTAAATAAAGGTGAAATGAAATAAAAAATAAAATAAAACATACATTCAGAAATGAACACACACACATGCACACCATGAATTCACAAGTTTCTCCACCTTGACAAAAGGTCTCTGCCTTTATTATTTTAGTCTCTCTCGATTCACTTCATTTCAGTCCAATTAGCTTTGCATAAACACACACGTTTACCAAGCAACACATAGAAGTGATCATTGAAATCCTAACAAACAAGTCATCTCTGCCGTGTCAGAACATCTTGTTAATATGTTCTCTCTCCTCTCTGCTCTCCTCCTCCCCGCTCTGCCCCTCTTCTCCCCAGAAGTGAGCGAAGCGACCGCCACCCTGGGACCAGGCACCATGGGTCTAAGCACCCGTTACAGTCCCCAGTTCACCCTGCAGCACGTGCCCGACTACCGTCAGAACGTCTACATCCCTGGCAGCACGGCCACCCTGACCTCCAATCCCCAGCAGCAGCAGCAGCAACAGCAGATGCTGATGCAGCAGCAGATGGCAGCCCAACAACAGGCCCTGCAGGCCCAGCCCTCCGAGGCCTCGGCTCAGCCTGAACCCCCCAAGGCTGCCCAGACCCCCGCCTCCAAGAAGAAGTCCACCAAGAAGGAGAAGAAGTAGGATGGATGGAAGGACGAACGATGAATGGATAGATATGGAGTATACGATGAGAAGAGAACAACCCAATGAGAAATGAAATTTAACCACAGGAGGCTGCTGAGGGGAGGAATGCTCGTAATGGCCGGAACAGAGCGAATGGAATGGCATCAAAGACATGGAAACCATGTGTTTGATACCATTCCTCTCCAGCCATTACCACAAGCCTGTCCTCCCCAATTAAAGTGCCACCAACCTCCTGTGAATTCAACCCTCGCTCACCCCCACTTTTCCACACAATGCTTTTACTCTAACCATGGTTGGAATTGTATTGGTCACGCTCATATGATAACACAAAATATGGAGATGGTTTGGGAATGTTTGTTTTTGGGCTCTTGAATCTGGAAAGGGTTGAAGGTTTCGAAACCGCATTGACATTTTGTTTTTGTTTTCTTTCTGAAGGCTAGCTAGAAACAGTTGTTTTTGTTTCCTTTCTGAAGGCTAGCTAGAAACAGTTGTTTTTGTTTCCTTTCTGAAGGCTAGCTAGAAACAGTTGTTTTTGTTTCCTTTCTGAAGGCTAGCTAGAAACAGTTGTTTTTGTTTTCTTTCTGAAGGCTAGCTAGAAACAGTTGTTTTTGTTTCCTTTCTGAAGGCTAGCTAGAAACAGTTGTTTTTGTTTCCTTTCTGAAGGCTAGCTAGAAACGGTTGTTTTTGTTTCCTTTTTGAAGGCTAGATGGAAACGGTTGTTTTTGTTTCCTTTCTGAAGGCTAGATGGAAACGGTTGTTTTTGTTTCCTTTCTGAAGGCTAGATGGAAACGGTTGTTTTTGTTTCCTTTCTGAAGGCTAGATGGAAACGGTTGTTTTTGTTTTCTTTCTGAAGGCTAGCTAGAAACGGTTGTTTTCTTTCTGAAGGCTAGCTAGAAACGGTTGCGTTTGTTTCCTTTCTGAAGGCTAGCTAGAAACGGTTGTTTTTGTTTTCTTTCTGAAGGCTAGCTAGAAACGGTTGTTTTCTTTCTGAAGGCTAGCTAGAAACGGTTGCGTTTGTTTCCTTTCTGAAGGCTAGCTAGAAACGGTTGTTTTTGTTTTCTTTCTGAAGGCTAGCTAGAAACGGTTGCGTTTGTTTCCTTTCTGAAGGCTAGCTAGAAACGGTTGTTTTCTTTCTGAAGGCTAGCTAGAAACAGTTGTTTTCTTTCTGAAGGCTAGCTAGAAACAGTTGTTTTTGGAAAGCCTGGGTTCTGTTCTCCTCAACAGCAAAGTATTAATGGTATTTCCTGGTAAGGAAGACTGGAGTTGGGGGGGTCAATGAATTTGGATTCACTTCAGACAACAGATTGAGTGTAAGAAACCTAGCTGGGGTAACAAGGTTCACCCAGTGACGTATTCACAGGTTGATATTTTAACCATGTTCCCTAAGATGTTTCATGTTGGATTTGTAATTGTTTATTTTCCTGAGTTGGAAAGGAGATCAGTGTTGACTATAGTAGATGACTATAGTATAGATTCCTATATAGCAGTTCTAAAACCAATCTGTGCGGCACTCAGTTGAATGTGAAAATCCCGACGTGAGCGTCGAGCCTCCACCGCTATATAGGATCAGCCTCATAGGATCCTACACCACAGCTCTTTGGAACACAAGGGTATCGTGTCCACTGGGAGTATTCTACTCCTCTGCATGTTCCTATAGCTTCAAACCACAGACCTTCTAGAAGATTCAACAATGCATTGCTTAAGTGTTGCAAAGAGGACGACCACCTTAACTCCTCTCCCTTTTTTAGAACACCATAGATGGGCATAGAGACCACCTGCTGTCCCCTTATGCCCCCTCCCCTCACTGGCTATCCCACTTCAACCATGGGAGATGCACTGTTCATACTGTAAAGATGAACTGTAGGGTAAAAAGCCCTTCAGAGGAGGGCACAAGTAGAGATCTTCAACAAATTGCTGAGAAGTTACACTTCTTAGGTCACTAGGCTCCAGATTGAGTGTTCACCCCTTGCTATGTATCCTGAAGTGCAGATAGTTATATTTCTTGATGTGATAAGACATGTTTTTTGACGACTCAGCAGCATAAGAGTTGTTTAGAAGATACGTAGGAAGTCTTTAGTTTGTCGTCCGTCTGTCAGGCTCCCACCACATGAAGAGGCAGCATGGAGGCAGGGTTCAAGGGGGAGTGGAAAGGGATGGGGTACGACGTCTGGGTTGGTACCATTAGATTGACTGGGAGGGGGACAACGACCTTGGCTCTACTCACTGAATGTACATAGGCAAGGTCCACCCCTAAACTTCCTCGAATGCACTGACCCCGGTTAGAGGTTGACAGAGCCAAGCACATCTCTCCATGTCACAGAGGAGATACCACTTCAGAAGAAGGGAGCGGGGACAGAGTTCGCTAGTTCCATTCCTCGCTGTATCTATCCCCTCAGTGTAAATCCACTCTGGTAAAGCTAACCTCAAGACTCTGCCCTCCACTCCCTGGTCCAGTGAAGGCTCTTCCCCACTGTAAATAAACACTGGTCCTGTCGATGGCATGAGCCAGTTGTTTGTATAGTACGGACCACGTCCAGCATCTCTCCACAAGGCGTGGCTTTACTACTGGAATGTGTTGCATTTGTTTTTCAAGAAAAATATGAAAACCGCTGTGAGAAAAGAAGATCTCTGAAATGTTCTTCTACAGTTTGTGTTGCAATGTAGTAACTACACACCACGAAGGCCAACTAACTAACTCTTCAGTGTAAATAAATAAAGTTGCTAACTTTAGACGATGAGTAAACAGTGACACACATAGACTAGTTAACTTGTGATATGTGTTGCGCATATTTTTGTGTTCATTTTTCACTCTCTCCATTTTACCGCCCTGTAAAGAAACCAAACAAAAAAAAAAGTATATTGAAAAAATGTTTCTATCCTTCTGTAACCTCTTTACGTTTTCTTTCGGTGATTCATATCGCGCATTTGTGCAGGAATGCCTCTCTCTCTCTCTGTCCATATGAACAAATGATTATAAATATTATATATGTGTGTATGTCCGTCTGCTGCTGAATTAATCCTCTCCCGTGCTGTGGCCTGATATCTTTCTTATGAAACTCTTAACCCCCCCCCCCCCTAATCTCTTATTTGTTATGCTAATATTTATATTGCTGTTTTATTTTCCCTTGAACACTGACGTTTCAAATTAAAGGTTCAGAAATCATTAAACCCTTGTTGTCCGTCGAGAGTCTTTTCTACCGTGCAGCTTGGTTTGTAAGATGGGAAAAATGTATTTTAGTTAAGGGAACTTTATAAATTGTGTCAATAAAATAGTGCAGAATGATGCAATATTCAAGACAGTCACTAACAACATAATTAGGGTCCAACTTAAATTCTACCATAGTCATGTATCATGATTATAGATACCCAACTAAGGCATTACAGCACATCAAACAACTAGTAAAGTTGTCCTGGCAACCACAGTGTTCCAGTCTGTTCTGTTGGCCAGGTTTTTTTTTTAAGTGGCAGTAGTTCTGCATCAGTTTGCTCAGCTTTTATCTGTGACCCAGATCCACCAGACTTCATCAGCACCACGCTATCCCATAATCCTCTGCTCCCAGCAGCCTCAACTCACACGCCCGTTTGAAGTGTCCGCTGCGATGTGGAAACAGGGGAAATGGGATGAGGGGAAGGGGGGATGAAAGCAAGATGACAATGTTTCCTCAGCCTCAGTAGAAATGTGACAACTTCTTCCGACAGTCCTCAAAGTGAACGTGGATGCGCATTATGTAATACATAGCCTATCTGAAGACACCTGTTTTTGCTTTAAATTGATCATATTCCAAAGTTTTAAATATGTACAGTATGTATTGCAATCGATGGAACTATACAGAACACTCTATATTATTGAGAGAATGTTGTTAAGCTATTAGGATACACTACACATTTTATTCTAGGTTACACAATCCTATGTAATGGATAAATATCTTTAGAATCACATTGATATAATATAGAATCCATCTTTCATTCCTCTTGACTAACGTCGCTGGGATCCTAGAGGCTAGATTCAATCCGGAACACAGAATATCTGCGTTATAATGTGGTTGAAATTTAAAGGTCATTTCTGATTGAGCCGACTTCCTGCTTCCTGTGACTGTGCAACAGGAAGTGGGGCGATGCCTTGGGACACACACACACACACACACACAACAGAATGGGGGGGATTGTTCTTTTATCATACACTTATCCCATCTTCCCATCTGGCTTCATTAGGCACATTTCCACCAGTCACACTCACACACAAATGTACACAAAGAGGTATACACACTCACCATACACAGAGTCACATGAACACATGGATCAGGCATGTGCAGCACTGGAAAGAGCATTAGGGGGATCCCAGGCGTAGCCAGGCTAATGGGAACCTTGACAATAGACCGTCTTTGTGTGGTAATAACGTCAGTCAGACATTCTGGACAAAGGACATCACAGATGTCATCATACCCTGAGGGACACACACAACAGACACAGTCTCACACACACCAACAGACACAGTCTCACACACACAACAGACACAGTCTCACACACACCAGACTCACACACCAGACTGACACACACCAGACTCACACACACCAGACAGTCACACACACCAGACACCATCTCACACACCAGACTCACACAACAGACACAGTTTCACACACACCAGACTCACACAACAGACACAGTCTCACACACACCAGACACAGTCTCACACACCAGACTCTCACACACCAGACTCACACACACAACAGACAAAGTCTCACACACACCAGACTCACACACCAGACTCACACACACCAGACAGTCACACACACCAGACTCACACAACAGACACAGTCTCACACACACCAGACACAGTCTCACACACCAGACTCACACAACAGACACAGTCTCACACACACCAGACTCACACAACAGACACAGTCTCACACACACCAGACTCACACAACAGACACAGTCTCACACACACCAGACTCCCACAACAGACACAGTCTCACACACACCAGACTCACACACCAGATGGTCGCACCTACCAGACACCAGACACACCATACATAGATTTCCACACAGAAACAAAACATCTAGGATGCATTGTTGAGACAAAGTTATCAAAAACATCCCTTTCGTTTATATAGAAAGTAAAGGCAGGAAACAACTTCTCCTTTCCTCATCTGAACCATCAGGCCACTGCGGAAGAGCAGGGAAGACAGAGGAGGAAATGAAGGCTCTGGGAAACAGGGATCTGATTTCAGGGGCAGCCATCTGATCCATGTGAGGAAAGCAGGAAGTAATGAGATATGTGTATGGCGGGACAGGAAGTTAATTTCCGTGCCATTTTAAGCTCTTTACTCTGCCATTACAGCTCAGGCCCGTCCAGAGGGGAGGAACCCCCACCTCTACCCAGCACCCCACCCCTGTGTCCGTGTCCGGCAGCTGCCCCACTGACAGAGGATGAAGAGCCACCGTGCTTTTATATAGTAATATAGGTCAACACATGTTGTACTATAAAATACAGCCCTGGACAGACACAGGATAAAAGACAATGATAAAGTCTGTGTTATGTCTATGTCTGGTAGAGTTGTAGGTCTCTTCAGGGAGCATCAACAGGTGACCTAAAGATAAATTAAAGATGAGATCATGATATCTGTGTAATGATTACTGCAGCAGAGTTCTGGGACTTGTGACAGAACACAGAGTTCTGGGTAATCTCGACTATTGAGGCAATAGCCAGCATAGCAGGACAGGCAGAAAAAGAGGAGAGAGAAAAAGAGAGAAAAAGAGAGAAAAAGAGAGAAAAAGAGAGAAAAAGAGAGAGAGAGAGAGAGAGAGAGAGAGAGAGAGAGATTCCGCTGGCTTTGGAATGATTCATGAAAAAATGGGGAAAATGGAACATCTGTTTCTGGTGTTGGCTCTCAGATGGGGATGCAGGGGGGCAGTTTAGTGTTGGACCATTCTCTCTATGATGGCGCCATACTTCATGGCGGCCGTCTTGAGTCCCAACTTTTCCATTTTGTGATTATTTTGGCGTGTATCCGCTAACATTTCCTCAAAAACTTTTGAACATCAGATCGGCTTCAACTTTCATTTACATCTGATCTAATCTTCGGGCTACCCAAGAGGAAACGCAAGTTAGAAAGTGACAAGAGATTGAAGTCCTGTTGAGATTAAGGTGAAGGGAAAACTGGCCACCACTTCCCTCCATTCTATTTGTCACTTGATAATAAGATGAATGACCTCCGATCGCCGATTTGCTACCAACGGGACTCTTGTAACTGCAATATTCTCAATATTTTTTAAACATGGCTTTCGGACAAGATACCCTCAATGGATTCTCAATTCAGGACATCGGATTCAGGGAACTGCAGAGGGGGAAGAATACGTCTCTTCATCAACAACAGATGGAATACCTACCTGATGGTCAAGTGCCGACCCTTCTACAGTGCCTTGCGAAAGTATTCGGCCCCCTTGAACTTTGCGACCTTTTGCCACATTTCAGGCTTCAAACATAAAGATATAAAACTGTATTTTTTTGTGAAGAATCAACAACAAGTGGGACACAATCATGAAGTGGAACGACATTTATTGGATATTTCAAACTTTTTTAACAAATCAAAAACTGAAAAATTGGGCGTGCAAAATTATTCAGCCCCCTTAAGGTAATACTTTGTAGCGCCACCTTTTGCTGCGATTACAGCTGTAAGTCGCTTGGGGTATGTCTCTATCAGTTTTGCACATCGAGAGACTGAATTTTTTTCCCATTCCTCCTTGCAAAACAGCTCGAGCTCAGTGAGGTTGGATGGAGAGCATTTGTGAACAGCAGTTTTCAGTTCTTTCCACAGATTCTCGATTGGATTCAGGTCTGGACTTTGACTTGGCCATTCTAACACCTGGATATGTTTATTTTTGAACCATTCCATTGTAGATTTTGCTTTACGTTTTGAATCATTGTCTTGTTGGAAGAAAAAATCTCTGTCCCAGTCTCAGGTATTGTGCAGACTCCATCAGGTTTTCTTCCAGAATGGTCCTGTATTTGGCTCCATCTATCTTCCCATCAATTTTAACCATCTTCCCTGTCCCTGCTGAAGAAAAGCAGCCCCAAACCATGATGCTGCCACCACCATGCTTGACAGTGGGGATGGTGTGTTCAGCTGTGTTGCTTTTACGCCAAACATAAGGTTTTGCATTGTTGCCAAAAAGTTCAATTTTGGTTTCATCTGACCAGAGCACCTTCTTCCACATGTTTGGTGTGTCTCCCAGGTGGCTTGTGGCAAACTTTAAACGACACTTTTTATGGATATCTTTAAGAAAAGGCTTTCTTCTTGCCACTCTTCCATAAAGGCCAGATTTGTGCAATATACGACTGATTGTTGTCCTATGGACAGAGTCTCCCACCTCAGCTGTAGATCTCTGCAGTTCATCCAGAGTGATCATGGTCCTCTTGGCTGCATCTCTGATCAGTCTTCTCCTTGTATGAGCTGAAAGCTTAGAGGGACGGCCAGGTCTTGGTAGATTTGCAGTGGTCTGATACTCCTTCCATTTCAATATTATCGCTTGCACAGTGCTCCTTGGGATGTTTAAAGCTTGGGAAATCTTTTTCTATCCAAATCCGGCTTTAAACTTCTTCACAACAGTCTCTCGGATCTGCCTGGTGTGTTCCTTGTTCTTCATGATGCTCTCTGCGCTTTTAACGGACCTCTGAGACTATCACAGTGCAGGTGCATTTATACGGAGACTTGATTACACACAGGTGGATTGTATTTATCATCATTAGTCATTTAGGTCAACATTGGATCATTCAGAGATCCTCACTGAACTTCTGGAGAGAGTTTGCTGCACTGAAAGTAAAGTGGCTGAATAATTTTGCACGCCCAATTTTTCAGTTTTTGATTTGTTAAAAAAGTTTGAAATATCCAATAAATGTCGTTCCACTTCATGATTGTGTCCCACTTGTTGTTGATTCTTCACAAAAAATACAGTTTTATATCTTTATGTTTGAAGCCTGAAATGTGGCAAAAGGTCGCAAAGTTCAAGGGGGCCGAATACTTTCGCAAGGCACTGTACCTCCCGAGAGAGTCTTCATCTGTTGTCATGACTGCTGTATATGTTCCACCTCAGGACAACAACAACAACAATAAACTGGCAGTTAATGAAAAGTACAAGGCTATGAACAAGCAGGAATCAAATCAAACATTATTTGTTACATGCGCCAAATACAACAAGTGCAGACCTTACCGTGAAATGCTAGCCCTTAACCAACAGTGCAGTTCAAGAAGAGTTAAGAAAATATTTACCAAATAAACTAAAGTCAACAATATTAAATGGTAACAATAAAATAACAATAACGAGGCTATGTACAGTTGAAGTCAGAAGTTTACATATACTTAGGTTGGAGCCACTAAAACTCGTTTTTCAACCACTCTACAAATTTCTTGTTAACAAATTATAGTTTTGGCAAGTCGGTTAGGACATCTACTGTATGCATGACAAGTCATTTTTCCAACAACTGTTTACAGACAGATTATTTCACTTGTAATTCACTGTATCACAATTCCAGTGGGTCAGAAGTGTACATACACTAAGTTGACTGTGCCTTTAAACAGCTTGGAAAAATACATACAATTATGTCATGGCTTTAGAAGCTTCTGATAGGCTAATTGACATAATTTGAGTCAACTGGAGGTGTACCTGTGGATGTATTTCAAGGTCTACCTTCAAACTCAGTGCCTCATTGCTTGACATCATGGGAAAATCAAAATAAATCAACCAAGACCTCAAAATAAAAAGTGTAGACCTCCACAAGTCTGGTTCATCCTTGGGAGCAATTTCCAAACGCCTGAAGGTACCACGTTCATCTGTACAAACAATAGTACGCAAGTATAAACCCCATGGGACCACGTAGCCGTCAAACCGCTCAGGAAAGAGACACGTTCTGTCTCCTAGAGATGAACGTACTTTGGTGTGAAAAGTGCAAATCAATCCCAGAACAACAGCAAAGGACCTTGTGAAGATGCTGGAGGAAACAGGTACAAAAGTATCTACATCGACATAACCTGAAAGGCCGCTCAGCAAGGAAGAAGCCACTGCTCCAAAACCGCCATAAAAAAGTCAGACTAAGGTTTGCAACTGCACATGGGGACAAAGACTGTAATGTTGAGAAATGTCCTCTGGTCTGATGAAACAAAAATAGAAGTGTTTGGCCATAATGACCATCGTTATGTTTGGAGGAAAAAGGGGGAGGCTTGCAAGCCGAAGAACACCATCCCAATTGTGATGCACGGGGGTGGCAGCATCATATTGTGGGGGTGCTTTGCTGCAGGAGGGACTGGTGCTCTTCACAAAATACATGCCATCATGAGGGAGGAAAATTATGTTATGATATATTGAAGCAACATCTCAAGACATCAGTCAGGAAGTTAAAGCTTGGTCGCAAATGGGTCTTCCAAATGGACAATGACCCCAAGCATACTTCTAAAGTTGTGGCATAATGGCTTAAGGACAACAAAGTCAAGGTATTGGAGTGGCCATCACAAAGCCCTGACCTCAAGCCTATACAACATTTGTGGGCAGAACTGAAAAATCCTGTGCAAGCAAGGAGGCCTACAAACCTGACTCAGTTACACCAGCTCTGTCAGGAGGAATGGGACAAAATTCACCTAACTTATTGTGGGAAGTTTGTGGAAGGCTACCCGAAAAGTTTGACACAAGTTAAACAATTTAAAGGCAATGCTACCAAATACTAATTGAGTGTATGTAAACTTCTGACCCAGTGGGAATGTGATGAAATAAATCACACACTCTACTATTATTCTGACATCTCACATTCTTTATATAAAGGGGTGATCCTAACTGACCTAAGACAGGGCATTTTTACACGTATTAAATGTCAGGAATTGTGAAAAACTGAGTTTAAATGTATTTGGCTACGGTGTATGTAAACTTCCGACTTCAACTGTACAGGGGGTACCAGTACCGAGTCAGTGTGCAGGTTAGTTGAGGTAATTTGTACATGTAGGTAGGGGTGGTGACTATGCATAGATAATAAACAGCGAGTAGCAGCAGTGTACAAAACAAATGGAGGGGGGGGGGGGGGGCAATGTAAATAGTCCGGTGGTCATTTGATTAATTGTTCAGCAGTCTTATGGCTTGGGGGTCGAAGCTGTTAAGGGGCCTTTTGGTTCTGGACTTGGCGCTCCGGTACCGCTTGCCGTGCAGTAGCAAAGAAAACAGTCAATGACTTGGGTGACTGGAGTCTAACAATTTTATGGGATTTCCTCTGATATAGGGTCCTGGATTGGTCCTGGATGGCAGGTGATGTACTGGGCTATAAGCACTATCCTCTGTAGCGCCTTACAGTCAGACGCCAAGCACCAGGCAGTGATGCAACCGGTCAGGATGCTTTCGATGGTGCAGCTGTTGAACTTTTTGAAGATCTGGGGACCCATGCCAAATCTTTTCAGTCTTCTGAGGGGGAAAAGGTTTTCTCATGTCCTCTTCACAACTGTCTTAGTGTGTTTGGAACACGACAGTTCATTGGTGATGTGGAAACCAAGGAACCTGAAACTCTCGACCCGCTCTGCTACAGCCCTGTTGATGTTAATGGGGGTGTGTTCGGCCCACCTTTTCCTGTCGTCAACGATCAGCTCCTTTGTCTTGCTCACATTGAGGGAGAGGTTGCTGTCCTGGCACCACACTGCCAGTCCCCTGACCTCCTCCCTATATGCCGTCTCATCGTTGTCAATGATCAGGCCTACCACTGTTGTGTCGTCAGCAAACTTAATGATGGTGTTGGTGTCGTGCATGGCCATGCATTCGTGGGTGAGAAGGAAGTACAGGAGGGGACTAAGTATACACCGCTGAGGGGCCCCAGTGTTGAGTATCAGTGTGGCAGACGTGTTGTTGCCTACCCTTACCACCTGGGGGCGGACCATCAGAAAGTCCAGGATCCAGTGATTGCATCATCCGTGGATCTGCTGGGGCGGTATACGAATTGGAGTGGGTCTAGGGTGTCCGGGAGGATGCTGTTGATGTGAACCATTACCACTTTCAAAGCACTTCATGACTACCTACGTGAGTACTACAGGGTGGTAATCATTTAGGCAGGTTACTTTTGCTTCCTTGGGCACACAGACTATGGTGGTCTGCTTGAAACATGTAGGTATTACAGACTCGGTCAGGGAGAGCTTGAAAATGTCAGAGAAGACACTTGCCAGTTGGTCTGTGCATGCTTTGTGTACACGTCCTGGTAATCTGTCTGGCCCCGCGGCTTTGTGAATGTTGACCTGTTTAAAGGTCTTGCTCACATCGTCTACCAAGAGCGTTGTCACACAGTCATCCAGAACAGCTGGTGCTCTCGTGCATGCTTCAGTGTTGCTTGCCTCAAAGTGAGCATAAAAGGCATTTCGCTAGTCTGGTAGGCTTGCGTCACTGGGCAGCTCACGTCTGGGTTTCCCTTTGTAGTCCGTAAAAGTTTTCAATCTTAATCCTGTATTGACACTTTGCTTGTTTGATGGTCCGTCTTAGGGCTTAGCAGGATTTCTTATAGATGTCCGGATTAGTGTCCCACTCCTTGAAAGCGGCAACTCTAGCCTTTAGCTTGATGTGGATGTTGCCTGTAATCCATGGCTTCTGGTTGAGATATGTACATACGGTCACTGTGGGGACGACGTCGTCAATGCACTTATTGACTGAGGTGGTATACTCCTCAATGCCATTGGATGAATCCCGGAACATATTTCAGTCTGTGCTAGCAAAACAGTCCTGTAGAGTAGCATCTGCGTCATCTGACCACTTCCATATTGAGCGAGTCACTGGTACTTCCTCCTTTAGTTTTTGCTTGTAAGCAGGAATCAGGAGGATAGAATTATGGTTAGATTTGCCAAATGGAGGTCGGGGGAGAGCTTTGTATGCATCTCTGTGTGTGGAGTAAACATTTTCGCCCCTATGGTTGTACATGTGACATGCTAGTAAAATTTGGGTAAAACTGATTTAAGTTTGCCGGCATTAAAGTCCCCGGCCACATGGAGCGTCGCTTCTGGGTGAGCATTTTATTGTTTGCTTATGGCCTTATAGAGTTGGTTGAGTGAGGTCTTAGTGCCAGCATCGGTCTGTGGTGGTAAATAGACGGCTACAAATAATATAGATGAGAACTCTCTTGGTAGATAGTGTGGTCTACAACTTATCATAAGGTACTCTACCTCAGGCGAGCAATACATCGATACTTCTTTAATTTTAGACATCGCGCACCAGCTGTTATTGACAAATAGACACACACCCACACCCTTCGTCTTACCAGACGTAGTTTCTCTGTTCTGCCGGTGCATGGAAAATCCCGCCAGCTCTGTATAATCCGTGTCGTCGTTCAGCCACGACTCAGTGAAACATAAGATATTACAGTTGTTAATGTCCCGTTGGTAGCATAATCTTAATCATAGGTCATTCATTTTATTTTCCAATGGTTGCACATTAGCCAATAAAACGGATGGCAGTGGGAGTTTACTCGCTCGCCTACGAATTCTCAGAAGGCTTTTCTTCACGCAAAGCATGGGAATTTGGGCCTGTTCCCGGGAAGCAATATATCCTTCTCGTCGGACTCGTTAGAGGAAAAAGCTTATTCCAGTTTGAGGTGAGTATCTCTCTTCTGATGTCCAGAAATTATTTTCGGTCATAAGAGATGGTAGCAGCAACATTATGTACAAAATAAGTAAAGAAATATGTGAAAAACAACACTAAAAACTAACAAAATAGCACAGCTGGTTAGGAGCATATAAAACAACAGCCATCCTCTTCGCGCATCTACTCTGGAAACCATGTACACGGAGACTGCTTTTCTTGTTGCTTGCGATTTTAAAATCCGCCTCACTAAGACACTTTTATCAACACATCTCCTTCACCACTAGGGGCGTTAAAGTGTTAGACCACTGTAACACAACCCAAACGCAAGCATACAAGGCCATCTCTTGTCCCCTTTGGCACATTAGATTATGTCTCTATACTCCTGCTTCTTGTTTACATACAGAAGCTCAAACAGGAAGTATCCGTGACACACTCCGTAGAGAATTGCTCCGCCAAATCAGAGGCTATGTTGCAGGACTGCTTTGCTAGCACTGACTGGAATATGTTTCGGGGCTCCGCCGATAGCGTTGATGAGCTCACCATCTCTGGTCAACACTCGCAAAGCCACAGGACCAGACCATATTCCAGGATGCGTTCTCACAGCATGCGCAGACCAGCTGGCAGACATCTTCACTGTCACTGTCAATGTAATCCCCACGTCTCAGGTTGACCACCATCACCATCCTGTTCAAAGAACTCTAAGGCTACCTGCCACAATGACTACAGCCCTGTAGCACTCACATCTGTAATCAGGAAGTGCTTTTATGGCACACATCCCCACCATCATCCTAGACACACTCCAATTAACATACCGCCACAATGCAATTGCACTCCACGCTGCCCTCTCCCACCTGAACAAGAGGAATACATGTGAGAATGCTGTTCATCGACTACAGCTCAGCGCTCAACACCATAGTGCCCTCTCAGCTCGTCACTAATCTCAGGATCCTGGGACTGAACACCTCCTTCTGCAACTGGATCCTGGACTCTGACGGGGGGGGGGGGGGGGGGTGAACACCAGGGGTTGGAGCCCAAATTATTTTCCAATCATTTGATTCAGAACAGAACCATTCTTCTTTTTTGTTTCGGCCGTTCCACTTTTTTTTCTATTAGCTGGACATGAAATGACTTCATCAATCAGTGTGGATAGAGAAGCTTGCTATTGAGCGAGCAAGATATATTTGTTTTAGCCTAGGCAGCCGAGGCTATAGTTGTTTACATGCGCAATGGACAACCAAGTGTAGAGCGCAAGATACCAACTATACCATTGAAAAAGTTCATCCATTCTTCTCTAATTAAAATATCTCCCTAATTTCTGAATCACGCTTGTAACATCAGTAGGCTACAGTAGCCTAAGCTTCAGAGGGGGAGTGGCAGGTTGCCTATAAACATCACACACACACACACACACACACAGGCAAAGCTTTTCAGCTGAGTGACAGTGAGGGCTTTGGCATAGGTGCCTTGTTGCGTGTCTTGTGGGACAGAAAACAATGCCCAGAATGTAAAATAACATTATTAACCAGATCCCATGCTTTTAATATAATGGTTCTGTTCCGGAACAGTATTGATTACTTTCATTCTTGTTTCTGATCCTGTTCCTCTAAAATTGTTATTTTTTGGCTTTCGGTTCTGTTCCCTGAACTGGTTCCAACCCCTGTTGCACACCCCTATCCACATCGACAGGGACGCAGTGGCGAGAGCTTCAAGTTCCTCTGTGTCAACATCACTGAGGACCTAACATGGTCCTCTCACACCAGCACAGTTGTGAAGATGGCGAGAGCATCCTGACTGGTTGTATCATCATCTGGTATGGCAACTGCACCGCCCGCAACCAAGTGGTGCGGACGACCCAGCGCATCGCCGTCCAGGATGTACGTACTACGAAGTGTCTGAGAAAGGCCTGAAGAATTGGCAAAGACTCCAGCCACCCGAGACATGGACTGTTCTCCATGCTCCTGTCCGGCAGGCGGTACAGGTGCATCAAGGCTGAGATCAACAGACTCCAAAACAGCTTCTATCCCCTGGTCATAAGCCTGTTAAATGCCTAACAATTAGTGCTCTCCATCTCCCACAGATGATCTATACGGTTTACCTGACTCTATGCTGCTCCACAGGTCTCTACCCACACACAACCTACGCTGCTGCTAAAATGATTATTGATTAGATTAATTACTCAATTACACTGCTGTTCGTTGATTAATGATTTCCATTACCATCTATTTATTCTGTTACTGGTCACTATTACTCCTGTTTACATGTATATATTACCATTATTATCTATTTATTTATCCTGCTACTGGTCACTATTACTCCTGTTTACATGTATATATTACCATTAGTATCTATTTATCCTGCTACTGGTCACTATTACTCCTGTTTACATGTATTTATTACCATTAGTATCTATTTATCCTGTTACTGGTCACTATTATTCATGTTTACATGTATATATTACCTTTAGTATCTATTTATCCTGTTACTGGTCACTATTACTCCTGTTTACATGTATTTATTACCATTAGTATCTATTTATCCTGTTACTGGTCACTATTACTCCTGTTTACATGTATTTATTACCATTAGTATCTATTTATTCTGTTACTGGTCACTATTATTCATGTTTACATGTATATATTACCTTTAGTATCTATTTATCCTGTTACTGGTCACTATTACTCCTGTTTACATGTATTTATTACCATTAGTATCTATTTATCCTGTTACTGGTCACTATTACTCCTGTTTACATGTATATATTACCATTAGTATATTACCATAAGTATTTATATATTCCTGCTTACAGTCACTTTCAGCCCTGTTTACATGTATATATTACTGCCTATTATTATCTATATTAGTATTATCATCATCATCAGTGCATTGTGGGAAACAGCTCTCAAAGAATTCCCCTGTACTGTTTATTCACCATGTGCACAGGACACAACAGGTGTAAACGTTGAACCATTGAACCATTAATACCATACACAGTTGATCTCACACACACACACACACACACACCTCTAAACCAACAGAAAAAAATGGTTTTGCACTCATGAGTATTTGCACATATAAAATATTTCACACACACAGAGGTTTGAACAAGTTTATGCATACAACTGGCAACAGCCTTTCCTTTAAATTGACTGATGCAAAATGACTAGAATGGTGATGTAAGAGAACATGGCGGGAAGTGTCCTTAGGAAATGGAAGAAGCCATTGAATAAACACACTTGACACAGTCATTGCATTGCCAGGGGCTATCTCATCTGCTTTAAAGAGACACAGTAATGCTGTGGTTGCTAACAGAGCTAGAGATGTAGCCTAGAGATGTGTAGCCCAATGTAAGGCTAGCACAATGCTCTCTTTCATTGTGGCAAACTCTCTTTTCTCTCCGTCTGAAAAGTCCTCTCCTCGTCTCTTCTGCCAAGAGTCCCCGAGCCTGTTTTCTCAGCTGGGAGGAAATCAGACAGAAAAGGGGAGGGAGGCAGACAGACAGACAGACAGACAGACAGTCAGAGCTACACTCTAATCAGAACTAAGCTTTAAAATAAGAGGTTGATGAGGGGGGTATTTTCACCCCTTCTGGCTACCCCAATTTAACACCACCAAGAACATAGTCAAAGGGCAAACATATGAAATACATTTACTCAGGTCAAGTGCAGAGCTCTATGTGGTAACAGCCCACTAAGGTAGATGATTCAGAAGGGAAATAACTCAAGCATTCAAGCACTCTGTAGGTTAAGAAAGCTCCATGTAGTGAATCAGAATTAAAACTACTGAATTGAATCAAATGGAGTAGAATCACATTCATTAGTCATGATGAAACAGAAACTCTTGTGGGATCAAAAGCTTCCATCTGGTGCTGTGGTTTTAGGGAAACCTCCCCCCCCCCCCCCCACCCACATCCCCCTTCTAGTCTAGCCCCCTTAACCCTCCCATCTCAATCCCTCTCTCAACTAATTTCATCCACTCCTGTCCCCAATCACCCCCTACTCCCCTAAACCCCATTCCAATCCCCCTACCCCCTGTTTCCATATCTGTTCTAGCTGCAAAACACACCTTTAGCACTCTACATTTCACAAATCCATTTCCTCCATGTCTGCAGTTGTCCTGGAAACACTGCTTTCCCCCCTCTCTGACAGTGGAGGAAGAAGGCACAGAAGTGGGAGTGAGAGGGGAAAAGGAGTGGGAGAGATACTGAAAAAGAGAGGAGCGAATTAAACAAAGACAGCCAACAAAGGGAGCTATATTCCATGTAGGATTAGAGGAACAGGCCAACGTCTCAGTGCTGTCGTGTGGCTGCAGTGGGACTGTCGTGTGGCTGCAGTGGGACTGTGGTGTGGCTGCAGTGGGACTGTCGTGTGGCTGCAGTGGGACTGTCGTGTGGCTGCAGTGGGACTGTCGTGTGGCTGCAGTGGGACTGTCGTGTGGCTGCAGTGGGACTGTCGTGTGGCTGCAGTGGGACTGTCGTGTGGCTGCAGGGGGACTGTCGTGTGGCCGTAGTGGGACTCTCGTGTGGCTGTCGTGTGGCTGTAGTGGGACTGTCGTGTGGCTGCAGTGGGACTGTCGTGTGGCTGCAGTGGGACTGTCATGTGGCAGTAGTGGGACTGTCATGTGGCTGTAGTGGGACTGTCATGTGGCTGTAGTGGGACTGTCATGTGGCTGTAGTGGGACTGTCGTGTGGCTGTAGTGGGACTGTCGTGTGGCTGTAGTGGGACTGTCGTGTGGCTGTAGTGGGACTGTCATGTGGCTGTAGTGGGACTGTCGTGTGGCTGTAGTGGGACTGTCGTGTGGCTGTAATGGGACTGTCGTGTGGCTGTAGTGGGACTGTCATGTGGCTGTAGTGGGACTGTCATGTGGCTGTAGTGGGACTGTCATGTGGCTGTAGTGGGACTGTCATGTGGCTGTAGTGGGACTGTCATGTGGCTGTCATGTGGCTGTAATGGGACTGTCATGTGGCTGCAGTGGGACTGTCATGGGAGGAGGGGGTGATTGGGGACAGGGGTGGTTGAAAGGAGTTGAGAGAAGGATTGGGAGGGGAGGGTTAAGGGGGCTAGACTAGAGCGGGAATGGGGTGGGGGGGAAGGTTTCTCTAAAACAACAGCACCAGATGGTAGCTTTTTCTTTGCTATGTTGTTGTCTTAGGTCTCTCTTTATGTAGTGTTGTGGTGTCTCTCTTGTGGTGATGTGTTTTTGTCCTATATTTTTTATTTTTAATCCTCCATCCCCACAGGACGCCTTTTGGTAGGACGTCATTGTAAATAAGAATTTGTTCTTAACAGACTTCCCTAGTTAAATAAAGGTGACATTTTGGGGGGGATAAAACTGTAGAATTTTGTTATGCGTACTAATGTGTTTGTGTAATGGAAAAATAAGTGTGTGTGTGTGTGTTTCTCAACCTCGTCAGCCAGTGAATGCCAGAAAACTTTGACATGGAGGCATGTCGACATCGCAGCGCCATGGCGACAAGTGTTGCTGAGGAAATGATGCAGCTGTTGCATGGGTACTTTGGGATAATAAGCGTTCACTATAAATCCCTCCCCTTTCTCCCCCAAACTGAAACATCCCTCCCTGGATCAGAGATTGGAATGATTTCACTGAAAGAAAATAGAATATCTTAAGCATGTGTGTCACTGTCCAAACCTAAGCTACAGCCATGGAATTAGATACTGCACTCTTAGGAAACCTAAGCTACAGCCATGGAAATAGATACTGCACTCTTAGGAAACCTAAGCTACAGCCATGGAATTAGATACTGCACTCTTAGGAAACTTAAACTACAGCCATGGAATTAGATACTGCACTCTTAGGAAACTTAAGCTACAGCCATGGAATTAGATACTGCACTCTTAGGAAACTTAAACTACAGCCATGGAATTAGATACTGCACTCTTAGGAAACCTAAGCTACAGCCATGGAATTAGATACTGCACTCTTAGGAAACCTAAGCTACAGCCATGGAATTAGATACTGCACTCTTAGGAAACCTAAGCTACAGCCATGGAATTAGATACTGCACTCTTAGGAAACCTAAGCTACAGCCATGGAATTAGATACTGCACTCTTAGGAAACCTAAGCTACAGCCATGGAATTAGATACTGCACTCTTAGGAAACCTAAGCTACAGCCATGGAATTAGATACTGCACTCTTAGGAAACCTAAGCTACAGCCATGGAATTAGATACTGCACTCTTAGGAAACCTAAGCTACAGCCATGGAATTAGATACTGCACTCTTAGGAAACCTAAGCTACAGCCATGGAATTAGATACTGCACTCTTAGGAAACCTAAACTACAGCCATGGAATTAGATACTGCACTCTTAGGAAACCTAAACTACAGCCATGGAATTAGATACTGCACTCTTAGGAAACCTAAGCTACAGCCATGGAATTAGATACTGCACTCTTAGGAAACCTAAGCTACAGCCATGGAATTAGATACTGCACTCTTAGGAAACCTAAACTACAGCCATGGAATTAGATACTGCACTCTTAGGAAACCTAAACTACAGCCATGGAATTAGATACTGCACTCTTAGGAAACCTAAACTACAGCCATGGAATTAGATACTGCACTCTTAGGAAACCTAAACTACAGCCATGGAATTAGATACTGCACTCTTAGGAAACCTAAACTACAGCCATGGAATTAGATACTGCACTCTTAGGAAACCTAAACTACAGCCATGGAATTAGATACTGCACTCTTAGGAAACCTAAACTACAGCCATGGAATTAGATACTGCACTCCTAGGAAACCTAAACTACAGCCATGGAATTAGATACTGCACTCTTAGGAAACCTAAGCTACAGCCATGGAATTAGATACTGCACTCTTAGGAAACCTAAGCTACAGCCATGGAATTAGATACTGCACTCTTAGGAAACCTAAACTACAGCCATGGAATTAGATACTGCACTCTTAGGAAACCGAAACTACAGCCATGGAATTAGATACTGCACTCTTAGGAAACCTAAGCTACAGCCATGGAATTAGATACTGCACTCCTAGGAAACCTAAACTACAGCCATGGAATTAGATACTGCACTCTTAGGAAACCTAAGCTACAGCCATGGAATTAGATACTGCACTCTTAGGAAACCTAAGCTACAGCCATGGAATTAGATACTGCACTCTTAGGAAACCTAAGCTACAGCCATGGAATTAGATACTGCACTCTTAGGAAACCTAAGCTACAGCCATGGAATTAGATACTGCACTCTTAGGAAACTTAAGCTACAGCCATGGAATTAGATACTGCACTTTTAGGGAAAAAAGGGTTCCAAAAGGGTTTTGCTGCTGTCCCCATAGGATAACTATTTTTTTCCCCAGGTAGAACCCTTTTCGTTCCAGATAGAACCATTTAGTTTAATGTAGAACCAAAAGGGGTTCTTCAAAGGGGGACAGCTGAAGAACCCTTTTCGGTTCTAGATAACACCTTTCTTTCAGAGAGTGTGAAACATACAGCAGGAGTTGACCAAGGCCTGAATAATAACATTTACAAAGGTCCCACTGTGAGTATAATATGATGATAATAACTACACAAATAACTTTAATAGAAACAGGCTTGGAACAGCCTAAACCTTTTGTTCAACATCAAATAAGACTTGTAAATTGCTCATAAATATAAGTTAACAATGGAGGCTACATCTTTAACCTGCTGAGGCTCCTAGTCCAGCAATCAGCCAGTCCTTAAACAAGCCCTGACATAACCCGAAAGTGAACGAAGGTTAATTGGTCAGGTTCAGCACCCCCTTCTCCCACTTATTACCCTCCGCTCCTTCCGAATAAACCCCATCCATTCATAGCTGACCTCATATTCCACCCGGCGATGGAGCTAGGGAATTCCAGGCTCCTCAAACAGCTCAACTCAAACAGGGCTACACTCAGAGCTTTCAGCAGTACTCTGTTAAGCGGCAGTGGTTTCAGTACCAAGGCCCATAAAGGAACATACTGTTGGTCAGAACCTCTGGGAGAGGTGTGAAAACCATCACGATGAAGAGACAATCCGAACGACATAATTCGTGGATGGTAGGAATGGCTTCCTGGGACCCAATAATACTACTATCGGCCAGAATAAGAGAACAAACTATTAGGTCCTTGGTTTTGTCGATCAAAAACAACAGTGTAATGTTAAAATGAATCATAGTTATAGAGATGAGACAATTGGGACACAAATATGTCAGTTAATGAGATTTGAATGCATTGCCGTCTGCTTCCATCTTCTCTATTTTCCCATGTGAAATAACAGGTTCTGAATCAGGGTTCTGCTGGGAAGTGTCATATGTCGGTGTTCATCAAGCTCAAATATTCATGTCTACTGTGTGCCGCCAAGTGACAGATGTCGTCGTTTCGCCAAGCGAGCGCCACAGCCTCAGTGTCCATTGCAACCCCACCATCCCGCCGTTTCCCCAAAACTCGAGGCGACTAGCTACATTTGCAGTATCATGTATGGGCAGATGAGACCGGAGAAATCATGCAGTTACTCATACGGTGCCAGGGCCTGTCTGTTAGCACTGTTACACTGTACTTCACTGAACAGAGAGAGATGTTTGATGATCCCTGACTGTCTAGTGATATTCGTACACTTTCTTGAATGTCCATCTCGCAAATAATCACTAAACAGTCAGGGATCATTGACAATTCCCAAAATTATGGATAGAGGACTATTTTTAGCACATTTTGACAAAAGGAAATATAAAAAAATTATGTGCGGCCCTCGTTGAAAACCGAATGTGGCCCTTGGGGCAAAATGAGTTTGACACCCCTGTACCATACTACATACGGCTGTATCCCTCGATCATATGTGTAGCTAAAGACTACAGTAATGTCCACAAAAGCAGTACAGTCCAGAAAAGCACTATAGTACATGCTAAATTATTTCATTTACATATACCGTGTCCATTCCCCTCCCCCATATCCCGTAAGTGAGAAACCTACAGTTGAAGTCGGAAGTTTACATACACTTAGGTTGGAGTCATTAAAACTCGTTTTTCAACCACTCCACAAATTTCTTGTTAACAAACTATAGTTCTGGCAAGTCGGTTAGGACATCTACTTTGTGCATGACACAAGTCCAACAGTTATTTACGGACAGATTATTTCACTTATAATTCACTGTATCACAATTCCAGTGGGTCAAAAGTTTACATACACTAAGTTGACTGTGTCTTTAATCAGCTTAGAAAATTCCAGAAAATGATGTCATGGCGTTAGAAGCTTCTGATAGGATAATTGACATCGTTTGAGTCAATTGGAGGTGTACCTGTGGATGTATTTAAATGTATTTGGCTAAAGTTTATGTAAACTTCCGACTTCAACTGTACATGCCAAGTATCGACCATATACTGTGTTCCCTACAGGTTACAGAAAAGAGCAGAAGCTCCAGTCCTACCTACCTACAGGTTACAGAAAAGAGCAGAAGCTCCAGTCCTACCTACAGGTTACAGAAAAGAGCAGAAGCTCCAGTCCTACCTACCTACAGGTTACAGAAAAGAGCAGAAGCTCCAGTCCTACCTACCTACAGGTTACAGAAAAGAGCAGAAGCTCCAGTCCTACCTACCTACAGGTTACAGAAAAGAGCAGAAGCTCCAGTCCTACCTACCTACAGGTTACAGAAAAGAGCAGAAGCTCTGAAATCTCTTTTCAGACCCCAGTCCTACCTACCTACAGGTTACAGAAAAGAGCAAAAGCTCTGAAATCTCTGTTCAGACCCCAGTCCTACCTACCTACAGGTTACAGAAAAGAGCAGAAGCTCCAGTCCTACCTACCTACAGGTTACAGAAAAGAGCAGAAGCTCCAGTCCTACCTACCTACAGGTTATAGAAAAGAGCAGAAGCTCTGAAATCTCTGTTCAGACCCCAGTCCTACCTACCTACAGGTTATAGAAAAGAGCAGAAGCTCCAGTCCTACCTACCTACAGGTTACAGAAAAGAGCAGAAGCTCCAGTCCTACCTACCTACAGGTTATAGAAAAGAGCAGAAGCTCCAGTCCTACCTACCTACAGGTTACAGAAAAGAGCAGAAGCTCCAGTCCTACCTACCTACAGGTTATAGAAAAGAGCAGAAGCTCTGAAATCTCTGTTCAGACCCCAGTCCTACCTACCTACAGGTTATAGAAAATGTGCCTTGAGTATTTGTCCAGTCGTCTTCCTCAAGGAGAAAGGCCCCACTGATATGTCAGAGTTAATACTATAGTAAATTCAACAGTTTTTTTTACTACAGTATTTATACTATAGAAAACTGTAAATACTACAGTCATGTCTGCAATACTACAGTAAATACTACAGTATTCACTTCAAAAACAGTACAGAGAAAACCATAGTATTTTTTCATGTGTGAAGGATGGATTGAGATAGGTAGAGTAAGAACAGAGAACAGACAGCGATAGGACCCACCCTGCCTTCTCCGTCCCAAGGTCTCCACTGTGGTTTGTCTTTGTCCAGTCTCTGTCCCTTCATAAAGACCAGGCCTGCAGAGGGACTGTAAGCTGCTTACTGTAAGACAGCTACAGAATGGGATTTAATACAGCATTATACCCCCTGATCCATTGACACGGTCTCATCACACCTCGCTGTCTTGACTCCATTTCACCAGCGGTGGTGCTGTCGCTCACTCTCCCTGTCCTATCCTTCCTCTCAGTGTCGCAGGTTGACGCTTATTGTCATGGAGGTTGCCGTTTATTGGCCCTGGAGGTTGCACTGATCGATTTCCGCTAGACGGGTCAGCTGCAAAGTCAAAATTGGCTATATTGTAAAAACAGCATGAAAACAAATATTCGCTTTTTGGTCTTATTTTAAGGTTAGGTTTAGGCATCAGGGTTAGCAGTGTGGTTAAGTTTAGGTTTAAGGTTAGGTTTAAAATCCGCTTATATGACTTTGTGGCTGTGCCAGCTAGTGACCACTCTGCAGAGCTATCTCCAGTACATGAGTCATCCCAACAAATGCCAACATGCTTCTGTGTCCTGCCCTCAGCATCTCTTTCCCGTAGAGGTCATATAAATCACTTATTGCATGTTATATAAGGACCTATATAGGGACCCTGTACATCAATGTCTCATCCCTCTATACGTGGGCCTGATCGCTCAAATACATTTCTCATGTATTGTAGTCTAACCCACTGCTCTCCTGGAACTAGTGTCTCTCCATACATACAGAGCATAACATTATAGGAGCTCTCTCTCTCTTAGAGCCCTGTTCGTCTTCCCTCTGGCCCAAATGTGACCTTGTGGTCTGTCCACTGACATCGTTACTGTTTCTTGCGTTCTTGCCTCTGAAAGGTCACGGCTGATTGCCTGGCATTTCACTGGGCCAGAGAACGGTCCTGTCCACTGCTCTTTGTGTCTCCTTCATTATACATGATACACAATGACTGCTCCACTTTATACACAGACCGACTGGGACCTGGGGTGGGGGCAGTGAGAGGGAGTGAGGAAGCGAGAGGGTGGAAAGGAATGAAAACAGAGTTGGAAAAGGAAGGAGACAGAGACTAGAAAGAGAGAGAGATGAACGCAAGAGAGGTAGAGAGAGAGCAGGAAGTCAGCAGGAGAAAGAAGGTGGGGATTAAGGTTCTGCTGATGCTCAGTAGCTAGAGGACATGGTAACCGTGGTTAGAGAGCCAAAGTGGTGATGGCATCCCTGTTAATATGTCCTTCACAGGGCAGGTGTATTTTAGGGTTTGTTGTGTGAATGTGTGTGTGCACTCAGCACTTCATTTGGGAGTCTAATACACCAAAGGAAAAACACAATTCCACCTCCTTTCATGACTCTTCAAAGCCAGAGTCCTCCATTTTCCTTAAGCTATTTAACAATGACAATAGTGCTACCCCTCAAATACTCCTCTATTCCCCTGCTTTTCTTTCTCTCCCTCTGCTCCCCCTTCTCTCTCTTTCCCTCTATACTGTCTCTTCTCCCACCCTTTGCTCCCCCTCCTCTCTTTCATCGCTCCCTCAGCAGCTCTGAGAGGACTAAGCCCTTTAAGAGGCTCTACTGCCAGAATGTTAATATGGAGCATGAACAGAGACTAACCAGCCAGACTGCCACAGAGGGCCTAAGAGTGCGTGTGTGTATGTGTGTGTGGGCCCAGTCTAAGAAGCAGAGGACAGTCTCTATACACAAAGAACAAGGGAAGAATTCACACGGACTAGGAATAACCTGTCTTCAACACTCTTCAATGTGTGAACGGGTAGCTTATGTAAGGAGGCCTACCTCCCGACTGACATTTACAGGGAACACTGTAGTGAATCAGGTGCCATTTTGTCTGGGACTTCCATCTGACTTGAACTAATATAAATGTCTCTGAGTTAGTCTGACTACAGTTTAACCCAATATCCCCGTCTACCACCAACCAACCCCACAATAATTGTTATGCCCCACATACTCTCACACACAAGACCCCGTAGACAGACAGACAGACACACCACACACACACACAGAGCTGCAGGCTCAGCTGTTGTAGGTGAATCGACTGGCAACTCCTTCATCTTCATCAATATAGATACATAGAGGGCAGGAGGGAGGGTCTCTCTCACACACAGAGACAGACACACACACACACACTTTGGAGATCAAGGGAGAAATTGGTCAGTGGTTCCTGACTCCAGAGACAACTAGGGCTTAACACATTGATACCACAGGCTTTATCAAATACATCATCAACAGTACTACCACTAGAACACCAACTATCACTGAAACATAGCATGCTTATACTACAGTCCCTACTATTAATCCCCACAGCCTTAACACAAGGTAAAATGAGTGTGTAGAATTTGGTGCATTGTGTGTGAGTGAGTTACGGCATTGAGTGTGACTCTTGGGTCTTATTGATATTCTGGTGGCATCTTCCCTCAGCTCAGCCTGGTGCAGAGACTAGAGAAAGAGAGACCTTCCCCCTGCTGCCAGCAGAAATAAACACGGACATCTTTCTGTACAGAACTGATCCCGTGGGAGGAGCTGTGACATTAGGATTAGGATGAAGGCTCAAATATAAATGTGTTTCAACATTTGAGAAGTGAAACAGATTGATTTGGAGGACGGTCAGGTGGTGGTGTGGGGTTATGGTGGTGTGCGTTTATCATGGTGTGGGGTAATCGTGGTGGGGTGATGTTATGGTGGTGGTGGTTGAATCGTGGTGTGGTGTTATGGTGGGGTGGTTTAATCGTGGTGTGGGGTTATGGTGGGGTGGTTTAGTGGTGGTGTGGGGTGGTTTAATCGTGGTGTGGGGTTATCGTGGGGTGGTTTAATCGTGGTGTGGTGTTATGGTGTTATCGTGGTGTGGGGTTATCGTGGTGTGGGGTTATCGTGGGGTGTTATTGTGGTGTGGGGTTATCGTGGGGTGGTTTAATCGTGGGGTGGTGGTGTGGTGTTATGGTGGTGGGGTGTTATGATGGTGTGGTGTTACGGTGGTGTGGGGTGATCTTGGTGGGGTGTTGTGGTGGTGTGGGGTGATCTTGGTGGGGTGTTGTGGTGGTGTGGGGTGATCTTGGTGGGGTGTTGTGATCTTGGTGGGGTGTTGTGGTGGTGTGGGGTGATCTTGGTGGGGTGTTGTGGTGGTGTGGGGTGATCTTGGAGGTGTGTTGTGGTGGTGTGGGGTTATGGTGGTGTGGGGTTATGGTGGGGTGCTGGTGTGGTGTTATGGTGGTGTGGTGTTATGGTGGTGGTGTGGTGTTATTGTGGTGTGGGGTTGTGGTGTGGTGTTATTGTGGTGTGGGGTTGTGGTGGGGTGTTATTGCGGTGTGGGGTTGTGGTGGGGTGTTATTGCGGTGTGGGGTTGTGGTGGTGTGTTATTACGGTGTGGGGTTGTGGTGGTGTGGTGTGGGGTTGTGGGGTTGTGGTGGTGTGGTGGTGGTGTGGTGCGGTGTTATGGTGGTGGGGTTATGATGGGGTGGTTTTATTGTGGTGTGGGGTTATGGTGGTATGGGGAAATGGTGGTGTGGGGAAATGGTGGTGTGATGTTATGGTGGTGTGGGGTTATTGTGGGGTTATGGTGATCTTGGTGGGGTGATTTGGTGGTGTGGGGTGATCTTGGTGGGGTGTTATTGTGGTGTGGAGTTACTTGGTGGGGTGATATGGGGGTGTGGGGTGATCTTGGTGGGGTGATATCGTGGTGTGGGGTGATATTGTTGTGTGGGGTTGTGGTGGGGTGTTAAGGTGGTGTGGTTATGGTGGGGTGGTTTTATCGTGGTGTGGGGTTATTGTGATGTGGGTTTATCATGGTTGTGGAGTTATCGTGATGTGGGGTTATGGTGTTATGGTGGGGTGGTGGTATTGGGTTATGGTGGTGTGGTGTGATCTTGGTGTGGTGATTTGGTGGTGTGATCTTGGTGGGGTGTTATGGTGGTGTGGGGTGTTATGGTGGTGTGGGGTTTTATGGTGGTGTGGGGTGTTATGGTGGTGTGGGGTTTTATGGTGGTGTGGGGTGATCTTGTGGTGTGGGGTTGTGGTGGGGTGTTATTGTGGTGGGATGTTATCGTGGTGTGGGGTTATGGTGGTGTGGTGTGGGGTTATGGTGGTGTGGGGTTATCGTGGTGTGGTGATTTGGTGGTGTGATCTTGGTGGGGTGTTATGGTGGTGTGGGGTGTTATGGTGGTGTGGGGTTTTATGGTGGTGTGGGGTGTTATGGTGGTGTGGGGTTTTATGGTGGTGTGGGGTGATCTTGTGGTGTGGGGTTGTGGTGGGGTGTTATTGTGGTGGGATGTTATCGTGGTGTGGGGTTATGGTGGTGTGGTGTGGGGTTATGGTGGTGTGGGGTGATCTTGGAGGTGTGATTTGGTGGTGTGGGGTGATCTTGGAGGTGTGATTTGGTGGTGTGGGGTGATCTTGGAGGTGTGATTTGGTGGTGTGATCTTGGTGGGGTGATATTGTGGTGTGGGATGATATTGTGGTGTGGGGTTGTGGTGGGGTGGTTTTATCGTGGTGTGGGGTTATGGTGGTGTGGGGTTATGGTGGTGTGGGGAAATGGTGGTGTGATGTTATGGTGGTGTGATGTTATGGTGGTGTGGGGTTATGGTGATCTTGGTGGGGTGATTTGGTGGTGTGATCTTGGTGGGGTGTTATTGTGGTGTGGGGTTATCTTGGTGGGGTGTTATTGTGGTGTGGGGTTATCTTGGTGGGTGATATCGTGGTGTGGGGTTGTGGTGGGTTGTTATGGTGGTGTGGTGGTTTTATCGTGGTGTGGGGTTATGGTGGTGTGGGGTGATCTTGGTGGGGTGATATCGTGGTGTGGGGTGATATTGTGTTGTGGGGTTGTGGTGGGGTGATATCGTGGTGTGGGGTTATGGTGGGGTGGTTTTATGATGTGTGGGGTTATGGTGGTGTGGAGTTATGATGGTGTGGGGTTATCGTGGGGTTATGGTGGTGTGGTGTTATCGTGGTGTGGTGATTTGGTGGTGTGGGGTGATCTTGGTGGGGTGATTTGGTGGTGTGGGGTGATATCGTGGTGTGGGGTGATATTGTGTTGTGGGGTTGTGGCGGGGTGATATCGTGGTGTGGGGTTATGGTGGGGTGGTTTTATGATGTGTGGGGTTATGGTGGTGTGGAGTTATGATGGTGTGGGGTTATGGTGGTGTGGGGTTATGGTGATCTTAGTGGGGTGATTTGGTGGTGTGGGGTGATCTTGGTGGGGTGTTATTGTGGTGTGGGGTTATCTTGGTGTGGTGATATGGTGGTGTGGGGTGATCGTGGTGTGGGGTTGTGTTATGGTGGTGTGGTTATGGTAGGGTGGTAGTGTGGGGTTATAGTGGGGTGGTAGTGTGGGGATATAGTGGAGGGGTGGTGTGGGGATATAGTGGGGTGTTGGTGTGGGGATATAGTGGGGTGTTGGTGTGGGGATATAGTGGAGGGGTGGTGTGGGGATATAGTGGAGGGGTGGTGTGGGGATATAGTGGGGTGGTGGTGTGGGGATATAGTGGGGTGGTGGTGTGGGGTTATAGTGGGGTGGTGGTTATAGTGGGGTGGTAGTGTGGGGATATAGCGGAGGGGTGGTGTGGGGATATAGTGGGGTGGTAGTGTGGGGATATAGTGGGGTGGTGGTGTGGGGATATAGTGGGGTGGTGGTGTGGGGTTATAGTGGGGTGGTGGTGTGGGGTTATAGTGGGGTGGTGGTGTGGGGATATAGTGGGGTGGTGGTGTGGGGTTATAGTGGTGTGGGGATATAGTGGGGTGGTAGTGTGGGGATATAGCGGAGGGGTGGTGTGGGGATATAGTGGGGTGGTGGTGTGGGGTTATAGTGGGGTGGTGGTGTGGGGATATAGTGGAGGGGTGGTGTGGGGATATAGTGGGGTGGTGGTGTGGGGTTATAGTTGGGTGGTGGTGTGGGGTTATTCTAGTCTAAAGCAGTGACAGAGATAGATTTGCATGTGACAAAAGCAGTGGAAAGACTTGCAATTGATCTTCACACACTTATAAAAATGGCATAGCAGCTTTAGCATCATTCACACATTTATTCTTAGTCCATAAATATTATCCTCTGGGAGAGGTGTATGATCGTTGCATGACGAGAGCTAAGAATGAAGTGTCAGGAGAATTTCAGATTGTTTCTCCAATCTCTAATATATAGGGATGATGATGGTAGAGCTCCGGTTCATTCAGTCACCACTTGAATCTAAAAATAGACAATTGTCTTTTCTTCTAGAATATTTCCTTTAAAAAAAACCTTCAGGGGCCACACGCCCTTTCATCACAGAGTTCATCCTTCTGTTGATTTGCATAAGTCTATGGAGGATCAAGTCAGGTTTATGAAAGGATGTCATGCTTAAGCTGGTCTACATTCGACGCCCTCAGATCTAGCATACTGCACAGCACAAACATTCAAGTCTTTTTCAGAGTGCATGGACGGGAGTGGATCACGTTCACAGTGAATATGTAGGCCAAGTTGACTTTGTTCCTGTGCGCTCAGAGAATCGGGGGCGGAAAGAAGAGCTTAATTGGGTGGCTTTTCTCTGCAGCGCAGTGTGCTCTCAATCCCCCTGAGACCGCTTCTTTCTAAACGGATACGGCACAGCACGTTAACGCAGGGGTGTCAAACATGTGGCCCGTGGGTGGTTGAGTAAAAGAACTTGACCAAAACCAAATGGAAACTGTTGAAATGACGGATATTCACACAGTTTATTGACTCTCCAGCTCACTAAACATCTTTAGACAGTCCGTGAGAATCGAAAATGACCAAAACGACGGAGAGGACAATAAAAAAATTGATGGCAAGGAAATATAACCAATTTTCAGTGCGGAACTTTGGACGTTGTTGAAAACCAAATGCGGCCCCTGGGGCAAAATGAGATGGACTGCCCCGTTTTAATGCGTTACATACATGTCCCCAAGACATACACAACACCCTTCCTCGTTCTACTGTGGATGTTCCTGACATGTGACACATGCTGGTGACATAAGAGGATGTAGTAGATCTATGCGAGTCACAAATGGCCCCCTACTCATGCACTATATAGGGAATGGGGTGCCATTTCAGACATAACCTACTTTCTTGAATGTTCAGGTGTTGCTGCTTATGTAAGATGGGTTACATGGAGGGGCCAGAGGGAGCCTACAAGACTACAATGGAGATGTCAACCGATTTGCTCTGCCATCTACCAACTGAGTGACATTTGGTGGCCCGTGTTAATTGTGTATTAATTGTGTCACGTGGAACCTGTTGTACAAGAAGCTGGATAATTTAAATCAGAGAAATCACATACAGACATGATGACTGAGACAGGGAGATAAGACCCAGAATGGGTCTCTCTGCACACCCACAAAAATCCATTCCAGACAGGCCAGCCAAAACATTATTTTTCATCAGTCAGTACTACCCTTTCTCTCTCTGGAATGGTATCCTGGAGAGGGTATTTGGAATAAGTCAATGCCAAAACTCTCTTCTCTCAGGGAGAGGAAAAAGTTAGACTAAGCCTTTCCAAACAAACTTCAGCTTTACTCCACTTTTCTCAGAATTCCAGAGAGAGAGAGACAGAGAGAGAGAAACAGACAGAGAGCAAGAGAGAAACAGAGACAGAGAGAGAAACAGAGACAGAGACAGAGAGAGAAACAGACAGAGAGCAAGAGAGAAACAGAGAGAGACAGAGAAGCAGACAGAGAGCAAGAGAGAAACAGAGAGAGACAGAGAGAGAGAGAAACATAGAGAGACAGAGACAGAGAAGCAGACAGAGAGCAAGAGAGAAACAGAGAGAGACAGAGAGAGAGAGAAACAGAGAGAGACAGAGAGAGAGAGAAACAGAGAGAGACAGAGAGAGAGAGAAACAGAGAGAGAGAGGGGGCGAAATAGAGACGGCGACACTAATCAGAAAGAGACCCACAGCTTTACAGAAAGAGGATGCTCATTTAAAACTGATCCCTGCCTGGCAGTCCTGTTGCTCCTTAACAGCCAGAGAAGAACAACGAGAGAGGGACGGAGGGAGAGAAGGATGTGGAGGAAGAACGAGATAGAGGGGTAATGAGGGGAAAATAATAATGATAGGAAGAGAGAAGAATGGATAGAGGTAAACACATGGAAATATAGAGGGAGCGAGGGAGAAACGTGTTTGAGTTTATCCCTCTTTTCCTGTAGCGAGGTCACGTCGCCCCCCTCCATCGTCCCTCCCGGGGGTGGATATTCTCCAGGGTCCACTATGCTACCTGGAGACCGACCAACAGAACCCCCAGCCATCCAATCACAGTCCCTGAGAACCGAGCATCTGTGTTCTGATTGGTCCTGGGCTCATTACAGAATCAATGTAAATGGCGCTGTGTCGTCTGGCAATGGTCGGCCAATTATACGCCCCCTCAACTTTGTCCACCGACTTTCTTTCTGTTTCTGTGCTGCATTACCCCCAACCCTTTATCTCTCTCTCTCTCTCTCTCACACAAACACACACTACAAACAACATCTTAATGAGGAAGTGAAGGAGACCATGATGCTTTTGTACTAAAGGTCAAGAAAGCCACAAAGATACTTTAGGTGACTCCTAGTTTCTGGTAATTAAATAGACAGTCTGGAGGAATTGAGTTTATAGCTGAAAGATTGAGACTCAGATTGACACAGATACAGTTTCATGTGGGATATTTGTTATTTAAATACTTATTTTATCTGTATTTGAGTATTTTCAAATACTGCGGCCAAATAAGCTATTTTTCAAATAACTTCCAATAAATAGCATAAACTATTTTCAGAAAGGTAATTCCAAATACATTATTTCAAATACCCAGGACCAAACAGACCTCACTCAAATACATTATTTCAAATACCCAGGACCAAACAGACCTCACTCAAATACATTATTTCAAATACCCAGGACCAAACAGACCTCACTCAAATACATTATTTCAAATACCCAGGACCAAACAGACCTCACTCAAATACATTATTTCAAATACCCAGGACCAAACAGACCTCACTCAAATACATTATTTCAAATACCCAGGACCAAACAGACCTCACTCAAATACATTAAGTAATTAAACATTTGTAATTGAAAAAACACTTTTGGTATTTCATAATTTTTTAATGAAAGCAAATAATTCCCAAAAGTGTATTTCCAAATACATTCCAATATTCAACTACTTGTGTTTTCAAAGAAAAAATATATCCAAATACTTCCTTTGAAATGTCTGAAAGTAATTGAATAATATAATAACATTTGAACCCAGATCTGGATGAGGTACGCAGGCCGACACTAGGGACAGTAACAATAAGACACATTCTTAGGGGCCCAAAAACATCAACGTGACTTCAATGGCAAACAATGATATGCTCCAGAGCCTAGCTAGATCTTCAAGATACAATATTAAAATACATTGAAATATCCACCCAGGATACATTCAAATGATGAGAACACAATAGATAACATTCAAACAGTCACACAGCCAATTTCAATTTCAGTCATTCAAACAATCACGTAGACACAACCAAACAGGATATGTTCAACTTCAGTCATTCAGTCACACAAACATGTCCAAACAGGATATGTTCAACTTCAGTCATTCAGTCACACAAACATGACCAAACAGGATATGTTCAACTTCAGTCATTCAAACAGTCACATAGACACGACCAAACAGGATGTGCCATTCATACACACCCGTTCACGAGAGTCGGTGTGTGCAGAGTTTTCATTCACACACACCCAACAAAGAACACACACACATTACACATTCAGAGAATGCACACACACAGAGACACACTCTCCATCTCTTAAATTTCTTCTTTGTTAGATGGCTAATCACTTCATTATGAGCAGCTCTCTCTTTCACTCTGCCATCCCATTAGCCTGGTCTCTCTCTCTGACACACCCAGCCCTTTTCATAGACATATCATGGCTGACACACACACAAACACACTCTTCTCTGCAGATCCTCCCAAGCTCTGTCAGGTTGGATGGGGAGCGTTGCTGCACAGCTATTTTCAGGTCTCTCCAGAGATGTTTGATCGGGTTCAAGTTTTTTTTTTATTTTTTTATTTCACCTTTATTTAACCAGGTAGGCTAGTTGAGAACAAGTTCTCATTTGCAACTGCGACCTGGCCAAGATAAGGCATAGCAGTGTGAACAGACAACAACACAGAGTTACACATGGAGTAAACAATTAACAAGTCAATAACACAGTAGAAAAAAGGGGAGTCTATATATACATTGTGTGCAAAAGGCATGAGAAGGTAGGCAAATAATTACAATTATGCAGATTAACACTGGAGTGATAAATGATCAGATGGTTATGTACAGGTAGAGATTGGTGTGCAAAAGAGCAGAAAAATAAAAATAAATAAATAAAAACAGTATGGGGATGAGGTAGGTGAAAATGGGTGGGCTATTTACCAATAGACTATGTACAGCTGCAGCGATCGGTTAGCTGCTCGGATAGCAGATGTTTGAAGTTGGTGAGGGAGATAAAAGTCTCCAACTTCAGCGATTTTTGCAATTCGTTCCAGTCACAGGCAGCAGAGAACTGGAACGAAAGGCGGCCAAATGAGGTGTTGGCTTTAGGGATGATCAGTGAGATACACCTGCTGGAGCGCGTGCTACGGATGGGTGTTGCCATCGTAACCAGTGAACTGAGATAAGGCGGAGCTTTACCTAGCATGGACTTGTAGATGACCTGGAGCCAGTGGGTCTGGCGACGAATATGTAGCGAGGGCCAGCCGACTAGAGCATACAAGTCGCAGTGGTTGGGCCACTTAAGGACTTTCAGAGACTTGTCCCGAAGCCACTCTGGCATTGTCTTGGCTGTGTGCTTAGGGTCATTGTCCTAATGGAAGATGAACCTTCACCCCAGTCTGAGGTCCTCAGCCCTCTGGAGTAGGTTTTAATCAAGGATCTCTCTCTAATTTGCTCCATTCATCTTTCCCTTGATCCTGACTAGTCCTTGCAGCTGAAAACCATCCCCACAGCATGATGCTGCCAGGTTTCCTCCAGACGTGACGCTTGGCATTCAGGCCAAAGAGTTCAATCTTGGTTTCATCAGACCAGAGAATATTGCTTCTCATGGTGTGAGTCCTTTAGATGCCTTTTGGCAAACTCCAAGTGGGCTGTCATGTACCTTTTACTGAAGAGTGGCTTCTGTCTGGCCACCCTACCATAAAGGCCTGATTTGTGGAATGCTGCAGAGGTGGTTGTCCTTCTAGAAGGTTTTCCAATATCCACAGAGGAACTCTGGAGCTCTGTCAAAGTGATCATCGGGTTCTTGGTCAGCTCCCTGACCAAGGCCCTTCTCCCTCGATTGCTCAGTTTGGCTGGGCGGCCAGCTCTAGGAAGAGTCTTGGAGGTTCCACTGTGTTCTTGGGGACCATCAATGCTGCAGAAATGTTTTGGTACCCTTCCCCACATCTGTGTCTCAACACAATCCTGTCTTGGAGCTCTATGGACAATTCCTTCAACCTCATGGCTTGGTTTTAGATCTGACATGCACTGTCAACTGTATATAGACAGGTGTGTGCCTTTCCAAATCATGCCCAATCATTTGACTTACCAAAGGTCGACTCCAATTAAGTTGCAGAAACATCTCATGGATGATAAATATAAACAGGATGCACCTGAGCTCAATTGAGTCTCATAGCAAAGGGTCTGAATACTTATGTAAATAAGGTATCTGTTTTTGAATTTTTAATAGATTTGCAAACATTTCTAAAACCTTGTTTTCGATTTGTCATTATGGGGTATTGTGTGTAGATTTATGAGGATTTGCGATTTATTTAATCAATTTTAGAATAAGGCTGTAACGTAACAAAATGTGGAAACCGTCAACGGGTCTGAATACTTTCCGAAAGCACTGTAGATTAAAGATAATCTAGTCTGTAGTCGTGGCATTCCATCCAGACCCACATGCCATTCCCCCAAACTCACTAACAGAAACACATTGAACAACTTCAGACTACTCCCAGCACAACACACACACCACCAACACATTCATTTAACTCAGCCACATTTCACATCTTTCCCAGAACACAACACGCACATGCAAGTAAATCAGACACACACTTAGCCAAAGGTATAAGGACAGACCAGAGAGAGGACAGTTACGCTCACTGCGATTCAGATCAGATGCTGAGAGAATAACTGGCCAGTTATGTCTGTCTTCAAACAAGAGAGGAAGAATGACATGCCAAAGCCATGTGCTCAGAGATATATACAGGAAGATGAGTTAGACCGGCGGAGACACGCACACAGACCCTCTCCCCCCTTACTGTTCATCCAAAAGCACTAGTCTAGTTTAATATGGCGGGCACATGTCTTTGGTCACAACAGAACTGCAAGGATGAAAGGGAGAGAGGTCTTGGTTAAATCAACACCAGTGTTAATGAGGGGAAAGGGAGAGGGGTCTTGGTTAAATCAACACCAGTGTTAATGAGGGGAAAGGGAGAGGGGTCTTGGTTAAATCAACACCAGTGTTAATGAGGGGAAAGGGAGAGGGGTATTGGTTAAATCAACACCAGTGTTAATGAGGGGAAAGGGAGAGGGGTCTTGGTTAAATCAACACCAGTGTTAATGAGGGGAAAGGGAGAGGGGTATTGGTTAAATCAACACCAGTGTTAATGAGGGGAAAGGGAGAGGGGTCTTGGTTAAATCAACACCAGTGTTAATGAGGGGAAAGGGAGAGGGGTCTTGGTTAAATCAACACCAGTGTTAATGAGGGGGGGAAAGGGAGAGGGGTATTGGTTAAATCAACACCAGTGTTAATGAGGGGAAAGGGAGAGGGGTATTGGTTAAATCAACACCAGTGTTAATGAGGGGGGGAAAGGGAGAGGGGTATTGGTTAAATCAACACCAGTGTTAATGAGGGGAAAGGGAGAGGGGTATTGGTTAAATCAACACCAGTGTTAATGAGGGGAAAGGGAGAGGGGTCTTGGTTAAATCAACACCAGTGTTAATGAGGGGAAAGGGAGAGGGGTCTTGGTTAAATCAACACCAGTGTTAATGAGGGGGGGAAGGGAGAGGGGTCTTGGTTAAATCAACACCAGTGTTAATGAGGGGGGGAAAGGGAGAGGGGTATTGGTTAAATCAACACCAGTGTTAATGAGGGGAAAGGGAGAGGGGTATTGGTTAAATCAACACCAGTGTTAATGAGGGGAAAGGGAGAGGGGTCTTGGTTAAATCAACACCAGTGTTAATGAGGGGGGAAAGGGAGAGGGGTATTGGTTAAATCAACACCAGTGTTAATGAGGGGAAAGGGAGAGGGGTCTTGGTTAAATCAACACCAGTGTTAATGAGGGGGGGAAAGGGAGAGGGGTATTGGTTAAATCAACACCAGTGTTAATGAGGGGAAAGGGAGAGGGGTCTTGGTTAAATCAACACCAGTGTAAATGAGGGGAAAGGGAGAGGGGTCTTGGTTAAATCAACACCAGTGTTAATGAGGAGAAAGGGAGAGGGGTCTTGGTTAAATCAACACCAGTGTTAATGAGAGGGGGAAAGGGAGAGAGGTCTTGGTTAAATCAACACCAGTGTTAATGAGGGGGGGAAAGGGGTCTTGGTTAAATCAACACCAGTGTTAATGAGGAGAAAGGGAGAGGGGTCTTGGTTAAATCAACACCAGTGTTAATGAGGAGAAAGGGAGAGGGGTCTTGGTTAAATTAACACCAGTGTTAATGAGGAGAAAGGGAGAGAGGTCTTGGTTAAATCAACACCAGTGTTAATGAGGAGAAAGGGAGAGGGGTCTTGGTTAAATCAACACCAGTGTTAATGAGGAGAAAGGGAGAGAGGTCTTGGTTAAATCAACACCAGTGTTAATGAGGGGGGAAAGGGAGAGGGGTCTTGGTTAAATCAACACCAGTGTTAATGAGGAGAAAGGGAGAGGGGTCTTGGTTAAATCAACACCAGTGTTAATGAGGAGAAAGGGAGAGGGTTCTTGGTTAAATCAACACCAGTGTTAATGAGGGGAAAGGGAGAGGGGTCTTGGTTAAATCAACACCAGTGTTAATGAGGGGGGGAAAGGGAGAGGGGTCTTGGTTAAATCAACACCAGTGTTAATGAGGGGGGGAAGGGAGAGGGGTCTTGGTTAAATCAACACCAGTGTTAATGAGGGGAAAGGGAGAGGGGTATTGGTTAAATCAACACCAGTGTTAATGAGGGGGAAGGGAGAGGGGTCTTGGTTAAATCAACACCAGTGTTAATAAGGGGAAAGGGAGAGGGGTATTGGTTAAATCAACACCAGTGTTAATGAGGGGGAAGGGAGAGGGGTCTTGGTTAAATCAACACCAGTGTTAATGAGGGGAAAGGGAGAGGGGTCTTGGTTAAATCAACACCAGTGTATATGAGGGGGAAGGGAGAGGGGTCTTGGTTAAATCAACACCAGTGTTAATGAGGGGAAAGGGAGAGGGGTATTGGTTAAATCAACACCAGTGTTAATGAGGGGAAAGGGAGAGGGGTCTTGGTTAAATCAACACCAGTGTTAATGAGGGGAAAGGGAGAGGGGTCTTGGTTAAATCAACACCAGTGTTAATGAGGGGGGGAAAGGGAGAGGGGTATTGGTTAAATCAACACCAGTGTTAATGAGGGGAAAGGGAGAGGGGTCTTGGTTAAATCAACACCAGTGTTAATGAGAGGGGGAAAGGGAGAGGGGTCTTGGTTAAATCAACACCAGTGTTAATGAGAGGGGGAAAGGGAGAGGGGTCTTGGTTAAATCAACACCAGTGTTAATGAGAGGGGGAAAGGGAGAGGGGTCTTGGTTAAATCAACACCAGTGTTAATGAGGGGAAAGGGAGAGGGGTCTTGGTTAAATCAACACCAGTGTTAATGAGAGGGGGAAAGGGAGAGGGGTCTTGGTTAAATCAACACCAGTGTTAATGAGAGGGGGAAAGGGAGAGGGGTCTTGGTTAAATCAACACCAGTGTTAATGAGGGGGGAAAGGGAGAGGGGTCTTGGTTAAATCAACACCAGTGTTAATGAGGAGAAAGGGAGAGGGGTCTTGGTTAAATCAACACCAGTGTTAATGAGGAGAAAGGGAGAGGGGTCTTGGTTAAATCAACACCAGTGTTAATGAGAGGGGGAAGGGAGAGGGGTCTTGGTTAAATCAACACCAGTGTTAATGAGAGGGGGAAGGGAGAGGGGTCTTGGTTAAATCAACACCAGTGTTAATGAGAGGGGGAAGGGAGAGGGGTATTGGTTAAATCAACACCAGTGTTAATGGGGGGGGGAAAGGGCGAGGGGTCTTGGTTAAATCAACACCAGTGTTAATGGGGGGGGGGAGAGGGGTCTTGGTTAAATCAACACCAGCGTTAATGGGGGGGGGGGGGGGGGGGAGAGGGGTCTTGGTTAAATCAACACCAGTGTTAATGAGAGGGGGAAAGGGCGAGGGGTCTTGGTTAAATCAACACCAGTGTTAATGGGGGGGGGGGGGGGGGGGGGGAGGGGTCTTGGTTAAATCAACACCAGTGTTAATGAGGGGGGGGGGGGGCAGTAGATATTCTCCTTACTGAAGAAGAAATGTGTGGTGTGTCACAGAGAACATCCTCCCTTTCTAAGGTCTTCGTTGGAACGGGAAAGTAGCCTGTCACTATATCATAGTCAGCCATTCTTGGAGGACAGTGGAAGTTGAATAAAATAATGACCATATTTTCTACACAATCATTGACCTTTAAAGTGGCTTCCACAGGTCCCCTGGCTGGTTCCCAGTGTGTAGTCAGACTGACCTCTAACCCTCCACCACCATCAGGGAGAGGAGTTTAGAGAGTAGTCAGACTGACCTCTAACCCTCCACCACCATCAGGGAGAGGAGTTTAGAGAGTAGTCAGACTGACCTCTAACCCTCCACCACCATCAGGGAGAGGAGTTTAGGAAAAAATAAGAATTGAGAAAAAAACAGGCAAACGTGTCCATGTCTCTCTCTCTCTCACACACACACAGTCTGGTGCTCGTCCCGTGGATGTCCCAGTGAGGGATCATTGGGAACTGTGGAACGTACATTGGCAGAAGTCTGTGGAAAATTCACCAGCAAACGTCTGGGACCTGGACCGACAGCAGAAACACAGCCTCACCATGGCAGTGTGTGTGTGTGTGTGTGTGTGTGTGTGTGTGTGTGTGTGTTAGTACAGCCGTAACATGGTCACAACAGGAAATACTGTGTGATGATACAGTATAGGGCTGTAAAGTCTGACTCTGTGGTGATGTAATAGCTCTTCCAAATGGACTTTGTGTGTCTGTGTGTGTGTGTGTGTGTGTGTGTGTGTCAGATCCAGTACACACAGTCTCTCTAACCCCTGGGGTGCAGAGAAATGTACCTCGGATGGAATTTCTTCTGGCTGAGAACCAGGAACAGAGCTCTGTTTTTGATTTGAACTCACACACACACACAAAGCCTGCCGTACAAAATAATCCTCAGACATTCTTATTGACGATATTTTAACAGAAGGACTTCATACATAATACCATATACACATTACCACAGTGATATCTCTCAAAACAAAATGAAACCTCACTAGCATTAAAACAAATAAAGAGTAAAAATTCACATTGAAAACAAACTAATCAAATGAAGAAAAGAAAATAGACAAAGAAAATCAGATTATTATCCATTTATGTTTTTAAACCTCTCAGCAACGTTTGAAAGAGAAATTCAATAGTGACAGGATCACATGAAATAACTCATTTGCACAAGGAACGCTGTCTTGCGGTTGACACAATGTTGTAGTTGTGTTTCTGGCGAACAATCACTATCTGAGGGCTAAATGTCTCCAGTCAGACATTCTCCCCAGCATTTGACTGACTGGAGGATAAGCTTTTTGTAGGAATCCACAATTACCATGAACTCATCTCTCAGCTCGACAACAACAACATGTTGTGTTGGTAACAGCCCTTAAACAACGTGTGCTTGGCTCTACAGTACAAACTGATCAGTACTAACGGAAACCACAGCGGTTTGAACATGCAGATGTTCAAACCGCTTGAGACCGACTTGAGATCAGCGGTAGGGATGTGTTATATTTGCATAGGGATTGGTATTGCATGAGGCAGCTGACAGAACTACTCCTCACAATGCTAGCGTTGCGACAGCAACATTTGCTGATGGCTACGGAATAGAGAAAAGCAAGTCCAGACATTAAGCAACAGGTGCTGCTGTCTAAAAGGGCAAAACACACACACTGGGACACACACACACTTGGACACACACAAACATATCTCAGCAGTTTTTGGGCAGGTCCTCCAGTAACCTCAGCAGAAAGACCACAGCTCTGTTTATGAAATCTAGCAGTTATGCTGACAGCAGACAGAGGCAGTAGCGGACAGTATTTATAGACAGAACATACCCATGCACAAACTGACACACACACACACACACTACATAAATGCACAAACAACCCCCATTACACCCACACACACAGCGCTAGACACACACACTTCTCTTTTAATAATAATGTATAATATGCCATTTAGCAGATGCTTTTATCCAAAGCGACTTACATGAGAAAGCCCATAAGAAAGCCCATGAGAAAGGCCACGAGAAAGCCCACCAGAAAGCCCATGAGAAAGGCCACGAGAAAGCCCACGAGAAAGCCCACCAGAAAGCCCATGAGAAAGGCCACGAAAAAGCCCATCAGAAAGCCCATGAGAAAGGCCACGAGAAAGCCCACCAGAAAGCCCATGAGAAAGGCCACGAAAAAGCCCACCAGTAAGCCCATGAGAAAGCCCACGAGAAAGCCCACGAGAAAAGCCACGAGAAAAGCCCATGAGTGCTCTAAATATAACCAGTAAATCAGTGACTCCTCCCTGTCAACCAGGGAGATAGAACAATGGAGATGAGGATTGTGGAACACACTCAACATGTGATATCATATAAACACACACACACACACACACACACACACACACACACACACACACACACACACACACACACACACACAGAGCGAGCGAGAGAGACACAGACAGAGACAAACAGACAGACAGACACACAGACAGAGAGACAGACACACACACTTTAAGATAGAAGGTTTTTGATTGGTCCACCCTAACCCTATTGGACAACACGACAGCTGAAATGTGAAGCTTGGAATTGCATTGGTTGGCACCTGTTTCTTTTATAAACATGCAGTATACAGCACAACATTAGCATACAGTATATTTGACAATTAAAGAGCAACATTTAATAGGTTTTAAATCAAACCACGTGGAAAAAGAAGTGTTCCAAAAACCACCCAGGGCTTCCATACAGCAGGACACCCCCACCATCCCTCTGGGAAAATGTAGGACCCCTCCTCCTGACAAAGAGTCTTTGGATTCTCACGATGCACTTCAGACAGAGGAAAGTAGACCGATAGTGTGTGTGTGTGTGTGAGAGAAATATAGACAGAGTGCAGTGGATGTGTGTGAGAGAGAGAGAGAGTGCAGTGGATGTGTGTGAGAGAAATAGAGAGAGTGCAGTGGATGTGTGTGTGAGAAATAGAGAGAGTGCAGTGGATGTGTGTGAGAGAAATAGAGAGAGTGCAGTGGATGTGTGTGTGAGAAATAGAGAGAGTGCAGTGGATGTGTGTGTGAGAAATAGAGAGAGTGCAGTGGATGTGTGTGAGAGAAATAGAGAGAGTGCAGTGGATGTGTGTGTGAGAAATAGAGAGAGTGCAGTGGATGTGTGTGAGAGAAATAGAGAGAGTGCAGTGGATGTGTGTGTGAGAAATAGAGAGAGTGCAGTGGATGTGTGTGAGAGAAATAGAGAGAGTGCAGTGGATGTGTGTGTGAGAAATAGAGAGAGTGCAGTGGATGTGTGTGTGAGAGAGAGAGAGTGCAGTGGATGTGTGCAGAAGCTGATGCTTGAACAGGGATATGTTTATATGGCAAAGCAAGAGTCGTCCCTCAGAGTGGAAAACCCTGGGACTGTGTCATGGTGAGAGCCCCGCCCTCACCCATTGGCTCCTTCAGTCCCAGCATGTCCAATCCGGTGGTCCCATGAAGGACAATGGGCACAGACTCCTCCTTCAACTGGCAGGAGGATGAAGTTGCCCTTAGACACTGATTGAAGAACAGTTTCTATTTTTCTCTATGGTTAAGGTTAGGATATGAGTAAGACGAGCTTATCCTAGATCTGTGGCTAAGGGCAAACTTCCACCCATCTCCTTTAATTGGACCGTGACAGACTGTCCTCTAAGAGGTCCTCTAGTGACCCCGCCCCCTCTATGCTAGGCTCCTCCATCTGCGCCATCTTGGTGTTCTTATTGGGTGGTTTGCTGAAGCGGGGTGCGGTGTCCTCCTGCATCAACTCTTTGGCCAAGATGTTCGTCACTGCATGACCAGCTCTCCGGTTGGCTGTGAGAGAGAGAAAGTGAGAGAACGAGAGAGAGGTCAGACAGGTCATTTCAGGGATTGGTCATATTGTGTTACCAGACAAGCTCAGAGGGACAGTGGAGACGGGGGTCAGTTCAGTACAGGTTAAAGACTAGCAAACCAAACGTCTCACTGCAAACAACCAGACTGCGGCACTCTATTCCTTATGTAGTGCACTACTTTTTACAAGACTCCATAGGGATCTTATTAAAAGTAGTGCACTATGTAGGGAATAAGGTGCCATTTGGGATGCAGATGGCAGAGAGAGACTGACTCCCCCCAGGCGGGCTGTCTGAAGGAATATACCGTCTGTTGATACTGGTCAACAGGACCCACACACGAACAAGCCTGTATTCACTGGTAACGCACACACACAACTACAGTTGAAGTCGAAAGTTTACACACACCTTAGCCAACTATATTTAAACTCAGTTTTTCACAATTCCTGACATTTAATCTATAATAGTAGAGAGAATGATTTATTTCAGCTTTTATTTCTTTCATCACATTCCCAGTGGGTCAGAAGTTTACATACATACTCAATTAGTATTTGGTAGCATTGCCTTTAAATTGTTTAACTTGGGTCAAATGTTTCGAGTGGTCTTCCACAAGCTTCCCACAATAAGTTGGGTGAATTTTGGCCCATTTCTCCTGACAGAGCTGGTTTAACTAAGTCAGGTTTGTAGGCCTCCTTGGTCGCACACACTTTTCAGTTCTGCCCACAAATGTTCTATAGGAATGAGGTCAGGGCTTTGTGATGGCCACTCCAAAACCTTGACTTTGTTGTCCTTAAACCATTTTGCAACAACTTTGGAAGTATGCTTGGGGTCATTTGGAAGACCCATTTGCGACCAAGCTTTAACTTCCTGACTGATGTCTTGAGATGTTGCTTCAAGATTTCCACCGTATTTTCGTTCATCATGATGCCATCTATTTTGTGAAGTGCACCAGTCCCTAATGCAGCAAAGCACCCCCACATCATGATGCCATCTATTTTGTGAAGTGCACCAGTCCCTAATGCAGCAAAGCACCCCCACATCATGATGCCATCTATTTTGTGAAGTGCACCAGTCCCTCATGCAGCAAAGCACCCCCACATCATGATGCCATCTATTTTGTGAAGTGCACCAGTCCCTAATGCAGCAAAGCACCCCCACATCATGATGCCATCTATTTTGTGAAGTGCACCAGTCCCTAATGCAGCAAATCACCCCCACATCATGATGCCATCTATTTTGTGAAGTGCACCAGTCCCTAATGCAGCAAAGCACCCCCACATCATGATGCCATCTATTTTGTGAAGTGCACCAGTCCCTAATGCAGCAAAGCACCCCCACATCATGATGCCATCTATTTTGTGAAGTGCACTAGTCCCTAATGCAGCAAAGCACCCCCACATCATGATGCCATCTATTTTGTGAAGAGCACCAGTCCCTCCTGCAGCAAAGTACCCCCACAACATGATTCTGCCACCCCCGTGCTTCACAGTTGGGATGGTGTTCTTCGGCTTGCAAGCATCCCCCTTTTTCCTCCAAACATAACGATGGTCATTATGGCCAAACACTTCTATTTTTGTTTCATCAGACTAGAGGACATTTCTCCAATAGTTACGATCTTTGTTCCCATGTGCAGTTGCAAACCTTAGTCTGGCTTTTTTATGGCGGTTTGGAGCAGTGGCTTCTTCCTTGCTGAGCGGCCTTTCAGGTTATGTCGATATAGGACTCGTTTTTACTGTGGATATAGATACTTTTGTATCCGTTTCCTCCAGCATCTTCACAAGGTCCTTTGCTGTTGATCTGGGATTGATTTGCACTTTTCGCACCAAAGTACGTTCATCTCTAGGAGACAGAACACGTCTCATCCTGAGCGGTATGACGGCTGCGTGGCCCATGTTGTTTATACTTGCGTACTATTGTTTGTACAGATGAACGTGGTACCTACAGGCATTTGGAAATTGCTCCCAAGGATGAACCAGACTTGTGGAGGTCTACAATTCTTTTTCTGAGGTCTTGGCCGATTTCTTTTGATTTCCCCATGATGTCAAGCAAAGAGGCACAGAGTTTGAAGGTAGGCCTTGAAATACATCCACAGGTACACTTCCAATTGACTAGCCTATCAGAAGCTTCTAAAGCCACGCCATCATGTTTAAAGGCACAGACAACCTAGTGTATGTAAACTTCTAACCCACTGGAATTGTTAGTGAATGTTAAGTGAAATAATCTGTCTGTAAACAATTGTTGGAAAATTACTTGTGTCATGCACAAAGTACATGTCCTAAACGACTTGAAAAATGAGTTTTAATGACTCCAACATAAATGTATGTAAACTTCCGACTTCAACTGTATGTCTTACTAGAACTGTGAGGACTGTTTTAGGACAAACAATTGATCCCCATTCAGAATCCTTTATTACCTAACCATAAAACTAACCCGTAAGCCTAAAATAGCCTTTTTACAAGTGAGGACTGGCAAAATATCCTCACTTCTCTGAATTTTAGTTGCTTTCATTCGTGCCAGGACTTTTGGTACTCACAAGTATAGTAAACGTGTACACACACGAACACAGCAGTGGTGTTAATGTGAGTGAGGATTAGTCTGTGTGTGTACCAAACCCTTCACTATGTGTCAGATTACTACCGCTCCACATGATCCTGCTGACACAGAGAAATGTAGAGGGATGGAAGGATAATGCCTGTAGTAGGAAGATGAGAGAAAGGGGAGAGAGGGAGAGAGAGGAGCGAGAAATTGTGCCCTGCTGACGTTATGTCGTTTTTATCATTCTACTTGTTTTATCTCAACAATCCTGATTTTTTCTCCCTCCCTCCCTCCCTCCCTCCCTCCCTCCCTATTCTCCTGCATGGGTGGACAGCTGTGCCGCAGTGGCCATGTTGAATTATATAGATCAGACGGGGATTGTGTGTGTGTCTGAGAAATGAGTACAATTATTCCTCAAGACCTGCTGCAAAAGAACTGTGTGTTTGTATCACACACACACAAAATGTGACCGAGAACACACACAGTTGGATGTAGGTGTGTGAGAGAGTTTAGAGCAGTCAGTGAGATGCAGTAGTGTATTCTGGAGTTGACCTGATAGTAAGACTTTGGACACGGATGCACACACACACACACACACACACACACACACACACACACACACACACAACCGAGCATGTCTCCAGCACTAGCTGTGAGTCTGGGGAGGAAGAGGAGGAGAGAGGGATCAGTCAGAGGAAGATGGAGAGATACATTAGCGGTTATGTAATTCAGTCCATTTCACTTGATCAGTTCTTGGCTTCACAGAACTTCATCAATGCTGACGAAAACAGGCAGCCACCCCAGGGTGTTCAGAACAGAGAGATTTCACAGTCACACACACACTAATTAGACATTATGCAAATGACTCTGATAGAGTGGAGAAGTACAGATCAGAGCCAGTCCCAGAGACCCAACATGAGAAGAAATTTCAAAGGATGTCAATTCTGCGCCACTCCTCTCCCTCAGAAGAGAGAGAACAGAAAGAGGAAAGAAAGGGGTTGATGATTAGAACCACAGTGAGCTAGGGAGAGAGAGGTCAGAATAAAGACTAAACCACTAATCAGAGAATCAGGGAGAGGACACTGGATGGGGGTCGGCGAATCAGGGAGAGGACACTGGTTTGGGGGTCGGCGAATCAGGGAGAGGACACTGGTTTGGGGGTCGGCGAATCAGGGAGAGGACACTGGTTGGGGGTCGGCGAATCAGGGAGAGGACACTGGTTTGGGGGTCGGCGAATCAGGGAGAGGACACTGGTTTGGGGGTCGGCGAATCAGGGAGAGGACACTGGTTTGGGGGTCGGCGAATCAGGGAGAGGACACTGGTTTGGGGGTCGGCGAATCAGGGAGAGGACACTGGTTGTTATGAACGAAATAGAGGATGATGTTGGTTAGAAGAGCAGATCAATTCCTGACTGATCAGGACAAAGCCCATCTGTGCTGATAGTAACCTCAACTGCTATCGTAACCAGCTCCTGTTGCTATTGTAACCAGCTCCTGGTGCTATCGTAACCAGCTCCTGGTGCTATCGTAACCAGCTCCTGGTGCTATCGTAACCAGCTCCTGGTGCTATCGTAACCAGCTCCTGATGCTATCGTAACCAGCTCCTGGTATCGTAACCAGCTCCTGGTGCTATCATAACCAGCTCCTGGTGCTATCGTAACTAGCTCCTGGTGCTATCGTAACTAGCTCCTGGTGCTATCGTAACTAGCTCCTGGTGCTATCGTAACTAGCTCCTGGTGCTATCGTAACTAGCTCCTGGTGCTATCGTAACCAGCTCCTGGTGCTATCGTAACCAGCTCCTGGTGCTATCGTAACCAGCTCCTGGTGCTATCGTAACCAGCTCCTGGTGCTATCGTAACTAGCTCCTGGTGCTATCGTAACTAGCTCCTGGTGCTATCGTAACTAGCTCCTAGTGCTATCGTAACTAGCTCCTGGTGCTATCGTAACTAGCTCCTGGTGCTATCGTAACTAGCTCCTGGTGCTATCGTAACTAGCTCCTGGTGCTATCGTAACTGGTTCTCCAGTCAGAGCTGAGAGGGGAGTTTGGCTCTGGGACAGTAGAGTTCTCTTCCCACCAGGAAATGAGATGTCTAGACAAGAACCCAGCACAATGCCTCAAAAACATGCTGCCTGTGTTCAATTTAGTTTATAACTCTGTGTGTATGTGTGTGTGTGAGAGAGAGTGTGTTCCTGAGTGAGTGAGTGTGTGTGTGTGTGTGAGTGAGAGGGGAGATGGGGACACAGAGTGGTTTAAAGATCATCTGCGACACATTACACAATATGGGAGTCTTCATAATTACTGACAGATGGGGAAAGTCACTTATTGTGCCAGTGAGAGTTTTTCATGTTTGTGTCTGTGTAGAGGTCTATAGTCATGTGTCTGAGAAGAGGTCTATAGTCATGTGTCTGTGTAGAGGGAGAGGTCTATAGTCATGTGTCTGTGTAGAGGTCTATAGTCATGTGTCTGTGTAGAGGGAGAGGTCTATAGTCATGTGTCTGTGTAGAGGGAGAGGTCTATAGTCATGTGTCTGTGTCTGTGTAGAGGTCTATAGTCATGTGTCTGTGTAGAGGGAGAGGTATATAGTCATGTGTCTGTGTAGAGGTCTATAGTCATGTGTCTGTGTAGAGGGAGAGGTCTATAGTCATGTGTCTGTGTAGAGGGAGAGGTCTATAGTCAAGTGTCTGTGTAGAGGTCTATAGTCATGTGTCTGTGTAGAGGGAGAGGTCTATAGTCATGTGTCTGTGTAGAGGGAGAGGTCTATAGTCATGTGTCTGTGTAGAGGGAGAGGTCTATAGTCATGTGTCTGTGTAGTGGTCTATAGTCATGTGTCTGTGTAGAGGTCTATAGTCATGTGTCTGTGTAGAGGTCTATAGTCATGTGTCTGTGTAGAGGTCTATAGTCATGTGTCTGTGTAGAGGTCTATAGTCATGTGTCTGTGTAGAGGTCTATAGTCATGTGTCTGTGTAGAGGTCTATAGTCATGTGTCTGTGTAGAGGTCTATAGTCATGTGTCTGTGTAGAGGTCTATAGTCATGTGTCTGTGTAGAGGTCTATAGTCATGTGTCTGTGTAGAGGTCTATAGTCATGTGTCTGTGTAGAGGGAGAGGTCTATAGTCAAGTGTCTGTGTAGAGGTCTATAGTCATGTGTCTGTGTAGAGGGAGAGGTCTATAGTCATGTGTCTGTGTAGAGGGAGAGGTCTATAGTCATGTGTCTGTGTAGAGGGAGAGGTATATAGTCATGTGTCTGTGTAGAGGTCTATAGTCATGTGTCTGTGTAGAGGGAGAGGTCTATAGTCATGTGTCTGTGTAGAGGGAGAGGTCTATAGTCAAGTGTCTGTGTAGAGGTCTATAGTCATGTGTCTGTGTAGAGGGAGAGGTCTATAGTCATGTGTCTGTGTAGAGGGAGAGGTCTATAGTCATGTGTCTGTGTAGAGGGAGAGGTCTATAGTCATGTGTCTGTGTAGTGGTCTATAGTCATGTGTCTGTGTAGAGGTCTATAGTCATGTGTCTGTGTAGAGGTCTATAGTCATGTGTCTGTGTAGAGGTCTATAGTCATGTGTCTGTGTAGAGGTCTATAGTCATGTGTCTGTGTAGAGGTCTATAGTCATGTGTCTGTGTAGAGGTCTATAGTCATGTGTCTGTGTAGAGGTCTATAGTCATGTGTCTGTGCAGAGGTCTATAGTCATGTGTCTGTGTAGAGGTCTATAGTCATGTGTCTGTGTAGAGGTCTATAGTCATGTGTCTGTGTAGAGGTCTATAGTCATGTGTCTGTGTAGAGGTCTATAGTCATGTGTCTGTGTAGAGGTCTATAGTCATGTGTCTGTGTAGAGGTCTATAGTCATGTGTCTGTGTAGAGGTCTATAGTCATGTGTCTGTGTAGAGGTCTATAGTCATGTGTCTGTGTAGAGGTCTATAGTCATGTGTCTGTGTAGAGGTCTATAGTCATGTGTCTGTGTAGAGATCTATAGTCATGTGTCTGTGTAGAGGTCTATAGTCATGTGTCTGTGTAGAGGTCTATAGTCATGTGTCTGTGTAGAGGTCTATAGTCATGTGTCTGTGTAGAGGTCTATAGTCATGTGTCTGTAGAGGTCTATAGTCATGTGTCTGTAGAGGTCTATAGTAATGTGTCTGTAGAGGTCTATAGTCATGTGTCTGTCGAGGTCTATAGTCATGTGTCTGTAGAGGTCTATAGTCATGTGTCTGTAGAGGTCTATAGTCATGTGTCTGTAGAGGTCTATAGTCATGTGTCTGTGTAGAGGTCTATAGTCATGTGTCTGTGTAGAGGTCTATAGTCATGTGTCTGTGTAGAGGTCTATAGTCATGTGTCTGTGTAGAGGTCTATAGTCATGTGTCTGTGTAGAGGTCTATAGTCATGTGTCTGTGTAGAGGTCTATAGTCATGTGTCTGTAGAGGTCTATAGTCATGTGTCTGTGTAGAGGTCTATAGTCATGTGTCTGTGTAGAGGTCTATAGTCATGTGTCTGTGTAGAGGTCTATAGTCATGTGTCTGTAGAGGTCTATAGTCATGTGTCTGTGTAGAGGTCTATAGTCATGTGTCTGCGTAGAGGTCTATAGTCATGTGTCTGTGTAGAGGTCTATAGTCATGTGTCTGTGTAGAGGTCTATAGTCATGTGACTGTGTAGAGGGAGAGGTCTATAGTCATGTGTCTGTGTAGAGGGAAAGGTCTATAGTCATGTGTCTGTGTAGAGGGAGAGGTCTATAGTCATGTGTCTGTGTAGAGGTCTATAGTCATGTGTCTGTGTAGAGGTCTATAGTCATGTGTCTGTGTAGATGGAGAGGTCTATAGTCATGTGTCTGTGTAGAGGTCTACAGTCATGTGTTTGTGTAGAGGTCTATAGTCATGTGTCTGTGTAGCGGTCTATAGTCATGTGTCTGTGTAGAGGTCTATAGTCATGTGTCTGTGTAGAGGTCTATAGTCATGTGTCTGTGTAGATGGAGAGGTCTATAGTCATGTGTCTGTATAGAGGTCTATAGTCATGTGTCTGTAGAGGTCTATAGTCATGTGTCTGTGTAGAGGTCTATAGTCATGTGTCTGTGTAGAGGTCTATAGTCATGTGTCTGTGTAGAGGTCTATAGTCATGTGTCTGTGTAGAGGGAGAGGTCTATAGTCATGTGTCTGTAGAGGTCTATAGTCATGTGTCTGTGTAGAGGTATATAGTCATGTGTCTGTGTAGAGGGAGAGGTCTATAGTCATGTGTCTGTGTAGAGGGAGAGGTCTATAGTCATGTGTCTGTGTAGAGGGAGAGGTCTATAGTCATGTGTCTGTGTAGAGAGGAGCAGCAGACAGTGTGTCTGGTTATAGAAGCTCCCAACTGGAGCAGCAGACACTGTGTCTGGTTGTAGAAGCTCCCAACTGGAGCAGCAGACAGTGTGTCTGGTTATAGAAGCTCCCAACTGGAGCAGCAGACAGTGTGTCTGGTTATAGAAGCTCCCAACTGGAGCAGCAGACAGTGTGTCTGGTTATAGAAGCTCCCAACTGGAGCAGCAGACAGTGTGTCTGGTTATAGAAGCTCTCAGCTGGAGCAGCAGACAGTGTGTCTGGTTATAGAAGCTCCCAGCTGGAGCAGCAGACACTGTGTCTGGTTGTAGAAGCTCCCAACTGGAGCAGCAGACAGTGTGTCTGGTTATAGAAGCTCCCAACTGGAGCATCAGACAGTGTGTCTGGTTATAGAAGCTCCCAACTGGAGCAGCAGACAGTGTGTCTGGTTATAGAAGCTCCCAACTGGAGCAGCAGACAGTGTGTCTGGTTATAGAAGCTCCCAGCTGGAGCAGCAGACAGTGTGTCTGGTTATAGAAGCTCCCAGCTGGAGCAGCAGACAGTGTGTCTGGTTATAGAAGCTCCCAACTGGAGCAGCAGACAGTGTGTCTGGTTATAGAAGCTCCCAACTGGAGCAGCAGACAGTGTGTCTGGTTATAGAAGCTCCCAACTGGAGCAGCAGACAGTGTGTCTGGTTATAGAAGCTCCCAACTGGAGCAGCAGACAGTGTGTCTGGTTATAGAAGCTCCCAACTGGAGCAGCAGACAGTGTGTCTGGTTATAGAAGCTCCATCGCCCTCCCCAGGCAAGACAGGCAATACACTTATTCCCATAACAAACCATTTGTGACAACTGCTCTCAAAGCAGAAAGGGCATTGTGTGTGTGTGTGTGTGTGTGTGTGTGTGTGAGAGAGAGAGAGAGAAGGGGGTTCTACTTGTCTAGATGAGGGTTTTGTTGGTCAGTAACTTTTGGAAAGCGTGTGTATTGTTGAGGTGTACAGGGAGCCCTTCGGTGGGGGAAGGTCTTTATTAGGGTCACCCCCCTGTTAAAGGGCAGTGTGTGTGTGTGAGAGAGAGAGAGAAGGGGGTTCTACTTGTCTAGATGAGGGTTTTGTTGGTCAGTAACTTTTGGAAAGCGTGTGTATTGTTGAGGTGTACAGGGAGCCCTACGGTGGGGGAAGGTCTTTATTAGGGTCACCCCCCTGTTAAAGGGCAGGCCTGCTGAGGAGAGAGTGTGTCTATTGTGACTGGCTCTTCATATGTGTCCATCTATTGTGATTGGTGCTTTGTTATTCGTAATCTTTTGTGATTGGTGCTTTAGGGTGGTGTTATGACCTAGCAGATGGGTCTATAGTGATGTTCGCGACGCCTCTTTGTGATGTCACCATTCCTTTAAACACCATCACATGACAGAGGGGAATAGCCAGTAGTTCAAGATTTTACTCAAAATTGGACATCTATCCATGTCCTGAGGACGTTGAGACGTCAACACCAGCCACAAGGGGCAACAGCGCGCGATATTACCATCAGCAGGCTTGGGTTTTGCTAGGGCTTTGTGGACGGGTAATCCCCTGACTCTGGGTCAGAAGGTTGTGTGTTCAATCTCAGTCGTGGACGTTGGTTTTTTATTTTACCACTATCCTAAACCTTAACCCTTATATGAACCATTCAAAATGAGTGCCTAATCTTAACCATTCAGAATGAGTGCCTAATCTTAACCATTCAGAATGAGTGCCTAATCTTAGACTGTGTAAAGTGTGTTACTATGTGTTATAGTGTGGGTGTATGTGTGTGTATATATTTGTATCAGTATTGGTATTTGAGCATATATGTCTGCTGGTATGCAGTGTGTGTATGTGTGTGTGTGTTGGTATGCAGTGTGTGTGTGTGGGCCTTGCTTAAAAAGAGCAGTGTAGACAGAGTGAGGGCAGCTGCTGCCCCTCTCCCCTAGAGACAACCAGGCAGACAGAGCTGCTGAGTCACAGGTCAGGGGTTAGAGATCAGTCTCCCCAGTCTGTCTCCTCTCAGCCTCGTGGCTCTCGTTGGAAACAGACAGTTCTGACACCACTCAGCATGAGGCTGGAGCTCTGTGTGTGTGGAACCTAACAGTATGGAAGGTACTGACACCACTCAGGATGAGGCTGGAGCTCTGTGTGTGTGGAATCTAACAGTATGGAAGGTCCTGACACCACTCAGCATGAGGCTGGAGCTCTGTGTGTGTGGAATCTAACAGTATGGAAGGTCCTGACACCACTCAGCATGAGGCTGGAGCTCTGTGTGTGTGGAACCTAACAGTATGGAAGGTCCTGACACCACTCAGCATGAGGCTGGAGCTCTGTGTGTGTGGAACCTAACAGTATGGAAGGTCCTGACACCACTCAGGATGAGGCTGGAGCTCTGTGTGTGTGGAACCTAACAGTATGGAAGGTCCTGACACCACTCAGCATGAGGCTGGAGCTCTGTGTGTGTGGAATCTAACAGTATGGAAGGTCCTGACACCACTCAGCATGAGGCTGGAGCTCTGTGTGTGTCGAACCTAACAGTATGGAAGGTCCTGACACCACTCAGCATGAGGCTGGAGCTCTGTGTGTGTGGAATCTAACAGTATGGAAGAACAGAGGGATGTGAGAGAGAAACCGCCGCCAGAATAACAACACAGTAAAATATAAGGTATGGGGGGGGGGGTTGCTCGTCAGAATGTCAGCCATCTTAAATGTCTGTATTAGAAACAGGATGTGTCTCCCTCTCCTTCTTGTTCAGCCCACTATAAGACCTCTGAGTCATTGAACACACACACACTCTATCGCATCCAAACTAATGAGACCAGGGGAGAACCATGTGGCTGACTGGAAAATTTGACATAAACAAAGCTCTGATTGGCCTGAATAAACCATAGCTAACCAAGAGAGAGAGACAGAGCGAGAGAGGGACAGGGCGAGAGAGAGACAGAGCGAGACAGGGCGAGAGAGAGACAGGACGAGAGAGAGACAGGGCGAGAGAGGGACAGAGCGAGACAGGGACAGGGCGAGAGAGAGACAGAGCGAGACAGGGCGAGAGAGAGACAGGGCGAGAGAGAGACAGGGCGAGAGAGAGACAGGGCGAGAGAGAGACAGGGCGAGAGAGAGACAGGGCGAGAGAGAGACAGGGTGAGAGAGTGACAGGGCGAGAGAGAGTCAGGGCGAGAGAGAGGCAGGGCGAGAGAGAGGCAGGGCGAGAGAGAGACAGGGCGAGAGAGAGGCAGGGCGAGAGAGAGGCAGGGCGAGAGAGAGGCAGGGCGAGAGAGAGGCAGGGCGAGAGAGAGGCAGAGCGAGAGAGAGGCAGGGCGAGAGAGAGACAGGGCGAGAGAGAGACATTCTCCTGGCATCGTCCAAACCCAGATTCATCCGTCGGGCTGCCAGATGGTGAAGCGTGACTCATCACTCCAGAGAACGCGTTTCTACAGCTCCAGAGTCCAATGGTGGCGAGCTTTACACCACTCCAAACAGTTAGAATTACACATGGTGATCTTAGTTATGTGTGCGGCTGCTCGGCCATGGAATCTGATTTCATGAAGCTCTCGACCAACAGGTCTTGTGCTGATGTTGCTTCCAGAGGCAGTTTGGAACTCAGCAGCGAGTGTTGCAACCGAGGACAAACGATGTTCATATTTCTGGCCAAGTAGCGCATGTATTACAACCACAGAATTACATACACACCAGAGCTAGAGGACCCCAGAAGACCTCTCCACAGACCACTGAGCCCAACAACCTCCACACTCATAACACACAAAATCACACAGACCTGCCCGAAAGAGAGGGACACAGAAGGGAGAGTGGGAGAGAGAGAGACAGAGAGAGAGACAGAGAGAGAGAGAGACAGAGAGAGAGAGAGGGAAGAGAGAGAGATGGAAGAGAGAGAGATGGAAGAGAGAGAGAGGGAAGAGAGAGAGAGGGAAGAGAGAGAGAGAGAGAGAAGAGAGAGAGAGAGGGAAGAGAGAGAGAGGGAAGAGAGAGAGAGAGGGAAGAGAGAGAGAGAGGGAAGAGAGAGAGAGAGGGAAGAGAGAGAGATGGAAGAGAGAGAGGGAAGCGAGAGAGAGGGAAGCGAGAGAGAGGGAAGCGAGAGAGAGGGAAGCGAGAGAGAGAGAGAGAGAGAGAGAGAGAGAGAGAGAGAGAGAGAGGAGAGACAGACAGAGGGAGAGAGAACACAGTCTCTTTTGCATATATATATTCTAAAATGTAATATCCACTCCAATACACCAGTCCACATCAGTAGGTTTTGACGGGGTACGACAGTTGATATAAACTCATATTTGGGGTTCTGACGGGGTACGACAGTTGATATAAACTCATATTTGGGGTTTTGACGGGGTACGACAGTTGATATAAACTCATATTTGGGGGTTTGACGGGGTACGACAGTTGATATAAACTCATATTTGGGGTTTTGACGGGGTACGACAGTTGATACAAGCTCATATTTGGGGTTCTGATGGGGTACGACAGTTGATACAAGCTCATATTTGGGGTACTGATGGGGTACGACAGTTGATACAAGCATATATTTGGGGTACTGATGGGGTACGACAGTTGATATAAACTAATATTTTGGGTTTTGACGGGGTACGACAGTTGATATAAACTCATATTTGGGGTTCTGACGGGGTACGACAGTTGATATAAACTAATATTTGGGGTTTTGACGGGGTACGACAGTTGATATAAACTCATATTTGGGGTACTGACGGGGTACGACAGTTGATATAAACTCATATTTGGGGTACTGATGGGGTACGACAGTTGATATAAACTCATATTTGGGGTACTGACGGGGTACGACAGTTGATATAAACTCATATTTGGGGTACTGACGGGGTACGACAGTTGATATAAACTCATATTTGGGGTACTGATGGGGTACGACAGTTGATATAAACTCATATTTGGGGTACTGACGGGGTACGACAGTTGATATAAACTCATATTTGGGGTTTTGACGGGGTACGACAGTTGATATAAACTCATATTTGGGGTTTTGACGGGGTACGACAGTTGATATAAACTCATATTTGGGGTTTTGATGGGGTACGACAGTTGATATAAACTCATATTTGGGGTTTTGACGGGGTACGACAGTTGATATAAACTCATATTTGGGGTTTTGACGGGGTACGACAGTTGATATAAACTCATATTTGGGGTTTTGACGGGGTACGACAGTTGATATAAACTCATATTTGGGGTTTTGACGGGGTACGACAGTTGATATAAACTCATATTTGGGGTACTGATGGGGTACGACAGTTGATATAAACTCATATTTGGGGTTTTGACGGGGTACGACAGTTGATATAAACTCATATTTGTGGTTTTGACGGGGTACGACAGTTGATATAAACTCATATTTGTGGTTTTGACGGGGTACGACAGTTGATATAAACTCATATTTGGGGTACGACAGTTGATATAAACTCATATTTGGGGTTTTGACGGGGTACGACAGTTGATATAAACTCATATTTGGGGTACTGATGGGGTACGACAGTTGATATAAACTCATATTTGGGGTTTTGACGGGGTACGACAGTTGATATAAACTCATATTTGGGGTTTTGACGGGGTACGACAGTTGATATAAACTCATATTTGGGGTTCTGATGGGGTACGACAGTTGATATAAACTCATATTTGGGGTTCTGACGGGGTACGACAGTTGATACAAACTCATATTTGGGGTTCTGACGGGGTACGACAGTTGATACAAGATCATATTTGGGGTTTTGACGGGGTACGACAGTTGATATAAACTCATATTTGGGGTTCTGACGGGGTACGACAGTTGATACAAGCTCATATTTGGGGTTTTGACGGGGTACGACAGTTGATACAAGCTCATATTTGGGGTTCTGACGGGGTACGACAGTTGATACAAGCTCATATTTGGGGTTTTGACGGGGTACGACAGTTGATACAAGCTCATATTTGGGGTTCTGACGGGGTACGACAGTTGATACAAGCTCATATTTGGGGTTCTGACGGGGTACGACAGTTGATACAAGCTCATATTTGGGGTTTTGACGGGGTACGACAGTTGATATAAACTCATATTTGGGGTTCTGACGGGGTACGACAGTTGATACAAGCTCATATTTGGGGTTTTGACGGGGTACGACAGTTGATACAAGCTCATATTTGGGGTTTTGACGGGGTACGACAGTTGATACAAGCTCATATTTGGGGTTTTGACGGGGTACGACAGTTGATATAAACTCATATTTGGGGTTCTGATGGGGTACGACAGTTGATATAAACTCATATTTGGGGTTTTGACGGGGTACGACAGTTGATATAAACTCATATTTGGGGTTCTGATGGGGTACGACAGTTGATATAAACTCATATTTGGGGTTTTGACGGGGTACGACAGTTGATATAAACTCATATTTGGGGTACTGATGGGGTACGACAGTTGAAATGAGGTCATGGGGAATTTCTCAGTTATGTTCTTGATCACTAGGTTTACATAAATCATTTATACGTAAACAGAAACTAAGGATTCTAGCTTTAAGTGTGTGTGTGTGTGTGTGTGTGTGTGTGTGTGTAGCACTAGCAGCTGAAGTGAGTAACTCAATAGGCCAGTAGGCCAGTGAAACAGCAGAGAGAGAGTATCTAACTTATCTAACAGATTATGTGGGTGGTGTATCGTCTGGCCTGAGAGAGAGAGGCTGGAGAACAGATCTGAGTGGAAATCAATACAGATCATTTAGACACGCTAAGTGTGAACATCCCTGCTAGTGCTAGCCCCAGGCTAGTGGTTGTAGACTGGTCCAGGGTTAACACGGTTTAATGTTGAAGTCATTGTGAAGCCACATTTTACAGTGTATTTCTGCCACCCCCATCCCTCTCCTACTGCCCTGCCCTGCCCTGGCTGGTTCCCTGGAGCAGAGCCCAAACTGGTGTCACGCCCCAGCCCTACAGCCACACAACAGATGGCAGACACACAGGAGAGCAAGCAGGGACTGAAAGAGTGTATCCGCCCAAGTGTGTGTAAGTGAGACAGAGAGACAGAGACCGAGAGAGCAACAGTGTGTTGTTACCAGCTTGTCGTGGTCCTCTCTTCCTCCTGAAGGCAGCCCCAGACTGCAGCGCCTCCATCAGGTCGTCCATGATACCAGTCTCATCACCCTCTGGACACACATACAGATACACAATCAATATTACATACACAACCTTATAAACCAGAGACATCCTATTCAATTACTGGAGGGGCTATGTCATAAACCCTCAACGTTCCAGAATGGGGTGAACATGCAGCCACATTGTTCAGGGAGAAACCCAACCAGTCTAATTGGAATGAATGGCAGTAGAGGATTAATCCTGATTTTACTTCTGCGTGAAAATAAAAGGTGTGTGATGTATCAGAAATGGTGTAATAGAATTGTCAACCTAAAATAGTCATATAATTCTAAAAATAGTTAATAAAGGTTTTTATTCTGTATAAATAGTCTAAAAGTATGTAAACAGACTACAGAAGTCTATATTTGTGTGCTATTATATGATACAGTATAAGTACTTGCTACATTTACAACGTATCTAAGTCCTATCATCAACTGACTTCAGCCAGTGTACGGCTGCGATTAAACTGCATTGTTTCAATCGAATGGTTCCATTTTGGCATTTAATTTAAAAAAACATGGAATCATTCCTCTAAAACTGTCTGGCTAGCTAACATACATTCTTCCTTCCAATTCAATATCTTATCACAGCCCTGGCGAACCACCCCGGGTTGACCAACTCCCTGACCTTTATCCCATTAGAAGACGGTTCCTGGCCATTCTAGTATTCTATGGTTATAACAACAGAGTCAATACAAAACACGCATCCACATTTAGTCTCTCTCTCTCATAATAGACAGAGGACAGATCAGATCTCTCTCACACACACACACACACACACAGACTTAGCGACATCACTAGTCACATGGACCCGGTGGCCCATTAGATACATTAACCTAGTTGGGCGCTGACCCAGTTTAGATACTGCCTAGGCTGCAGGCTACATACATCTAGTAGTACACACACCGTCTACACGTCTATTACACTGAGGCTCAATAAACTGCCATGTTCACCAGGAATGTGTGTGTGGGGAGGATTCAATGGTACTCAGGCAGATGGTTCTCATTATTATCACTGTGAACTGGCTGGGGTTAAAGGTTTAGTTCTTCCCCCTCCCCCTCATCCTGTCGCCCCTCCCCCAAACACACTAGTTTAATCGCACTGTAAACCTAGCGGCAGATGGCCCCTGGTCTCGCTTGTCACTTCAGAGAAAGTCTCGCACACACACACACACACACACACGAGAGAGAGAGAGTGCAGTCCCACAACACAGCTCACATACACACCCAAGTGGCCGCGGCACACAACTGCACAGGCAGAAAACATGCAGTCATGTTTTATTTCTACCCAAAGGAGACTACGTCTGGCATCCATCCACTACCCACTTCCACAAATCACATGCCTGTGTTAAACCCAAACACATCCAGGAAAAATACACACACGCTCTGGAGGAAACTGCCTCTGGGTGGGTGTTAAACGGGGACCTGTTTTATAAAGCTTATTGACCAGGCTGCTAAAATGACAGCATCTAGACAGAGACAGTAGAGGGCTAATGGACTGTCCAGCATCATGATACGGAGCCATACAGGCGTTGGGAATGACTGTTTAATGAATAAGCCAGATTAAACAGGGAACACTACTGACCATGTCCTAGCATTTCTTAAAGGTTTCTACAACTGTTTTGCATTAAATCAATTTGAAGTGCTTGCTGATAGTTCATAAACGGACATTTACTTCATTAATACAGCCATTAAAACAATCAATATGAGAGTGGGTATTGAGTGGTGGACTGTGGTCAAGGTCACTATGGAACACTCTACCCTGCTCCGACACACATGTCCGGGAGTTAAGGACATATGTTGTGTTGATAAGCTGTGTTAGTAATGTAACAGCATTAGAGACATAGCAGGAGATAAGCATGATAGAATAGACCCCCCTCCCCCAGCCTGGCATCATTATGTGCAGAACACACGTATTACTCTACCACACACACAACAGCCCCTCCTTCAGCAACAAGAGGTGATCTAGGAGGGCATCCATCTTCACTTCGTCATCTCCTACCCCCCTTTCATCATTGTCTCCTGTGGATCCCTTTCTCTCCTCTGCAGGTCCATGCCCCCCCCCCCCCCCCCTCTGCTCTGAGGACCAACACCGTCTAATCCTCCTGAGACATCTGCTGTTCTACAATCTCTCTTACACCCCACCCTCTCTGTCTCCCTCTCACACAGCCTGTAATGTAGAGCCACAGCACCCCTAGTGGTGGCTAACCCCCCCCCCCCCCTCTCTAAGTACACTCCCTTTCATGCAGCACTGACACCTAGCTGCAGACCTGGGGAACTATGCAGACCTGGTGCTTGTGAGGAGTATGAACAGGTCTTAGATCAGACCACAGTACAGAACTGTGTGTAGGGTAAAGAGAGAAAATGAGAGAAGCAGGGTTAGGGTCAGTGGGAAGCTCATTGTTAGAGAAAGCACTATATAAAGACAGCCCTTGTCTAATAATAACCAACCAGTTTATTGGATCTATTCACAAACACACAGACTAGATGTGTGTGTGCTTAATTAATAACCCTGAGCTCAAACCTGTATGTACATGTACCCCCCCCCCCCCCCCCCCCCCACCCACACACATCCCCACACAGTCAACTATCTAAGCCCTTTCATGGTCAACTATCTAAGCCCTTTCATGGTCAACTATCTAAGCCCTTTCATGGTCAACTATCTAAGCCCTTTCATGGTCAACTATCTAAGCCCTTTCATGGTCGACTATCTAAGCCCTTTCATGGTCAACTATCTAAGCCCTTTCATGGTCAACTATCTAAGCCCTTTCATGGTCAACTATCTAAGCCCTTTCATGGTCAACTATCTAAGCCCTTTCATGGTCAACTATCTAAGCCCTTTCATGGTCAACTATCTAAGCCCTTTCATGGTCAACTATCTAAGCCCTTTCATGGTCAACTATCTAAGCCCTTTCATGGTCAACTATCTAAGCCCTTTCATGGTCAACTATCTAAGCCCTTTCATGGTCAGCTATCTAAGCCCTTTCATGGTCAACGATCTAAGCCCTTTCATGGTCAACTATCTAAGCCCTCAACACACTCTCAAAGCTATGAATGGATGGACTGTGTGTGCGTGTGTGTTTGCGCATACCCAAACACAGAGCTTTGACCGCATATTGTATTTCCTTCATACATAGTCCACAGTGGTTGACTTGAAATGTAACTACCTTTTTCCTCACACTGCATGGACAACGTGCTTAGATTGCAGGTAGATACAGTACATTATTGTCCATACGACCTTCTAAAACCCTTTGAAGCTGCAATATATCACTTTTTGGGCGACCTGACCAAATTCACATAGAGTTGTGAGTTATAGATCTGTCATTCTCATTGAAAGCAAGTCTAAGATCTGTTCTATGTATGCCATTTCTATACTTCCGGTGCTAAAGTTTGGTTTTTGCATATTTTACTTTGTTTTGGACACCAGCTTTGAACAGCTGAAAACATATTTTACTTTGTTTTGGACACCAGCTTTGAACAGCTGAAAACATATTTTACTTTGTTTTGGACACCAGCTTTGAACAGCTGAAAATGTCATATTTTACTTTGTTTTGGACACCAGCTTTGAACAGCTGAAAATGTCATATTTTACTTTGTTTTGGACACCAGCTTTGAACAGCTGAAAATATATTTTACAGAGTTCAGATGGTACAATGATTCCCTACACTATACATTTGCTAGTTTTTTCACAAACTTATTATTAGAATTTTAGCAACCAAGAAATGGCATAGAGATTTCAGCATAGTGCACCTTTAAAAAGAAAGATGGGAAAGGCTTGAAATAAAGAGAGGTAGAAGAAAATAGAGGGAGGAAAGAACAGGCAGCTGGAAAACCTCATCAGGAGAAAGAGACACAATGTGGGTGAAAGAGATGATGCGCACACACAAACACACACACGACAGAGACACACACACAAACACACACACGACAGAGACACACACACACGCAGAAAAACACACACTCACAGACACACACACACACTCACAGACACACTCACAGACACACACACACTCACAGACACACACTCACAGACACACACACACACACACTCACAGACACACACTCACAGACACACTCACAGACACACACTCACAGACACACACTCACAGACACACACACTCACAGACACACACACTCACAGACACACACACTCACAGACACACACACACACACTCACAGACACACACTCACAGACACACTCACAGACACACACTCACAGACACACACTCACAGACACACACACTCACAGACACACACACACTCACAGACACACACACTCACAGACACACACACTCACAGACACACACACACACACACAGACACACACTGACACACACACACTGACTGACACACACACACTGACTGACACACACACACTGACTGACACACTGACTGACACACACACACTGACTGACACACACACACTGACTGACACACACACACTGACTGACACACACACACTGACTGACACACACACACTCACAGACACACTCACAGACACACACTCACAGACACACACTCACAGACACACACACTCACAGACACACACACTCACAGACACACACACTCACAGACACACACACTCACAGACACACACACACACACACAGACACACACTGACACACACACACTGACTGACACACACACACTGACTGACACACACACACTGACTGACACACTGACTGACACACACACACTGACTGACACACACACACTGACTGACACACACACTGACTGACACACACACACTGACTGACACACACACACTGACTGACACACACACACTGACTGACACACACACACTGACTGACACACACACACTGACTGACACACACACACACACTGACTGACACACACACACTGACTGACACACACACACACTGACTGACACACACACACACTGACTGACACACACACACTGACTGACACACACACACTGACTGACACACACACACTGACTGACACACACACACTGACTGACACACACACACTGACTGACACACACACACACTGACTGACACACACACACTGACTGACACACACACACTGACTGACACACACACTGACACACACACACTGACACACACACACTGACACACACACACACTGACACACACACACTGGCACACAGCACTGTGGCAGAGAGGAATTGTGATGACTCAAACTGTGAAGTCCCAAGAGAGACAAACTGGAGCCAAAAAGAGGAGGGATGTTCAGAAAGTAGGTCAGAGAGAGGGAGAGGGTGTAGGAAACGAGCAAAAATTATTTGTGGTCTGTTTGTACGTGTTTCAGCATGAGGCTGTGTGAGGCTGTGTAAGACAGGATAAGATGGTTGCTATCCCAGTCTTTTTTATGAATCTGACTCAGAGAGAGAAAACGTGTTTGTGGATTTAAATTCACTATTTCTTGTTCTTCTCGGATATAAATCCCTTGTTCCAACAATGACTGTGACTGAATGAGTGGATGATACAGGCAGACTACTGTCTCCTCCATATCTTTATCTTGTCTCTCTCCTTCACTCGCTCTTTTCTCAGGACTGCTGTGGATCACTGGAGACACACACACACACACACACACAGATCTAGTAGCACAGTGGGCTCCGACTGCCCCCAACTGGTATCAAGGAGAAGTTCAGTTCCCAAAACAGCCTTCATCCACACCCACACTCTGACCCACTCCTCTCCCACAGGCACTCTGACCCACTCCTCTCCCACAGGCACTGACCTGCGTTGAGGTCCAGTTGTTGGCTTCTCTTCTGTTTCTCCTCTTTCTCTCTGTCAGCCTTCTCCTTGGCCAGCTTGGCTCTCCTGATCTTCTCCTCTGACTCCCTCCTCTTCGCATTCTCCTTCACCGCTTGCTGAGGGGACATGGACAGAGACGTGTGTGTGTGTATGAGAGTGCATGTGTGTGTGTGAGTGGATGTGTGTGTACAAGAAAGTGTGTGTGACTGAGAAACAATAGTTGGCCCTCTGCCAAGATAGCCAGCAAAACAAGAGCCAGCAAAACAAGATAACCAGCATCTGTAATAACACTGCCTGGTACTAATACCAACTGATACTACCTGGTAATAACACTACCTGATACTAATACTAAATGATACTACCAAGTAATAACACTACCTGGTACTAATACCAACTGATACTACCTGGTAATAACACTAACTCATACTAATAATAACTGATACTACCCGGTAAAACACTACCTGATACTAATACTAACCGATACTACCTGGTAATATACTACCTGGTACTAATACTACCTGGTACTGATACTAACTGATACTACCTGGAAATAACACTACCTGATACTACCTGGTAATAACACGACCTGATACAAATACTAACTGATATAACCTGGTAATAACACTACCTGATACTAATACTAAGTGATACTACCTAGTAATAACACTACGACATACTAATACTACCTGATACTACCTGGTAATAACACTACCTGATACTAATACTAAATTATACCACCTGGTAATAACACTACCTGATACTAATACTAACTGATACTACTTGGTAATAACACTACCTGATACTAATACTAACTGATACTACCTGGTAATAACACTACCTGATACTAATACTAAGTGATACTACCTAGTAATAACACTACGAAATACTAATACTAACTGATACTACCTAGTACTACCTGCTACGAACTGAACTACCTGGTAGTTCAGTCAACGGCTAAGACACTGAACTACCTGGTAGTTCAGTCAACGGCTAAGACACTGAACTACCTGGTAGTTCAGTCAACGGCTAAGACACTGAACTACCTGGTAGTTCAGTCAACGGCTAAGACACTGAACTACCTGGTAGTTCAGTCAACGGCTAAGACACTGAACTACCTGGTAGTTCAGTCAACGGCTAAGACACTGAACTACCTGGTAGTTGGCAGAGTCTAAAGTCAATCACGGATTACAAAAAGAAAAGCAGCCCCGTCGCGGACCAACTATACAACAACTTTGCTCGCTTTGAGGACAATACTGACACGGCCCAATACTAAAACCTGCGGGCTCTCCTTCACCGCAGCCAATGTGAGTAAAACATTTAAACGTGTTAACCCTCGCAAGGCTGCCGGCCCAGATGGCATCCTTAGCCACATCCTCAGATCATGCGCAGACCAGCTGGCTGGTACTACCTGATACTAACTGGTACTAACTGATACCACCTGGTATTACCTGATACTGAATGATATACCTGGTACTAACACTAACTGATACAACAAACTGCCTGATAGTATTAGTATCAGGTAGTACCTGTTAGCACCACCCCTAACTGGTACTACCTGATACTAACTGGTACTAACTGATACCACCTGGTATTACTTGATACTGAATGATATACCTGGTACTAACACTAACTGATACAACAAACTGCCTGATAGTATTAGTATCAGGTAGTACCAGTTAGCACCACCCCTAACTGGTACTACCTGATACTAACACTAACTGATACTACATGAACTACCTTGTACTCCCTGGCACTAATACTACCTGACACATACGTACCGGCACCCCCTGTATAAAGCCTCGCTTTTGTTATTTACTGCTGCTCTTGAATGATTTGTTATTCTTATCTCTACTTTTGGGGGGTATTATCTTAAAACTGCATTGTTGGTTAAGGGCTCGTAAGTAAGCATTTCACTGTAAGGTCTACCTGTTGTATTCGCCGCATGTGACAAATAACATTTGATTTACCTGGTACGAATACTACCTAATACTATATGAACTACCTGGTACTACCTGATACTAACTGATAGTAAATTATATACCTGATACCAATACTAACTGATACTAACTGAATTACCTGGAACAAACTGATACAAAATGATTTACTTGGAACTACCTGATACTTATACTAACTTATACTAACAGATAATAACAGATACTAAAAGACACTAACAAACTACCTGGCATTACCTAGTACTACATGGCACTAACTGATAAGGAATACCTGTAGACGGTACCTTCCCACTAACAGTCAATGTCATTTAGACAAACAGGTGAGGAGAACATGTGTTTATCATTAACTTGTGTGTAATGAGGTGGGAGCACATTCTGTTTTCTACCTTCAGGTTGCCAATGCTCAAACTCACCTGGAACATGTTCTTGAAGTTGTTGAGGTCACCGAAGAACTCTTCGACAGAAATCTTGCGAGGGTCGAACACAAAGTAATTCCCCAGGTCGGAGTACTGCTTCTCCATGTTGTTATGCATCATTTCCAACTTCTCATGTTGCTCTTTAGCACTGGCCACAAAGCTGTGAGGTACAGTATTAAGGAGTACACAGCCTGGCAACACAGAGACACACACACCATCTCCAGCACACAGAGCTACACACCACCCCCAGCACACAGAGCTACACACACCACGTCCAGCACACAGAGACACACACACACCACGTCCAGCACACAGAGCTACACACACCACGTCCAGCACACAGAGCTACACACACCACGTCCAGCACACAGAGCTACACACACCACGTCCAGCACACAGAGCTACACACACCACGTCCAGCACACAGAGCTACACACACCACGTCCAGCACACAGAGCTACACACACCACGTCCAGCACAGAGCTACACACACCACCCCCAGTACACAGAGCTGTACACACCACCCCCAGCATACAGAGCTACACTCACCACCCCCAGCACACAGAGCTACACACACCACCCCCAGCACACAGAGCTATACACACACCACCAACACACAGAGCTACACACACCACCACACAGAGCTACACACACTACCACCAGCACACAGAGACACACACACCACCTCCAGCACACAGACACACACACCACCTCCAGCACAAAGAGACACACACACCACCTCCAGCACACAGAGACACACACACCACCTCCAGCACACAGAGACACACACACCACCTCCAGCACACAGAGACACACACACCACCTCCAGCACACAGAGACACACACACCACCTCCAGCACAAAGATACACACACACCACCTCCAGTACAGACAGAGCTATACACACCACCAACACACAGAGCTACACACACCACCACCAGCACACAGAGCTACACACACTACCACCAGCACACAGAGCTACACACACTACCACCAGCACACAGAGCTACACACACTACCACCAGCACACAGAGCTACACACACTACCACCAGCACACAGAGCTACACACACCACCACCAGCACACAGAGCTACACACACCACCACCAACACACAGATATATACAGTACCAACACAGAGCTACACACCACCACCAACACACAGAGCTATACACACCATCATCAAAGAGCTATACACACCACCAACACACAGAGCTATACACACCACCAACACACAGATATATACAGTACCAACACAGAGCTACACACACCACCACACACCACCAACACACATAAGCATAGGGTCAGTTTGTTATATCTGGAGTACTTATCCTGTCTTATCCGGTGTCCTGTGTGAATTTAAGTATGCTCCCTCTAATTCTCTCTCGCTCCCTCTCATCCCAGAGGACCTGAGCCCTAGGACCATGCCTCAGGACTACCTGACATGATGACTCCTTGCTGTCCCCAGTCCACCTGGCCGTGCTGCTGCTCCAGTTTCAACTGTTCTGCCTGCGGCTATGGAATCCTGACCTGTTCACCGGACGTGCTACCTGTCCCAGACCTATTATTTGACAATGCTGGTCGTTTATGAACATTTGAACATCTTGGTCATGTTCTGTTATAATCTCCACCCAGCACAGCCAGAAGAGGACTGGCCACCCCTCATAGCCTGGTTCCTCTCTAGGTTTCTTCCTAGGTTTTGGCCTTTCTAGCGAGTTTTTTTCTAGCCAACGTGCTTCAACACCTGCAGTGCTTGCTGTTTGGGGTTTTAGGCTGGGTTTCTGTACAGCACTTTGAGATATCAGCTGATGTAAGAAGAGCTATATAAATAAATTTGATTTGCAGTAGTAAAGGATATAGTCATTTTCTCCACAAACATGTCCCTATCACTCTGTGGAGGAGGGAAGGTCTCCAGATCTTTGTCCAGAGTCTTCAACGCACAGCCCATCTGCACCAGGTTCTTCTGCAGGGTCTCAGCCGACACTGAGACAGGGGTTAGAGGGGGCAGGTCAGTGTGTCATGAAAGGAAACAGGGATGAGGAGAGGAAACAAGTGTGTGAGAGTATTGGTACTAGTGTTTAGTTCTGAGGGTAGGTGTTAGGTGGAGTCCATGGTTACCTCGGCTAGCCTTCTCTACGTGAACGAGTTCGTCTGGGAACGTCAGGACGTCGGGGTACTGCTCCTGACACACGTCAGCCAGGAAGTGCAGGAGAGTCTGCTTCAGGTCAGTTGTCTTGGTGTCCCGCAGCTGATTGGACAAAGGGCAGATTGTAAAGTACACCCCTTTTTAAAACCTTTAACGTAGCGTTGGCTTATTACATACATGTTTACCCTGTTACACACACTGCCTGTAGATATGCGTGTGTGTCTCTTTGTGCGTGGTTATGTACATGCAGGGCTCTACGCTGACCATTTTCTACAAGGCACACGTGTGCCTAAATTGACAAATTTAGGAGCACACGGAAATTTAGGAGCACAATGAATAATATTTGCAGTAGGGCTCTGTGTGTATTCTCCATGGCTCTCAGGGGCCGCGGTACAGTGAAGAAATCTAGTTTTTCTAACAAGCGAGTAAAATAGTAGCACTGTAGAGCCATGACGTGTCTCTCACCTTGCAGAGGTAGCTGATGCTGAATCCAAAGGCCTTGGCGTTGCGGGAACCAGCGTTCATGTAGTTGCCCACCAGCAGGATGATCTGCAGCAGCTGGGAGAAGGTGGTGCTCTTCTTCAGTTCCTCGCAGGCCGCCGTCACGGACACCACGTCCGGCTTGATGTTGTTCAGCTGCTCTTCAAACTGCAGCCGGAACAAGATGGCCGTCAGCCGGGGCTTCAGACGCTTCACTGTCGACATCTGAGGGGGAGAGAGGGGAGGGTTGGAGGGGAGAGAGGGGAGAGTTGGAGAGGGGAGAGAGTTGGAGAGGGGAGAGAGTTGGAGAGGGGAGAGAGTTGGAGAGGGGAGAGAGTTGGAGAGGGGAGAGTTGGAGAGGGGAGAGTTGGAGAGGGGAGAGTTGGAGAGGGGAGAGAGTTGGAGAGGGGAGAGAGTTGGAGAGGGGAGAGAGTTGGAGAGGGGAGAGAGTTGGAGAGAGGGTTGGAGAGGTGAGAGAGTTGGAGAGAGGGTTGGAGAGGGGAGAGAGAGGAGGGTTGGAGAGGGAAGAGGGAGGGTTGGAGAGGAGAGAGGGGACCATGACACACACAAGGAGTGTGTTATAGATGGTTTGTGAAGCATCGTTTATGTGCTTATGACAGCTTTTTGCACTTATGAATGCTCTATAAAGCCTTTATACATGATGTTTTCTTTAAAGTGGGACGGGCAGGATCATATTGCTGGTAGTGTTTGAGTAGGCTCAGTAGGGTTTATTCAGGCCATGTCTAACACTGTGGTTGATTCAGGCCATGTCTAACACTGTGGTTGATTCAGGCCATGTCTAACACTGTGGTTTATTCAGGCCATGTCTAACACTGTGGTTTATTCAGGCCATGTCTAACACTGTGGTTTATTCAGGCCATGTCTAACACTGTGGTTTATTCAGACCATGTCTAACACTGTGGTTGATTCAGGCCATGTCTAACGCTGTGGTTGATTCAGGCCATGTCTAACACTGTGGTTTATTCAGGCCATGTCTAACACTGTGGTTGATTCAGGCCATGTCTAACACTGTGGTTTATTCAGGCCATGTCTAACGCTGTGGTTGATTCAGGCCATGTCTAACACTGTGGTTTATTCCATGTCTAACACTGTGGTTTATTCAGGCCATGTCTAACACTGTGGTTTATTCCATGTCTAACACTGTGGTTTATTCAGGCCATGTCTAACACTGTGGTTTATTCAGGCCATGTCTAACGCTGTGGTTGATTCAGGCCATGTCTAACACTGTGGTTTATTCAGGCCATGTCTAACACTGTGGTTTATTCAGGCCATGTCTAACGCTGTGGTTGATTCAGGCCATGTCTAACACTGTGGTTTATTCAGGCCATGTCTAACACTGTGGTTGATTCAGGCCATGTCTAACACTGTGGTTTATTCAGGCCATGTCTAACGCTGTGGTTGATTCCATGTCTAACACTGTGGTTGATTCAGACCATGTCTAACGCTGTGGTTTATTCCATGTCTAACACTGTGGTTGATTCAGACCATGTCTAACGCTGTGGTTGATTCAGGCCATGTCTAACACTGTGGTTTATTCCATGTCTAACACTGTGGTTTATTCAGGCCATGTCTAACACTGTGGTTTATTCCATGTCTAACACTGTGGTTTATTCAGGCCATGTCTAACACTGTGGTTTATTCAGACCATGTCTAACACTGTGGTTGATTCAGACCATGTCTAACACTGTGGTTTATTCAGACCATGTCTAACACTGTGGTTTATTCAGACCATGTCTAACACTGTGGTTGATTCAGGCCATGTCTAACACTGTGGTTGATTCAGGCCATGTCTAACGCTGTGGTTGATTCAGGCCATGTCTAACGCTGTGGTTGATTCAGGCCATGTCTAACACTGTGGTTTATTCAGGCCATGTCTAACACTGTGGTTTATTCAGACCATGTCTAACACTGTGGTTGATTCAGACCATGTCTAACGCTGTGGTTGATTCAGGCCATGTCTAACACTGTGGTTGATTCAGGCCATGTCTAACGCTGTGGTTGATTCAGGCCATGTCTAACACTGTGGTTGATTCAGGCCATGTCTAACACTGTGGTTTATTCAGACCATGTCTAACACTGTGGTTGATTCAGGCCATGTCTAACGCTGTGGTTTATTCAGACCATGTCTAACACTGTGGTTGATTCAGGCCATGTCTAACACTGTGGTTTATTCAGGCCATGTCTAACACTGTGGTTGATTCAGGCCATGTCTAACACTGTGGTTTATTCAGACCATGTCTAACACTGTGGTTGATTCAGGCCATGTCTAACACTGTGGTTTATTCAGACCATGTCTAACACTGTGGTTGATTCAGGCCATGTCTAACACTGTGGTTTATTCAGACCATGTCTAACGCTGTGGTTTATTCAGGCCATGTCTAACGCTGTGGTTTATTCAGGCCATGTCTAACACTGTGGTTGATTCAGGCCATGTCTAACACTGTGGTTGATTCAGGCCATGTCTAACACTGTGGTTTATTCAGGCCATGTCTAACACTGTGGTTTATTCAGGCCATGTCTAACACTGTGGTTGATTCAGGCCATGTCTAACAATGTGGTTGATTCAGGCCATGTCTAACACTGTGGTTTATTCAGGCCATGTCTAACACTGTGGTTTATTCAGGCCATGTCTAACACTGTGGTTTATTCAGGCCATGTCTAACACTGTGGTTTATTCAGACCATGTCTAACACTGTGGTTGATTCAGGCCATGTCTAACACTGTGGTTTATTCCATGTCTAACACTGTGGTTTATTCAGGCCATGTCTAACACTGTGGTTTATTCAGACCATGTCTAACACTGTGGTTGATTCAGGCCATGTCTAACACTGTGGTTTATTCCATGTCTAACACTGTGGTTGATTCAGACCATGTCTAACACTGTGGTTTATTCAGACCATGTCTAACACTGTGGTTTATTCAGACCATGTCTAACACTGTGGTTGATTCAGACCATGTCTAACACTGTGGTTGATTCAGACCATGTCTAACACTGTGGTTGATTCAGGCCATGTCTAACACTGTGGTTTATTCAGACCATGTCTAACACTGTGGTTGATTCAGGCCATGTCTAACACTGTGGTTTATTCCATGTCTAACACTGTGGTTGATTCAGACCATGTCTAACACTGTGGTTTATTCAGACCATGTCTAACACTGTGGTTTATTCAGACCATGTCTAACACTGTGGTTTATTCAGACCATGTCTAACACTGTGGTTGATTCAGGCCATGTCTAACACTGTGGTTTATTCAGACCATGTCTAACACTGTGGTTTATTCAGACCATGTCTAACACTGTGGTTTATTCAGACAATGTCTAACACTGTGGTTGATTCAGACCATGTCTAACACTGTGGTTGATTCAGACCATGTCTAACACTGTGGTTGATTCAGACCAATCAGAGCTTAGTAGCGCTTCATTTTCCAGTCAGCCACGTGGTTCTCTCCAGCTCTTAGTAGTTAAGTCAGACAACAGCATGTGTGTGAGTTCTCACCACGACTCCAAACTGCTCGGCCTCTGCCAGGTCTTCATACTCATCCTTCATCTCCCCCAGAACATTCAGCGTCTCTTGTTCTGGCAACTGCTTGATCAGATTCTACACACACAGAACATTTATTTACATACAGGACGAATACAACATTTGACTAAACAAAACACACACATACACAAACACAACGCCGTATTTAGAACGCATGTTGACAGACAGACAGACAGACAGACAGACAGACAGACAGACAGACAGACAGACAGACAGACAGACAGAGAGAGAGAGAGAGAGACAGACAGACAGAGACAGACACACAGACAGAGTGAGACAGACAGAGAGACACAGACACCGACACACAGAGACACAGAGACGCAGACAGAGACACAGACAGAGACACAGAGAGGCAGACAGAGACACAGACACACACAGATTTGTACCTGCACCATGGACTCAGAAAGCAGCTTCTCGTTGATCTCCAGGATGACGTTCTTAATCTCCTCGTAGGGCATACGGAACGAGCCCAGGAAGATGGCTGAAACACACACGGCCCATCACCTAACACGTGCAGCCATCACCCAACCACCCATCACCTACCACCCATCACACATCACCCTCAGCCCAACACATACCACCCTCAGCCCAACACATACCACCCTCAGCCCAACACATACCTCCCTCAGCCCAACACATACCACCCTCAGCCCAACACATACCACCCTCAGCCCAACACATACCTCCCTCAGCCCATCACATAACACCCTCAGCCCATCACATAACACCCTCAGCCCAACACATAACACCCTCAGCCCATCACATAACACCCTCAGCCCATCACATACCTCCCTCAGCCCAACACATACCACCCTCAGCCCAACACATACCACCCTTAGCCCAACACATACCAACACATACCACCCTCAGCCCAACACATACCACCCTCAGCCCAACACATACCACCCTCAGCCCAACACATACCACCCTCAGCCCAACACATAACACCCTCAGCCCATCACATAACACCCTCAGCCCATCACATAACACCCTCAGCCCATCACATAACACCCTCAGCCCATCACATAACACCCTCAGCCCATCACATAACACCCTCAGCCCATCACATAACACCCTCAGCTGAAACAAGCAGCAACAACAGTCAGGAATCATTACTGGACTGACTGCTTGCTGCATTGGAACCCTGAGGGTCAGTCAGATCAGGGGAAGTGTTCAGACACTTACAGAGGTTCTGGGAGGACTTGGAGTCCAACACCTTCAGCTCCTTCACCTTCTTAGTCATCTTCTTCTCCTCCACTCCCTCCTGGTCCTTCTTAACTACAGAGACACAGAGAGAGAGGTTGTGTTAATATGAATACTTCAGAAGAGAACATGTTATATCTGAATCATATTTCAACGAGAGAGAGAGAGAGACAGAGAGAGTCAGAGAGAGTCAGAGAGAGAGAGAGAGAGAGAGAGAGAGAGAGAGAGAGAGAGAGAGAGTCAGAGAGAGAGAGAGAGAGAGAGTCAGAGAGAGAGTCAGAGAGAGAGATATATTATCTACCTCACTTGCTTTGGCAATGTTAACACGTTTCCCATGCCAATCACCAACCAAGGAGGGCCTACAGCAGCACCTAGATCTTATGCACAGATTCTGTCAGACCTGGGCCATGACAGTAAATCTCAGTAAGACCAAAATAATGGTGTTCCAAAAAAGGTCCAGTCACCAGGAACACAAATACAAATTCCATCTAGACACCGTTGCCCTAAAGCACACAAAAAAATTATACATACCTCAGAGCCACAGGTAACTTCCACAAATCTGTGAATGAGCTGAGAGACAAGGCAAGAAGGGCCTTCTATGCCATCAAAAGAAACATACATTTCAACATACCAATTATGATCTGGCTAAAAATACTTGAATCAGTTATAGAACCCATTGCCCTTTATGGTTGTGAGGTCTGGGGTCCGCTCACCAACCAAGACTTCACAAAATGGGACAAGCACCAAATTGAGACACTGCACGCAGAATTCTGCCAAAATATCCTCTGTGTACAATGTAGAACACCAAATAATTCACGCAGAGCAGAATTTGAACGTTACCCGCTAATTATCAAAATCAAGAAAAGAGACGTTAAATTCTACAACCACCTAAAAGGAAGCGATTCACAAACCTTCCATAACAAAGCCATCACCTACAGAGAGATGAACCTGGAGAAGAGTCCCCTAAGCAAGCTGGTCCTGGGGCTCTGTTCACAAACACAAACACACCCTACAGAGCCCCAGGACAGCAGCACAATTAGACCCAACCAAATCATGAGAAAACAAAAAGATAATTACTTAACACATTGGAAAGAATTAACAAAAAAACAGAGCAAACTAGAATGCTGTTTGGCCCTAAACAGAGAGTACACAGCGGCAGAATACCTGACCACTGTGACTGACCCAAAATTAAGGAAAGCTTTGACTATGTACAGACTCAGTGAGCATAGCCTTGCTATTGAGAAAGGCCGCCGTAGGCAGACATGGCTCTCAAGAGAAGACAGGCTATGTGCTCACAGCCCACAAAATGAGGTGGAAACTGAGCTGCACTTCCTAACCTCCTGCCCAATGTATGACCATATTAGAGAGACATATTTCCCTCAGATTACACAGATCCACAAAGAATTCAAAAACAAATCCAATTTTGAAAAACTCCCATATCTGCTGGGTGAAATTCCAGTGTGCAAGAAAAGGGCAACCAGTGAAGAACAAACATCATTGTAAATACAACCCATATTTATGCTTATTTATTTTCCCGTGTGTACTTTAACCATTTGTACATTACAACACTGTATATATACATATATAATATGACATTTGTAATGTCTTTATTGTTTTGAAACTTCTATGTGTAATGTTGACTGTTAATTTTTATTGTTTATTTCACTTTTGTATATTATCTACCTCACTTGCTTTGGCAATGTTAACACAAGTTTCCCATGCCAATAAAGCCCCTTGAATTGAATTGAGAGAGGAGAGAGAGGGAGAGAGACAGATCTAATCTGAGTGTGTGATGTGCTCTAGACAAATCAGAGCAACACCCCAGATAAGCTTTCCTATGATGATGACGTCATCAATAATTCATAAAACGGGTCCTTGGCTCAGGGTTAAACAGGTCCTAGGCTCAGGGTTAAACAGGTCCTAGGCTCAGGGTTAAACAGGTCCTAGGCTAAGGGTTAAACAGGTCCTAGGCTCAGGGTTAAACAAGTCCTAGGCTGAGGGTTAAACAAGTCCTAGGCTGAGGGTTAAACAGATCCCTGGCTCAGGGTTAAACAAGTCCTAGGCTGAGGGTTAAAATGGGTGCTCACACACCACTCCTGTCATTTATGGTGCAATGGCACCCCTACTGGCTACTGAGAACACAGCACTCACATTACACCCAGATGAGGAGCCATGGTCGCCATGACAGAGGGAAAACACACACAATACACTTGGAAGGTCCATGAACAAACACACAAACACACAATATAGTACATGCTGTAGTTCTATTTTCCCCACCTGCACAAAGGGGACCTCTGATTTCCCTCTACTCACCCTCACCACAGCCCCCTGCCTCTCCCTGGTGACCCCCACCACAGCCCCCTGCCTCTCCCTGGTGACCATCACCATAGCCCCCTGCCTCTCCCTGGTGACCATCACCACAGCCCCCTGCCTCTCCCTGGTGACCATCACCACAGCCCCCTGCCTCTCCCTGGTGACCATCACCATAGCCCCCTGCCTCTCCCTGGTGACCCTCACCACAGCCCCCTGCCTCTCCCTGGTGACCCTCACCACAGCCCCCTGCCTCTCCCTGGTGACCCTCACCACAGCCCCCTGCCTCTCCCTGGTGACCATCACCACAGCCCCCTGCCTCTCCCTGGTGACCCCCACCACAGCCCCCTGCCTCCCCCTGGTTACCCCCACCACAGCCCCCTGCCTCCTCCTGGTTACCCCCACCACAGCCCCCTGCCTCCCCCTGGTGAACCCCACCACAGCCCCCTGCCTCTCCCTGGCTACCCCCAACACAGCCCCCTGCCTCTCCCTGGCTACCCCCAACACAGCCCCCTGCCTCTCCAACAGCTGTCTGGCACTGAGGTGTGTGTGTGTGTGTGTGTGTGTACACATGCTTTTAAGTCTTTTCAATATTGTTCAGCTACAAATCTATCTCCTGCTGCTTATCAAAAGAGAGAAGGAAGGAAGGAAGGAAGGAAGGAGAAGAAGATTAAGGAGAAGAGGAAGGACGAGGGGTGTCAAGTCATGGAGTAGTCTGCGTGTCAGTGTGTGTGTCCATCCGTCTCTCAGTCTGTACAAAGAGGAGACTGTTTATCAGTCACCAGACCTGAGTCTGTCCTTCACTCCCCCTCATCCTCCTCCCTCGCACTCCCTCACTCCTTAAAAGGCTAAAATCTGTGTGAGGTGGTGACGGCTCGCTGGCTTGGAGCGAGAAAAGACAGTGTGGAAACAGAAAGACACAAAGTAGGGAGCCGGAAAAAACCACGGCAGAGAGAAAGACAGCTTGTATTTCTATTCTAAACCCAGTTTGATCTGTCTAGTGGCCGAGCTACACTACACACTTTCAGAGAAAAGCTACATTTTCTGTCATATATTTTCCTCTTTCATTCTCTCATTATGCGGGGAGTGGTAAATTATTTATTTTTACTCTGAAAGCTTACAGATGACAGAGCCCATTGCGTGCCTATGGAGGAAACAGTGGCTCATGACACACCTCTACTGGCCAGCTGGGAGAACTGCACTCATCTTTATATAACTTCAACACAACTGTTTTCCATACAACATTCCTCCACCCTGAGTTTCTGCCCAGCTAGAAGGCGGGAGGGTTTCAGGTGTCACGTAACGTTTGGACAAAGGCTCCTCACATTCTTACGCTTCTACCATACACACAATCCATTTTGTTCTGGTTTACAAACTCTTCAACTTCACAACCTTAATTCAATATGTTCAGACAGGAAGCCTTATGCTTTCCATTTGCAAATGAAGTTGTCTAAAAGTTTGAAGCTAACTCTCATAGTTTAAAGGGAAAGGGAGGAGAGAGAGGGGAGGGGGGGGGGGGGGGGGGGGGTAAGAGAAGCCTGAGGTCTTTGTCTAAACTTAACAGAAGGACAGAACAGCAGCTGACATAGACTTGGTCCCTTTAAAGTTGAAATGTCCACATTATGTCCCGGTGTGTGTGTGTGTGTGTGTGTGTGTGTGTGTGTTAAAGAGAGAAAGAACAGGGGGTTTCCAGGGTAACCTCGGACTGAAAGAGCCCCTTCATCCTGTTTTTCTTTCTGAAAGGAAGCAGGGAAAATGGATTCCTGGCAGTGTGTGTGTGGAGCCAAGCACCAGATGGCTGGGTGGGGCAGGGAGGGGGGGGGGAGCGGGGGCAGGGAGAGGGGGAGATGGGGCAGGATGTGGGAGGGCCAGGCTGGAGAGGAGGGATTAGGGGAAGGGCTACAACTGTGCTCACTTGCGCACCCCTGGTGTCTGAACAGTGTCCCTGCATGTAAGTATTCCTCCCCTGACATACATGACAGATATGTCAACTTATAAAGGACGTTCAAATGACAAAATAAATAACACATCAAAAAAATAAATGCTGATAAAATGAGGAGATATATTTGTCATTTCCACCATAGTTCAGCTTGCCTGATTGTTACGTGATGGGATGTTAATGTCACCTGACTAAAAGTCACTCTGGGAAATGATTCATCTTTGGAAAAAGTCTAAACTATTAAGTTATATAAAGTTTAATTAGTAGGCAGATATACATGTATTTCTCCAAATTATTTTGCTAAGATTCACAAGTCCTAAAACATAACAAAAGCATACTAAAAGCTTTGTGAGCAGAAAATGACTTGTTTTTACCTCTATGCTCAGAAACAGACCACTTCAAACCACCTCCAACCAAATCTCAGTCTCACAATGCAGCTCTACAGTCATTTATTTAACCCTTATGTTGTCCTTACATGTACATAACCTTACAAGATCTCCTTAAAATCACACACTTGTCAAGTGTTAAACTGAATTACTTTCTAAATCATTCAACTAGTTGTATATACACTACATATACAAAAGTATGTGGACACGCTTTCAAATGAGTGGATTCGGATATTTCAGCCACACCCGTTGCTGACAGGTGTATACAATCGAGCACACAGCCATGCAATCTCCATAGACAAACAATGGAAGTAGAACGGCCCGTACTGAAGAGCTCAGTGACTTTCAACATGGTACCGTCATAGGATGCCACCTTTCCAACAAGTCAGTCTGTCAGATTCCTGCCCTGCCTCGGTCAACTGTTAGCACTGTTATTGTGAAGAACTGGAACGGCGAGTGCTGAAGCGTGTAAAAATGCTCCTCCGTTGCAACACTCACTACCAAGTTCCAAACTGCCTCTGGCAGCAACGTCAGAGGCTGTTCGTCGGAACAACTGTTTCCATGGCCGAGCAGCCGCACACAAGCCTAAGATCACCATGCGCAATGCCAAGTGTTGGCTGGAGTGGTGTAAAGCTCGCTGCCATTGGAGCAGTGGAAACACTTTCTCTGGAGTGATGAATCATGCTTCACCATCTGGCAGTCCGACAGAGTAATCTGGGTTTGGCGGATGCCAGGAGAATGTTACCTGCCCCAATGCACAAGTTTGGTGGAGGAGGAATAAAGGTCTTTGGCTGTTTTTCATGGTTTGGGCCCCTTAGTTCCAGTGAAGGGAAATCTTAACACTACAGCATACAATTACATTCTAGACGATTCTATGCTTCCAACTTTGTGGCAACAGTTTTGGAAGGCCCTTACCTGTTTCAGCATGACAATGCCCCCTGGGCACAAACCGTAGGTCCATACAGAAATGGTTTGTCGAGATCGGTGTGGAAGAACTTGACTGGCCTGCACAGAGTCCTGACCTCAACCCCATCGGACACCTTTGGAATGAATCGGAACGCCGACTCCGAGCCAGGCCTAAAACGCCCCAACATCAGTGCCCAACCTCACTATGGCTCTTGCAGCCTTCACAGAAGAGTGGAGGCTGTTATAGCAGCAAAGGGGGGACCAACTCTATATTAATGCCCATGGAATTTGGAATTAGATTTTCGACAAGCAGGTGTCCACATACTCTTGGTCATGTAGTGTATACAGTGGTCCAAACGGCTCATAAATCCCCCTTAAAAAACCTAGACAATGGACACAGACGCAAGTAGATGTGAGCTGTAATGCACTTTAAATGGCTGTGATTATTAAATCTGCCGTATATATTTACTACAGCAAATACACCAGCTAATTACAACAGAGAGAGACAGACAGCAAGAGAGAGCACGCCAGAGAGACAGACAGCAAGAGAGAGCGCGACAGAGAGACAGACAGCAAGAGAGAGCGCGACAGAGAGACAGACAGCAAGAGAGAGCGCGACAGAGAGACAGACAGCAAGAGAGCGCGACAGAGAGACAGACAGCAAGAGAGAGCGCGACAGAGAGACAGACAGCAAGAGAGAGCGCGACAGAGAGACAGACAGCAAGAGAGAGCGACAGAGACAAACAGCAAGAGAGCACGACAGTGAGACAGACAGCAAGAGAGAGCGCGACAGACAGCAAGAGAGAGCGCGACAGAGAGACAGACAGCAAGAGAGAGCGCGCCAGAGAGACAGACAGCAAGAGAGAGCGCAACAGAGACAGACAGCAAGAGAGAGCGCAACAGAGAGAGCGCGCCAGAGAGACAGACAGCAAGAGAGAGCGCGACAGAGAGGAGAAACGTGCCACCCATGTAATGATGATGCGTGGAGTATGAGTGACCTCTACTGGCCAAACCACGGTACTGTTTCTATAATAATATTTACAGCAACGGTAAAGAACACCTTGGCATTCGTGGTTACAACTATATAATGCTCTGTGAGAGTGACCCAGAGAGTTTATGAGAGGGTGTGGGTGTGTGTGTGAAAAAAGGGAGCGAGAGAGAGGGATTGCGCTATTCTCTGAAAGTGTGTGTGTGTTATTTTTCCGGGGCGGTTCTGACCTCTCTCTATTCTCCTGGCCGTGAAGGTCGGCAGTGATGACGCACACACACTGCATCAGTGATGAGACACACACACACACGCCACGCAGCCTGCATCAGTGATGAGACACACACGCCACGCAGCCTGCATCAGTGATGAGACACACACGCGCCACGCAGCCTGCATCAGTGATGAGACACACACGTGCCACGCAGCCTGCATCAGTGATGAGACACACACGCGCCACGCAGCCTGCATCAGTGATGAGACACACACGCGCCACGCAGCCTGCATCAGTGATGAGACACACACGCCACGCAGCCTGCATCAGTGATGAGACACACACACACGCAGCCTGCATCAGTGATGAGACACACACACACACCCTAGTCTGCCTGCATCAGTGATGAGACACACACACACACACCCTAGTCTGCCTGCATCAGTGATGAGACACACACACACACCCTAGTCTGCCTGCATCAGTGATGAGACACACACACACACCCTAGTCTGCCTGCATCAGTGATGAGAGACACACACCCACACCATAGTCAGCCTGCATCAGTGATGAGAGACACACACCCTAGTCAGCCTGCATCAGTGATGAGACACACACGCGCCACGCAGCCTGCATCAGTGATGAGACACACACACGCCACGCAGCCTGCATCAGTGATGAGACACACACACGTAGCCTGCATCAGTGATGAGACACACACACACACCCTAGTCTGCCTGCATCAGTGATGAGACACACACACATACCCTAGTCTGCCTGCATCAGTGATGAGACACACACACACACCCTAGTCTGCCTGCATCAGTGATGAGACACACACCCACACCCTAGTCTGCCTGCATCAGTGATGAGAGACACACACCCTAGTCAGCCTGCATCAGTGATGAGACACACACACCCTAGTCAGCCTGCATCAGTGATGAGACACACACACACCCTAGTCAGCCTGCATCAGTGATGAGACACACACACACACCCTAGTCAGCCTGCATCAGTGATGAGGCACACACTAGTCAGCCTGCATCAGTGATGAGACACACACTAGTCAGCCTGCATCAGTGATGACACACACACACACTAGTCAGCCTGCATCAGTAATGAGACACACACACACTAGTCAGCCTGCATCAGTGATGAGACACGCACTAGTCAGCCTGCATCAGTGATGACACACACACACACACACACACACACACACACACACACGTCAGCCTGCATCAGTGATGACACACACACACACACACAAGTCAGCCTGCATCAGTGATGACACACACACTAGTCAGCCTGCATCAGTGATGACACACACAAGTCAGCCTGCATCAGTGATGAGACACGACAGCTGACACACAGACAGATTCACCTTGAACTCATTCTCACTGACGCCTCTACCGCACAAACAGCTCATAAATCCCCCTTAAAAAACCTAGACAATGGACACAGACGCAAGTAGATGTGAGCTGTAATGCACTTTAAATGGCTGTGATTATTAAATCTGCCGTATATATTTACTACAGCAAATACACCAGCTAATTACAACAGAGAGAGACAGACAGCAAGAGAGAGCGCGACAGAGAGACAGACAGCAAGAGAGAGCGCGACAGAGAGACAGACAGCAAGAGAGAGCGCGACAGAGAGACAGACAGCAAGAGAGAGCGCGACAGAGAGACAGACAGCAAGAGAGAGCGCGACAGAGAGACAGACAGCAAGAGAGAGCGCGACAGAGAGACAGACAGCAAGAGAGAGCGCGACAGAGAGACAGACAGCAAGAGAGAGCGACAGAGACAAACAGCAAGAGAGCACGACAGTGAGACAGACAGCAAGAGAGAGCGCGACAGACAGCAAGAGAGAGCGCGACAGAGAGACAGACAGCAAGAGAGAGCGCGACAGAGAGACAGACAGCAAGAGAGAGCGCGACAGAGAGACAGACAGCAAGAGAGAGCGCGACAGAGAGACAGACAGCAAGAGAGAGCGCGACAGAGAGACAGACAGCAAGAGAGAGCGCGACAGAGACACAGACAGCAAGAGAGAGCGCGACAGAGAGACAGACAGCAAGAGAGAGCGCGACAGAGAGACAGACAGCAAGAGAGAGCGCGACAGAGAGACAGACAGCAAGAGAGAGCGCGACAGAGAGACAGACAGCAAGAGAGAGCGCGACAGAGAGACAGACAGCAAGAGAGAGCGCGACAGAGAGACAGACAGCAAGAGAGAGCGCGACAGAGAGACAGACAGCAAGAGAGAGCGCGACAGAGAGACAGACAGCAAGAGAGAGCGCGACAGAGAGACAGACAGCAAGAGAGAGCGCGACAGAGAGACAGACAGCAAGAGAGAGCGCGACAGAGAGACAGACAGCAAGAGAGAGCGACAGAGACAAACAGCAAGAGAGCACGACAGTGAGACAGACAGCAAGAGAGAGCGCGACAGACAGCAAGAGAGAGCGCGACAGAGAGACAGACAGCAAGAGAGAGCGCAAGAGAGACAGACAGAGAAAGATGGGCAGAGAGGGGGAGGGAGACAGTCAGAAGGGAGAGGAGGAGGGAGAGTCAGAGGATAGAGAGGGGGAGGGAAAGAGTCAGAGGACAGAGACGGGAGGGAGAGAGTGAGAGGAGAGAGAGGGGGAGGGAGAGAGTGAGAGGAGAGAGAGGGGAGGGAGAGAGTCAGAGGATAGAGGGGGAGGGAGAGAGTGAGAGGAGAGAGAGGGGGAGGGACAGAGTCAGAGGGTAGAGAGGGGGAGGGAGAGAGAGAGTCAGAGGACAGAGAGGGGGAGGGAGAGAGTCAGAGTGTAGAGAGGGGGAGGGAGAGAGTGAGAGGATAGAGAGGAGAGAGAGAGTCAGAGGACAGAGAGGGGGAGGGAGAGAGTCAGAGTGTAGAGAGGGGGAGGGAGAGAGTGAGAGGATAGAGAGGGGAGGGAGAGAGTGAGAGGATAGAGAGGGGAGGGAGAGAGTGAGAGGATAGAGAGGGGAGGGTGTGAGTGAGAGGATAGAGAGGGCGAGGGAGAGAGTGAGAGGATAGAGAGGGGAGGGAGAGAGTGAGAGGATAGAGAGGGGAGGGAGAGAGTGAGAGGATAGAGAGGGGAGGGTGTGAGTGAGAGGATAGAGAGGGGAGGGAGAGAGTGAGAGGATAGAGAGGGGAGGGAGAGAGTGAGAGGATAGAGAGGGGAGGGAGAGAGTGAGAGGATAGAGAGGGGGAGGGAGAGAGTGAGAGGATAGAGAGGGGAGGGAGAGAGTGAGAGGATAGAGAGGGGGAGACAGTAAGAGGATAGAGAGGGGGAGACAGTGAGAGGATAGAGGGGGGGAGACAGTGAGAGGATAGAGAGGGGGGGAGTCAGAGGGTAGAGAGGGGGGGGTCAGAGGGTAGAGAGGGGGAGGGAGAGAGTGAGAGGATGGAGAGGGGGAGGGAGACAGTGAGAGGATAGAGAGGGGGGGAGTCAGAGGATAGAGAGGGGGGGGAGTCAGAGGATAGAGGGGGAGGGAGAGAGTGAGAGGGTGGGGGGGGGGGAGACAGTGAGAGGATAGAGAGGGGGGGAGAGAGTCAGAGGATAGAGAGGGGGGGAGACAGTGAGAGGATAGAGAGGGGGGGGAGTCAGAGGATAGAGAGGGGCAGGGAGACAGTAAGAGGATAGAGAGGGGGGGAGAGAGTCAGAGGATAGAGAGGGGCAGGGAGACAGTGAGAGGATAGAGAGGGGGGGGGACAGTGAGAAAGGGTGAAGTCTGTGTGCACGTCTCCACTTCTCCACTTCACTTTGTCAGTGACCTTGAGTTCCACAGATACACACCTCTGATCCTCCTCCATAGTCCCTCCTTCACAACCCAGAGGACTCACACTAACCAGCACAGGAGGGGGTTGACACTAACCCTCCCTCCGTGTGCATGTATGGCAATGATTTTGCATCTGTGTGTGTGTGTGTGTGTGTGTGTGTGTGTGTGTGTGTCTGCGCGTCTGTGTGTGTGTGCGCTCACGTCTCTGAATGTGTGTGTAGCATACCGAAGCCCACTGGTGGGTGAACCATGGCGTGGAGTGCAAGCCAAGTGTGAATGTCCTTGATGATGTCGTCACACGGCTCCCTCTAGGGGCGGGTGACGGGGAATTACAAGCTGTCTCGGTCACTGACAGATGGGACTATTACAATGTTATCGGCCTTAAGAAGATTAGATAAACCGCAACACGACCATATGTCACTGACAGAGACAGTCATATGTTAATCAGAGAGACACACTGTGAAACAGCCCAGGGCATGGACTCACACACTGGTTGGCACAGGGTGAGAGGAGGGGTACGGAACACCACTTCACTGAAATATTAAGTACCACATTCTGGACAGACAGCAGAGGGGGGGGAGAACCACACAAAGTGAGCGAGAGAGCGAGAGCCACACAAAGTGAGTGAGAGAGAGCCACACAAAGTGAGCGAGGGAGAGAGAGAGCCACACAAAGTGAGTGAGAGAGAGCCACACAAAGTGAGCGAGAGAGAGAGCGAGAGAGAGCCACACAAAGTGAGCGAGGGAGAGAGAGAGAGCCACACAAAGTGAGCGAGGGAGAGAGAGCCACACAAAGTGAGAGAGAGAGAGCCACACAAAGTGAGCGAGAGAGAGAGCGAGAGAGAGACACACAAAGTGAGCGAGGGAGAGAGAGAGAGAGCCACACAAAGTGAGCGAGGGAGAGAGAGAGCCACACAAAGTGAGCCAGAGAGAGCCACACAAAGTGAGCGAGGGAGAGAGAGAGAGAGCCACACAAAGTGAGCGAGGGAGAGAGAGAGCCACACAAAGTGAGCCAGAGAGAGAGAGAGAGACACAAAGTGAGCGAGGGAGAGAGAGAGAGAGCCACACAAAGTGAGCGAGGGAGAGAGAGAGACACAAAGTGAGTGAGGGAGAGAGAGAGAGACACAAAGTGAGCGAGAGAGAGAGAGAGACACAAAGTGAGCGAGAGAGAGAGAGAGACACAAAGTGAGCGAGAGAGAGAGAGAGAGAGAGAGACACAAAGTGAGCGAGAGAGAGCCACACAAAGTGAGCGAGGGAAAGAGAGAGAGACACACAAAGTGAGGGAGAGAGAGACACAAAGTGAGCGAGGGAGAGAGAGCCACACAAAGTGAGCGAGGGAGAGAGAGAGCCACACAAAGTGAGCGAGGGAGAGGGAGAGCCACACAAAGTGAGCGAGAGAGAGCCACACAAAGTGAGCGAGAGAGCCACACAAAGTGAGCGAGAGAGAGCCACACAAAGTGAGCGAGAGAGAGCCACACAAAGTGAGCGAGAGAGAGAGCGAGAGAGAGCCACACAAAGTGAGCGAGGGAGAGAGAGAGAGCCACACAAAGTGAGCGAGGGAGAGAGAGAGCCACACAAAGTGAGCCAGAGAGAGCCACACAAAGTGAGCGAGAGAGAGAGAGAGCCACACAAAGTGAGCGAGAGAGAGAGAGAGCCACACAAAGTGAGCGAGGGAGGGAGAGAGAGAGAGCCACAGAAAGTGAGCGAGAGAGAGAGAGACACACAAAGTGAGAGAGAGAGAGACACAAAGTGAGCGAGAGAGAGAGAGACACAAAGTGAGCGAGGGAGAGAGAGAGAGAGAGAGAGAGAGAGAGACAAAGTGAGCGAGGGAGAGAGAGAGACAGTGAGCGAGGGAGAGAGAGAGACACAAAGTGAGTGAGGGAGAGAGAGAGAGAGACAAAGTGAGCGAGAGAGAGAGAGACACAAAGTGAGCGAGAGAGAGAGAGAGAGAGAGAGAGAGACACAAAGTGAGCGAGAGAGAGCCACACAAAGTGAGCGAGGGAGAGAGAGAGAGACACACAAAGTGAGGGAGAGAGAGACACAAAGTGAGCGAGGGAGAGAGAGAGAGAGACAAAGTGAGCGAGGGAGAGAGAGAGAGCCACACAAAGTGAGCGAGGGAGAGGGAGAGCCACACAAAGTGAGCGAGAGAGAGGGAGAGCCACACAAAGTGAGCGAGAGAGAGCCACACAAAGTGAGCGAGAGAGAGCCACACAAAGTGAGCGAGAGAGCCACACAAAGTGAGCGAGAGAGAGCCACACAAAGTGAGCGAGAGAGAGAGAGAGAGCGAGAGAGAGCCACACAAAGTGAGTGAGGGAGAGAGAGAGAGAGAGCCACACAAAGTGAGCGAGGGAGAGAGAGAAGGAGAGACACACAAAGTGAGCGAGAGAGAGCCACACAAAGTGAGTGAGAGAGAGAGCCACAAAGTGAGCGAGAGAGAGAGAGAGCCACACAAAGTGAGCGAGAGAGAGACACAAAGTGAGTGAGGGAGAGAGAGAGAGACAAAGTGAGCGAGGGAGAGAGAGAGAGAGAGAGAGAGACACACAAAGTGAGCGAGGGAGAGAGAGCGCCACACAAAGTGAGCGAGCGAGCGAGGGAGAGAGAGAGCCACACAAAGTGAGCGAGGGAGAGAGAGAGCCACACAGTGAGCGAGGGAGAGAGAGAGAGCCACACAAAGTGAGCGAGAGAGAGCCACACAAAGTGAGCGAGAGAGAGCCACACAAAGTGAGCGAGAGCGAGACACACAAAGTGAACGAGGGAGAGAGAGAGCCACACAAAGTGAGAGAGGGGAAAAGAAGCAGAGAGACCGAGAGAGAGAAATGGAGGGATACAGTGTCATGCCACTGAGCACAGTTAAAAGCTTGTCACAAGAGGTGGGTTCACATTCATCCTTTGTTAATCCCTCTGTTCCTGTCATCCGTCTACATCTGATCCATCTGCTTCTCCTCTGCACTGTTTCTCTGTTTCAGCAAGGACGGCAACGGAAAGCACTATCGCTCCCTCACTCTATCCATCCCCTCTCGCTCTCCCTCCCTCCCCCTCCCATCTAGCCCCCCTCCCCTCCCCACCCGCTCCCCCTCCCTACATCCCCTCCAGCTATTTCTCTTCTAGCAGGCTTGATTAGCAGTCGGGAGCTGACCACATGGTGGATACGGACTGACACACATGCAGGAAGGCACACACACACACTGAAGAGGCAGAGGGCCAGTTTCAGCTGGTTCTATTGGCCCCTGGTAGAGAGAGAGACTACCATTTAAAATGTCACACTGCTTGCATGACACAATACACAGTTGAGAATCAGATAGAAACTCTGCTAGTCACCGTAGACTGCACTTATTGTTATTGTCAGCCAGAGATGAGGAGGAGGAGGAGGAGGAGGAAGAGAGGAGGGTATGAGGAGGAGATGAGGGGGTGAGAGAGATAGAGGTAAGAAAGAGGACAGCGACAGTGAGACAGGCCTCAATCACAAGGATTAGCTACGAACAGCCAGCTACTGACTGTCTGCCACAGATGATCAGGAACACAAGCTTCAATCCAACAGTTAAAACAGGGCCCCTGCTCTCCTCTTCCATCATAAAGGGGACCCACATACAGTAGCTGTGTGTGAGAGAGATTCACTGGGACCAGGACTAGTGGACTTTCCTTTAGAGCAGGGGCTGCCAAACTTTTTTGACCTACGACCCCATTTTGATATCTGAAAATGCTGTAATTAACAGCCAATGTTCACTTTTCATTTTATTTGGTGCTATGGGAGTCAATTTCAAAACATTCTAACAGTCTTTCTGATTGTCTTCTCAACTCACCATCACAAACCTTTAATATGGGGCTACGACAGTCTTATCTCACCAGCACTAATGAGGTGGGTGTGCTTGATGCATGTCGCGTCTGAGCTTGTCAATGTCAGGGGGCGTGGTCGACAGCACACATCTCATTTCTGCTGTCACATCCAACCTGGATCCATACTCTGTTTTAGCACGGAATCCAGCTTCATACAGATATGAGCTGGCGAAAGGTACAATTAGCTGTAACGCTCTGAGGGAGACCACAGGACCCTTGGAGTCAGGCACCAAAACTCCTCACTAGTGACCCATGAATGAGTTGTCTGCAGCATTCGGTCACATGACACCTCGATCAGCTGTTGGATTTCACTCACCGGCATGTCAGCCGAGCCTGGATCACAGTCAGACAGATTGGGAAGAAGGTCCCAAAGTGCTCTGCCAAGCACTGGAGGTGAGCAGTCATCACTCGTGTAAGACACTTACTGATGCAGTTTTGTGTAAGAAACATGCACAGCGGAAGGGAAGAGGGTACGGTTCTCTTTTGAAAGGCTCTCCGGGGGGAACACTAAAACATTCTACAGATGAGTGACTGAATCACTGGATTCAGAGTATGCTTGCGTTCAGTTCCTTTAGTTTTCAAAATATGTCTGTTACAGAGGCAGAGACATTTTCTTTTCTTTACACTGAAAGTCAACCAAGTCATTTAATGAATGACAACAGATCCTCTCTCAATGCTAAAAATGTTTCCAACACTCCCCCTCGATAACCACCAAGAACAACATCATGCTCTGATCTCATATCTCCACATAGTTTAGTCAACAGGCAGAGGATGTGGTTTGACCTAGTTTACAACGGAAGTTACCTGCTACAGTATCTCTCAGAGTTCTGTGCTCAGCTCTTTTGTCACCAGCTGCTCTCGGTGTGTCATACAATGCGTCCATATGGCAGAGACACATTCAGAACTAGAGTGCAGAGCCCTGCCCTCCGTCCCGCCATAGATGGAGCCCCATCTGTGGGAAAGCCCACCATTCAATCCGTTCATCCTCAATATAGCCACACAGCACACTGAACATCCCCTGTGCTGTTTCCTGCTCGGGAATCGTGAGACGGAACAATATGTCCTCACAAAAAGCATCCCGACATGTACAACGGGAGGAAAAGTCAATGGATGGCATCTCTGCCCTCGCAGAGAGCATAAGTGGAGGTCGAGCGGGAGAAGCAAAGCTCGAGTCATGTGTCCTCCGAAACATGACTCGCCAAGCCGCGCTTCTCAACCCCCGCTCGCTTAACACGGATGCCAGCTGCACCAATGTGTCGGAGGAAACACCATTCAACTGACGACTGAAGTCAGCCTGCAGGCGCGGCACAAGGAGTCGCTAGAGGGCAGAAAAAAATCATATTTTCCCTAACCCCTACCACTAACCCCTAACCCTTACCACTAACCCCAACCCCTACTCACTAACCCCTACCACTAACCCCAACCCTTACCACTAACCCCAACCCCTACTCCCTAACCCCTACCACTAACCCCTACCCCCTAACCCCTACCCCCTACCCATTATCCTAATTGTAACCGTAAACCCTAAGCTTAAAATAGCCTTTATCTTCATGGGAACTTTCCTTGTTACACACACACACAGGAGATCCTGGTCCCAGTGAGTCATTCTCTCACACACAGGAGATCCTGGTCCCAGTGAGTCATTCTCTCACACACGAGATCCTGGTCCCAGTGAGTCATTCTCACACACACAGGAGATCCTGGTCCCAGTGAGTCATTCTCACACACACAGGAGATCCTGGTCCCAGTGAGTCATTCTCTCACACACGAGATCCTGGTCCCAGTGAGTCATTCTCTCACACACGAGATCCTGGTCCCAGTGAGTCATTCTCTCACACACAGGAGATCCTGGTCCCAATGAGTCATTCTCTCACACACGAGATCCCGGTCCCAGTGAGTCATTCTCTCACACACAGGAGATCCCGGTCCCAGTGAGTCATTCTCTCACACACAAGAGATCCTGGTCCCAGTGAGTCATTCTCTCACACACGAGATCCTGGTCCCAGTGAGTCACTCTCTCACACACGAGATCCTGGTCCCAGTGAGTCATTCTCTCACACACGAGATCCTGGTCGCAGTGAGTCATTCTCTCACACACACGAGATCCTGGTCCCAGTGAGTTATTCTCACACACACACAGGAGATCCTGGTCCCAGTGAGTTATTCTCACACACACAGGAGATCCTGGTCCCAGTGAGTTATTCTCACACACACAGGAGATCCTGGTCCCAGTGAGTCATTCTCACACACACAGGAGATCCTGGTCCAAGTGAGTCATTCTCACACACACAGGAGATCCTGGTCCCAGTGAGTCATTCTCACACACACAGGAGATCCTGGTCCAAGTGAGTCATTCTCACAAACAGAGGAGATCCTGGTCCCAGTGCTGCGGAGGGTGAGACCCAGTCTAGCTAGCCCTTCCCAACACATTACACCTCCCACGGGTTGCCAGATCCTGAGGTGTTCATTATTTCACCCCTTTTCCTCCCCAATTTCGTGATATCCAAGAGGTAGTTACAGTACTGTCCCATCGCTGAAACTCCCCTATGAGAGGGGCCACTAGCGAGGCCCCCTCCGGAGGTGTTTCTAATATGCATTCCAGCCTTAACACCCAATGGGATTCCCTCTACCCCCAACCCCGCTTTACACATAAATCCTCTCCTAAAACATCTGTCTCCGAAACTCTTGGACACAATTACATGGGCACACAAAACCAACAGACAAGCATCCCAAGAGACTAGCCTCCATCTCCTTGCTCAGCTGGATTAGAGTACTGTAAAATATCTAGTGTGTGTGTGTGTCTGTGTGTGTGTGTGTGTGTGTGTGTGTGTAAGCTGGTTGGTCTACTAGAGACACCATAGTGTGTGTGATCCAGTCAGACGGGCGTTAAAGCTGCAGTTAGCTCCAGAGTCAGCCTTACACACCAACGCTGCCACAGATAGATGCTTCAGCACCGAGACATATGCACAGAGAGGCCGAGTGAGCGAGAGAGAGACACACACCCACACTTAGAGGCCTTCACAGACTGCCTAGACCTCAGCCCTGTTTATGGTGTGTGGAGCAGGATGTAGCTGTACCTACATTGAGAAGGTGGTGGAGCGTGTGTGTGTGTGAAGCTAAGGATTTCTTTTGTAGTGTCACGGCTCAGTGAGTGTGTCAGCCTGTGTTGAGGCTCACAAAGGAACTAAAGAGGTGACAGCTGTATGAACTTTTTAGCATTTAACTCCTTGGTGCATTTACTGATTCACACAAACACAGTGAAAGACAGCAGCGATGGATACACTCTCTTCCTCTCATTGGGGCTCAGATGTGATGGCAGTAGATGGTGAGTGACGAAGCAAAAGGCACAAGCAGACAGAGTAAAGAGAGGATGGAACCCATTACCCACACTGATACGCTCACAAACACTAGGCTTGGGCGGTATACAGATTTATATACAGTCATACCGTTCTCCTGCCATCCCGGGATTTATGGTATTACTGGCATAGCACACAAGAGGGTGCTAAAAACACAACAAAAATCCATTGGGCCTCTTATAAACATGCTAACAAAATCACACAGACGCTGTTATCTAAATGTTAACGAGCTAAAATGAACATAAGCTAATTGCAAAGACAGGCAAAGCATAGCTAGCAGCTACCGAATGTCATTCTCGGTGAGTGTGGACATTTACAAGTGAACGAGAGAAATTGTGCAAATGAACAAAGTTGTGATTAGGGATGGGTACCGAAACAAGGCCTTAAACGGGCCCCGGGGATAAATTGTGAAATATCGTAGTATCGATAAGCTCCGACGTTATCGTTTCTGCTTTCGGTACCGGAGAAATTGAGGAAATACATTTCCTATTTATTATTGCTACATAAATGTTATCGTGCACATTTTCTCATCAACCGTTAATAATTTGCAGTAAGATTAAGACATTCATCTATGATGCATTTTCGCTATTCCCAATCCAGAAGAGAGATCTCTCTCACGGTACAGCACACGCACACGCACACGCGCGAAAGACCCTGCTCTTAATTAGTGACGATGGCGGAGAGAACTAAGCGTTCAAAAGTGTGGTTACACATCACCAGAGTCGATGCTCGTTGCCACAAGTGCAACAAGACTTTTGCTTGTAACGGCTGGAAACATGAGCAATCTGTCCAAACATTAAGAAAAGTGCATCATGTACAGGCAGAGAAACAGTTTGACTGCCCAGCTCGTCGTTCATCTCTCGTCTGATCTACGTTAGGTATGTATGCTAGCAGCCTAGAGCCAACACACAGAGTTAACTAGATTATGAGAACATGGGTTCATGATGAATAGTAACTAACCTGAAATTCAAATCAACAATTTAAAGATTTTGAAACTTTTTTGTTAAAGTTGCAGCTACAATGAACCAACCCACTCCTCCCTCTAACACAGCTGGTCCAAGCCAAAGACAAGCCCAAAGCCCCTTCACGCTGGCAGCCAGTGGGAGGATGACTGAGGAGAGGGTGAATGAGTGACACCTAGCTGTGACTAAGTTCATAGTGAAAGGCCTACAGCCCTTTGCAACAGCGGAGTCCAAGTGCTTTAGGTAACAGTCTGTCAGTATATATTGAGTTGTATTCATGTTTAGGATATAGTAGTATAAAAGGGTTGTATGTTAGTCTCATCACTCTGCAATACACAATAATTCAATAATGATAATTCAACACATGAAAACTATATATTTTTTTACTGTAGGGAGATGAGCAAGGCACTCAACCCCAAATATACCCCTTCCTCCCGGAGTTACCTCAGTGACACATTCATTCCTACCTAGTATGGTGTAGAAAAGGCCAATGTGATCACTGAGCTGAAGGACGTGCCAAACCTGGCCATCACATTAGACAGGTGGACCAGCCTCTGCCAGGACCCCTATCTCACTGTTACAGTACACTACACAAGCCAGGGCAGTGTAAACCAGAAGGTCCTCCACACCAGGGCAGTGTAAAACAGAAGGTCCTCCCCACACCAGGGTAGTGTAAAACAGAAGGTCCTCCCCACACCAGGGTAGTGTAAAACAGAAGGTCCTCCCCACACCAGGGTAGTGTAAACCAGAAGGTCATCCACACCAGGGCAGTGTAAAACAGAAGGTAATCCACACCAGGGCAGTGTAAAACAGAAGGTCATCCCCACACCAGGGCAGTGTAAAACAGAAGGTCCTCCCCACACCAGGGCAGTGTAAAACAGAAGGTCCTCCCCACACCAGGGCAGTGTAAAACAGAAGGTCCTCCCCACACCAGGGCAGTGTAAAACAGAAGGGCCTCCACACCAGGGCAGTGTAAAACAGACAGTCTTCCACACCAGGGCAGTGTAAAACAGAAGGGCCTCCACACCAGGGCAGTGTAAAACAGACAGTCTTCCACACCAGGACAGTGTAAAACAGAAGGTCCTGCACACCAGGACAGTGTAAAACAGAAGGTCCTCCACACCAGGGCAGTGTAAAACAGAAGGTCCTCCACACCAGGGCAGTGTAAAACAGAAGGTCCTCCACACCAGGGCAATGTAAAACAGAAGGTCATCCACACCAGGGCAGTGTAAAACAGAAGGTCCTCCACACCAGGGTAGTGTAAAACAGAAGGTCCTCCACACCAGGGCAGTGTAAAACAGAAGGTCCTCCACACCAGGGCAGTGTAAAACAGAAGGTCATCCACACCAGGGCAGTGTAAAACAGAAGGTCCTACACACCAGGGCAGTGTAAAACAGAAGGTCCTCCACACCAGGGCAGTGTAAAACAGAAGGTCCTCCACACCAGGGCAGTGTAAAACAGAAGTTCCTCCCAACACCAGGGTAGTGTAAAACAGAAGGGCCTCCACATCAGGGCAGTGTACAACAGAAGGGCCTCCACATCAGGGTAGTGTAAAACAGAAGGTCCTCCACACCAGGGCAGTGTAAAACAGAAGGTCCTCCACACCAGAACAGTGTAAAACAGAAGGTCCTCCACACCAGGGAGCGGCAGAGGGGATTCTCAGACATTCTGGAAGAGAGCCGAGCAAGATTGTAGCCGTGACTGTTGATAATGCTGGCAGTATGGATGTTGCAATCAAGAGGCTACACATCCTAAAAATAGGATGCTTTGCACACACAACAAAATGGCAGCGCAGAAAATCTACAAAATGACTTCCATTGATAAATGGACAGCCCGAATCAGAGCAGTGGGCGTGTCCAAAACAGTCTTGAAGGAAAAGCAGCAGCTCCTTGGTAAGAAGCCAGTTCAGTCAATTAAAGTTATTTAGAAATTCCCACATTTAACAATTCAAGTCAATATTTAAGTGTGCAGTAATTAAATGTATATGTTGTATATGTTGTTATTTGTTGTTGTTTCAGTCCTTCTGCAACACTCACTCATCCTTGATGTGAAGACTAGAGGTCAACCGATTAATCGGAATGACCGATTAATTGGGGCCGATTTCAAGTTTTCATAACAATCGGAAATCTGTATTTTTGGAAACAGATTTTTTTTTTTTTACAACTTTATTTAACTAGAAAAGTCAGTTAAGAACACCTTATTTTCAATGGCGGCCTAGGAACGGTGGGTTAGCTGCCTTGTTCAGGGGCAGAACCACAGATTTTTACCTTGTCAGCTCTGGGATTCAATCTTGCAACCTTACGGTTAACTAGTTCAACGCTCTAACCACCTGCCTCACGAGGAGCCTGCCTGTTACGCGAATGCAGTAAGAAGCCAAGGTAAGTTCCTAGCTAGCATTAAACTTATCTTATAAAAAACAATCAATCAATCATAAATCACCAGTTATAACTACACATGGTTGATGATATTACTAGTTTATCTAGCGTGTCCTGCGTTGCATATAATCGATGCAACACTGGGGGATGATTTAACAAAAGCACATTTGCGAAAAAAGCACAATTGTTGCATGACTGTACCCCTAACATAAACACCAATGCCTTTCTTAAAATCCAGACACAGAAGTATATATTTTTAAACCTGCATATTTAGCTAAAAGAAATCCAGGTTAGCAGGCAATATTCTCTTGCGTTCAGTTCTCTTGCGTTCATTGCACGCAGAGTCGGGGTATATACACAACAGTTTGGGCAGCCTGGCTCATTGCGAACTAATTTGGCAGAATTTTACATAATTATGGCATAACATTGAAGGTTGTACAATATAACAAGAATATTTAGACTTGGGGATGCCACCCGTTAGATAAAATACAGAACGGTTCCGTATTTCACTGAAAGAATAAACGTTTTGTTTTCGAAATGATAGTTTCCGGATTCGACCATATTAATGACCTATTTCTGTGTGTTATGTTATAATTAAGTCTATTATTTGATAATTGATAGAGCAGTATGACTGAGCGATGGTAGGCAGCAGCAGGCTTGTAAGCATTCATTCAAACAGCACTGTCGTGCGTTTTGCCAGAAGCTCTTCGCAAGCAAGAGCTGTTCATGACTTCAAGCCTATCAGTCTAATGGCTGGTGTAACCAATGTGAAATGGCTAGCTAGTTAGCGGGGTGCGCTCTAACAGCGTTTCAAACGTCACTCGATCTGAGACTTGGAGTAGTTATTCCCCTTGCTCTGCAAGGGCCGCAGCTTTTGTGGAGCGATGAGTAACGCTGCTTCGAGTGTGGCTGTTGTCGATGTGTTCCTGGTTCGAGCCCAGGTAGGGGCGAGGAGAGGAACGGAAGCTATACTGTTACACTGGCAATATTAAAGTGCCTATAAGAACATCCAATAGTCAAAGGTATATGAAATACAAATGGTATAGAGAGAGTCCTATAATAACTACAACCTAACACTTCTTACCTGAGAATATTGAAGACTCATGTTAAAAGGAACCACCAACTTTCATATGTTCTCATGTTCTGAGCAAGGAACGCTAGCTTTTTTATATGGCACATATTGCACTTTTACTTCTCCAACACTTTGGTTTTGCATTATTTAAACCAAATTGAACATGTTTCATTATTTATTTGAGGATAAATTGATTTTTATTGATGTATTATATTAAGTTAAAATAAGTGTTCATTCAGTATTGTTGTAATTGTCATTATTATAATATATATATTTTTAAATATATATATGTATTTTTAAATATATATATATATATATATATATATATATATATATATATATATATATATATATATATATATATATATATATATATATATATATATATATATATATATATATATATATATATATATATATTTTTTTTTTAAATATATATTTTTTTGGTCCTCCTATAATCATATTCGGTCGACCTCCAGTGAAGACCAGATGGAACTCTATCTAATGAGAGATTCATGGAGCAGTATCCAGCGATCCAAGCAGCAGCATTGGACCCACGACTGTGAAAAGCAATGACCAAGGATAACCTGGACCATCTGAAAGACGAGGACTTCCATAAGACTGAGGAGTTTGACCAGTTCATCAGAATCCTCTATACATCCACACTGTGTGTGTCATGTGAATAGAATGCCACCTGTGGACAGATCATATCCATCCTCCACAAACTGGAAGAGAACTTCACTGTGAAAAATGAAGATACAACGTTTGTGACAACCATCAAAGAGAAGGTGTGGGAGAACCTCTCCGAGCGCTATCAGGATGAGGACATTCAAGCCTTCCTGCATCAAGCCACAGCAATGGACCCCAGATTTAAAGAGAGGCCGGTGAGTGATGCCACCTGGGACAGGCTGAGGAAGGCAACTGTTGAGGCCAATGTGACAGGAGCAACACCAGGGCTGTAAGAGGAGCCGGAGCAGACAGACACAAAGCACCAGCAACAGGAGGAGGAGTCTGAAGGAGAAGGAGTGCATTGGAGTGCCTTGGAGGAGCTGTCTCAGATGAGGACAGGGAGTTGAGGTTGATGATCCAACAGGACACCTGGTCCCTCACCCTCAGCGAGCGTGTTGACCTAGAGTTGGAGCTCTACAAAGGCCTGCCTCCCATCCCCATGGCTGAAGATCCTAGTAGTGGTGGGAGAAGAGAGCTACTCTGCCCCTCCTCACAAACATTGCAACAAGCTACCTCTGTGCTCAAGCCTCCTCCACCCCTAGTCAGAGGGTATTTTCGACTGCAGGGAACACAATAAGCCAGGAGAGGTCCCGACTTCTGCCAGAGAAGGCAAATATGTTGATCTTTCTCCAGAACTGCTAAGAAGTGTTAGTCCTTTTACAGCCTACCTGCAGGCCCCACCCATGTTGCTCTATACCACTGTCTTTTATTTTACAGCCTACCTGCAGGCCCCACCCATGTTGCTCTATACCACTGTATTGTCTTTTACAGCCTACCTGCAGGCCCCACCCATGTTGCTCTATACCACTGTCTTATCTTTTACAGCCTACCTGCAGGCCCCACCCATGTTGCTCTATACCACTGTCTTATCTTTTACAGTCTACCTGCAGGCCCCACCCATGTTGCTCTATACCACTGTATTGTCTTTTACAGCCTACCTGCAGGCCCCACCCATGTTGCTCTATACCACTGTCTTATCTTTTACAGTCTACCTGCAGGCCCCACCCATGTTGCTCTATACCACTGTCTTTTCTTTTACAGTCTACCTGCAGGCCCCACCCATGTTGCTCTATACCACTGTATTGTCTTTTACAGTCTACCTGCAGGCCCCACCCATGTTGCTCTATACCACTATATTGTCTTTTACAGTCTACCTGCAGGCCCCACCCGTGTTGCTCTATACCACTGTCTTATCTTTTACAGTCTACCTGCAGGCCCCACCCATGTTGCTCTATACCACTGTATTGTCTTTTACAGCCTACCTGCAGGCCCCACCCATGTTGCTCTATACCACTGTATTGTCTTTTACAGCCTACCTGCAGGCCCCACCCATGTTGCTCTATACCACTGTCTTATCTTTTACAGTCTACCTGCAGGCCCCACCCATGTTGCTCTATACCACTGTCTTATCTTTTACAGTCTACCTGCAGGCCCCACCCATGTTGCTCTATACCACTGTCTTATCTTTTACAGTCTACCTGCAGGCCCCACCCATGTTGCTCTATACCACTGTCTTTTCTTTTACAGTCTACCTGCAGGCCCCACCCATGTTGCTCTATACCACTGTATTGTCTTTTACAGTCTACCTGCAGGCCCCACCCATGTTGCTCTATACCACTGTATTGTCTTTTACAGTCTACCTGCAGGCCCCACCCATGTTGCTCTATACCACTGTCTTATCTTTTACAGTCTACCTGCAGGCCCCACCCATGTTGCTCTATACCACTGTCTTATCTTTTACAGCCTACCTGCAGGCCCCACCCATGTTGCTCTATACCACTGTATTGTCTTTTACAGCCTACCTGCAGGCCCCACCCATGTTGCTCTATACCACTGTCTTATCTTTTACAGTCTACCTGCAGGCCCCACCCATGTTGCTCTATACCACTGTATTGTCTTTTACAGCCTACCTGCAGGCCCCACCCATGTTGCTCTATACCACTGTATTGTCTTTTACAGTCTACCTGCAGGCCCCACCCATGTTGCTCTATACCACTGTATTGTCTTTTACAGCCTACCTGCAGGCCCCACCCATGTTGCTCTATACCACTGTCTTATCTTTTACAGTCTACCTGCAGGCCCCACCCATGTTGCTCTATACCACTGTCTTATCTTTTACAGTCTACCTGCAGGCCCCACCCGTGTTGCTCTATACCACTGTCTTTTCTTTTACAGCCTACCTGCAGGCCCCACCCATGTTGCTCTATACCACTGTATTGTCTTTTACAGTCTACCTGCAGGCCCCACCCATGTTGCTCTATACCACTGTATTGTCTTTTACAGTCTACCTGCAGGCCCCACCCATGTTGCTCTATACCACTGTATTGTCTTTTACAGTCTACCTGCAGGCCCCACCCATGTTGCTCTATACCACTGTCTTATCTTTTACAGTCTACCTGCAGGCCCCACCCATGTTGCTCTATACCACTGTCTTATCTTTTACAGCCTACCTGCAGGCCCCACCCATGTTGCTCTATACCACTGTCTTATCTTTTACAGTCTACCTGCAGGCCCCACCCGTGTTGCTCTATACCACTGTCTTTTCTTTTACAGCCTACCTGCAGGCCCCACCCATGTTGCTCTATACCACTGTATTGTCTTTTACAGTCTACCTGCAGGCCCCACCCATGTTGCTCTATACCACTGTATTGTCTTTTACAGTCTACCTGCAGGCCCCACCCATGTTGCTCTATACCACTGTATTGTCTTTTACAGTCTACCTGCAGGCCCCACCCATGTTGCTCTATACCACTGTCTTATCTTTTACAGTCTACCTGCAGGCCCCACCCATGTTGCTCTATACCACTGTCTTATCTTTTACAGCCTACCTGCAGGCCCCACCCATGTTGCTCTATACCACTGTCTTATCTTTTACAGTCTACCTGCAGGCCCCACCCGTGTTGCTCTATACCACTGTATTGTCTTTTACAGCCTACCTGCAGGCCCCACCCATGTTGCTCTATACCACTGTCTTTTCTTTTACAGCCTACCTGCAGGCCCCACCCATGTTGCTCTATACCACTGTATTGTCTTTTACAGCCTACCTGCAGGCCCCACCCATGTTGCTCTATACCACTGTCTTATCTTTTACAGTCTACCTGCAGGCCCCACCCATGTTGCTCTATACCACTGTATTGTCTTTTACAGCCTACCTGCAGGCCCCACCCATGTTGCTCTATACCACTGTATTGTCTTTTACAGTCTACCTGCAGGCCCCACCCATGTTGCTCTATACCACTGTATTGTCTTTTACAGCCTACCTGCAGGCCCCACCCATGTTGCTCTATACCACTGTCTTATCTTTTACAGTCTACCTGCAGGCCCCACCCATGTTGCTCTATACCACTGTATTGTCTTTTACAGCCTACCTGCAGGCCCCACCCATGTTGCTCTATACCACTGTATTGTCTTTTACAGTCTACCTGCAGGCCCCACCCATGTTGCTCTATACCACTGTATTGTCTTTTACAGCCTACCTGCAGGCCCCACCCATGTTGCTCTATACCACTGTCTTATCTTTTACAGTCTACCTGCAGGCCCCACCCGTGTTGCTCTATACCACTGTCTTTTCTTTTACAGCCTACCTGCAGGCCCCACCCATGTTGCTCTATACCACTGTCTTATCTTTTACAGCCTACCTGCAGGCCCCACCCATGTTGCTCTATACCACTGTCTTATCTTTTACAGCCTACCTGCAGGCCCCACCCATGTTGCTCTATACCACTGTCTTTTCTTTTACAGCCTACCTGCAGGCCCCACCCATGTTGCTCTATACCACTGTATTGTCTTTTACAGCCTACCTGCAGGCCCCACCCATGTTGCTCTATACCACTGTATTGTCTTTTACAGTCTACCTGCAGGCCCCACCCATGTTGCTCTATACCACTGTCTTATCTTTTACAGTCTACCTGCACGCCCCACCCATGTTGCTCTATACCACTGTATTGTCTTTTACAGCCTACCTGCAGGCCCCACCCATGTTGCTCTATACCACTGTATTGTCTTTTACAGTCTACCTGCAGGCCCCACCCATGTTGCTCTATACCACTGTCTTATCTTTTACAGTCTACCTGCAGGCCCCACCCATGTTGCTCTATACCACTGTCTTATCTTTTACAGTCTACCTGCAGGCCCCACCCATGTTGCTCTATACCACTGTCTTATCTTTTACAGTCTACCTGTAGGCCCCACCCATGTTGCTCTATACCACTGTATTGTCTTTTACAGTCTACCTGCAGGCCCCACCCATGTTGCTCTATACCACTGTCTTATCTTTTACAGTCTACCTGCAGGCCCCACCCATGTTGCTCTATACCACTGTCTTATCTTTTACAGTCTACCTGCAGGCCCCACCCATGTTGCTCTATACCACTGTCTTATCTTTTACAGTCTACCTGCAGGCCCCACCCATGTTGCTCTATACCACTGTCTTATCTTTTACAGTCTACCTGCAGGCCCCACCCATGTTGCTCTATACCACTGTCTTATCTTTTACAGTCTACCTGCAGGCCCCACCCATGTTGCTCTATACCACTGTCTTATCTTTTACAGTCTACCTGCAGGCCCCACCCGTGTTGCTCTATACCACTGTCTTTTCTTTTACAGCCTACCTGCAGGCCCCACCCATGTTGCTCTATACCACTGTATTGTCTTTTACAGTCTACCTGCAGGCCCCACCCATGTTGCTCTATACCACTGTATTGTCTTTTACAGTCTACCTGCAGGCCCCACCCATGTTGCTCTATACCACTGTATTGTCTTTTACAGTCTACCTGCAGGCCCCACCCATGTTGCTCTATACCACTGTCTTATCTTTTACAGCCTACCTGCAGGCCCCACCCATGTTGCTCTATACCACTGTCTTATCTTTTACAGTCTACCTGCAGGCCCCACCCGTGTTGCTCTATACCACTGTCTTTTCTTTTACAGCCTACCTGCAGGCCCCACCCATGTTGCTCTATACCACTGTATTGTCTTTTACAGTCTACCTGCAGGCCCCACCCATGTTGCTCTATACCACTGTCTTATCTTTTACAGCCTACCTGCAGGCCCCACCCATGTTGCTCTATACCACTGTCTTATCTTTTACAGCCTACCTGCAGGCCCCACCCATGTTGCTCTATACCACTGTCTTATCTTTTACAGTCTACCTGCAGGCCCCACCCGTGTTGCTCTATACCACTGTATTGTCTTTTACAGCCTACCTGCAGGCCCCACCCATGTTGCTCTATACCACTGTCTTTTCTTTTACAGCCTACCTGCAGGCCCCACCCATGTTGCTCTATACCACTGTATTGTCTTTTACAGCCTACCTGCAGGCCCCACCCATGTTGCTCTATACCACTGTATTGTCTTTTACAGTCTACCTGCAGGCCCCACCCATGTTGCTCTATACCACTGTCTTATCTTTTACAGTCTACCTGCAGGCCCCACCCATGTTGCTCTATACCACTGTATTGTCTTTTACAGCCTACCTGCAGGCCCCACCCATGTTGCTCTATACCACTGTATTGTCTTTTACAGTCTACCTGCAGGCCCCACCCATGTTGCTCTATACCACTGTCTTATCTTTTACAGTCTACCTGCAGGCCCCACCCATGTTGCTCTATACCACTGTCTTATCTTTTACAGTCTACCTGCAGGCCCCACCCATGTTGCTCTATACCACTGTCTTATCTTTTACAGTCTACCTGCAGGCCCCACCCATGTTGCTCTATACCACTGTATTGTCTTTTACAGTCTACCTGCAGGCCCCACCCATGTTGCTCTATACCACTGTCTTATCTTTTACAGTCTACCTGCAGGCCCCACCCATGTTGCTCTATACCACTGTCTTATCTTTTACAGTCTACCTGCAGGCCCCACCCATGTTGCTCTATACCACTGTCTTATCTTTTACAGTCTACCTGCAGGCCCCACCCATGTTGCTCTATACCACTGTCTTATCTTTTACAGTCTACCTGCAGGCCCCACCCATGTTGCTCTATACCACTGTCTTATCTTTTACAGTCTACCTGCAGGCCCCACCCGTGTTGCTCTATACCACTGTCTTTTCTTTTACAGCCTACCTGCAGGCCCCACCCATGTTGCTCTATACCACTGTCTTATCTTTTACAGTCTACCTGCAGGCCCCACCCATGTTGCTCTATACCACTGTATTGTCTTTTACAGTCTACCTGCAGGCCCCACCCATGTTGCTCTATACCACTGTATTGTCTTTTACAGTCTACCTGCAGGCCCCACCCATGTTGCTCTATACCACTGTATTGTCTTTTACAGTCTACCTGCAGGCCCCACCCATGTTGCTCTATACCACTGTCTTATCTTTTACAGCCTACCTGCAGGCCCCACCCATGTTGCTCTATACCACTGTATTGTCTTTTACAGTCTACCTGCAGGCCCCACCCATGTTGCTCTGCTCTGCTATGTTCAAAACATTGCTGTTTATTTTGCTGTAAATAATTATTTATCTCAGAAAATAAAGCAATGTTAATTCTGTTCTAAATTCATTTTTTTAAAGACAAAAACACTAGTAGGAAACACAAGGGGGGGAAATGGCAGCTGTACAGATAAGTCTGTCTTCTAAAACACGTCAGAAAGCAGTTAAGATATGTGATGGCAAACATTTAGTAGTGAATTACATTTAGTAGTGGATTACATTTAGTAGTGAATAACATTTAGTAGTGAATTACATTTAGTAGTGGATTACATTTAGTAGTGGATTACATTTAGTAGTGAATTACATTTAGTAGTGGATTACATTTAGTAGTGGATTACATTTAGTAGTGGATTACATTTAGTAGTGAATTACATTTAGTAGTGGATTACATTTAGTAGTGGATTACATTTAGTAGTGAATTGCATACATGGTTAACTTTATCACCTGATGTGCGCCGCAGCACAGAGACTGTGATAGAATGCTATGGACTCACCAGCTCCCACGTTATCCTGTTGTGCTCTTTACAACCAACACGTGACTGGCTCAACTGTTCTGGGGAACTGCGGTAAGCTTCATGTCAAATATGCTTTATCTCCTAAAAAAATTGCACATGTCAACTGCGGGTACCCACTTAAAAAGCTGCTACAAACATTCAAATGTATTTAAAAACATCAAATAAATTGTATTGACCGTAGTGATGCACCAATGACATTTTTGGCCGATATCGATATCCGATATTTTCCTTCCTTGCCAAAAAACCTGATACCAATACTTAAAATGTTAGCGGAATTAAGCATTCTAGTACAGTTAAATATTTAGCACACACAGACGCAGTGGCCTAAGGCACTACATCTCAGTGCAAGAGGCATCACTACAGTCCTTGGTTCAAATCCAGGCTGTATCACATCCAGCCGTGATTGAGAGTCCCATAGGGAGGCGCACAATTGGCCCAGCATCGCCCGGGTTTGGCTGTCATCGTAAATAAGACATTTTTCTTAACTGACTTGCCTAGTTAAATAAAGGTTACACACACCACACTGACCAAAACGTTATTTTGTTGGCATTTACGTATGTCCCCAATACGAGTAAAACATGATTAAAACCTATTTCTTTCACTTACTTGCTGTGCTGTTTCATTGTTCATTTGTTCAGTCGTTTCATTCTCAACCAGGATATCTATGGAACGCCGTTTGGGTCTTTGCATGTCAAAAAAGATACACTTCAAATAACTCTATTTGATATGTCAATAAGCTTGTTGACCAATCAGAACCTGAATATGACTGCACGGCACAAAATAATTTAATGTGTTCATTTACTTTTTAACGTAGTTATTACACATTGATTCCACTATCACTCGTATTTCATATGCCACAACGATTCATCGATACGTATGCTATGATGCTGGTAAAGTTGTCTCGCGCACCTACAGTGCCTGTCATAAAAAAAGCGTGCTAACTCATGGATGCAAACAACGTTCTTCCCCAAAAACATAGCAAACCGACAATCTGTTTCCGTAGCTATCGTAAGCTAGCCAACTATATAGCTAGGTGTCATCTAAAATAGCCCTAATTTATAAGACAGGTTTTATTTGATTAATGGGGGTCGGACCCATCTATCTATGTGACGCTAGCCACAATAAGGATTAGCCACAATAGTGGACTTCATGGTTAGCCTTCAAATTAAAAGTGTCATTGACAGTGATGCAAATTAATACAATCAGTAGAATTATGCCATAATTTAATAGATCAAGCTAAACAAGTTTGGAATGTTACAAAAAATAAATAAAAGACAATTAGTTAATTTGACAAAAATCTGTTGAAATCACACTGGATGTATTAGACTTTAGAATTGCATTGGGGGCATACTTAATTCACTGTACAGCCTTACCTATGGATTGTGGCTCAATGACACGGTGTAGTCTACTCCGTGACACCCAGAGAACATTAGCGTCAAAGCTCTTATGGCGGGACTCTGAAACAACTGAACTGAGCCACATTTACTGTCAACCTGTGTGTACTGAATACTATTCCAGAGGAAAAACAATAGTGTGGATGTTTTGGAGACTGATAGCTGAGGAGGATGTTGGGAATAAATATATTGGGTATTGAGTAGACTGTTACCCCATTTCATTGATCCCCAATCCTTAGGTGAAGCTGCACAGTGTAGTATGAATGTCAATACACACAATAGGCTGACGACAGGGGAGGGGATTTCACATAGTCAGTCCCGCGATAAGAGCTACAACGCTAATATTTAGGTAAACTCTTCAGAGTTGTGTTCTGTGGGTGTCACCAAGTAGACTGATACACCATTTAATTTCTTCACATTCCAACATTGGTTAACATGATCTAGTCTAAATATAGCATTATTACACCAATTGTAACCTTCTGCATCACTTTCAGAGGTATTTTTTATTTTGAAGGCAAACCGCAAATTCCACTATTGTGCCTACAAGCATTTCACTACACTCACATTAACATCTGCTAACCATGTGTATGTGACAAATAACATTTGATTTGATTTTGATTTGAATCCTTATTGTGGCTAGATTCACAACACATGAAGGTCAGGTCGAGCCTCACTAGCCAGATGAGGCTAGCTGGCTGCTTATAACATTAGCTTAGGGGCAACAGGGTTAATAGCTGGCTAGCTATTTATTTTCATGAACTAAAATTTAATTTAATAGGTGAACCATAATACTTACTAACAAGGACTCCTAAATCATTGCTAAGAATAGTGGAAATGACTGCAGTTTCTACTGGTCATTGTTTTCATGCTGGTTATATTAGTGCTAGCTAGGTACAAAGCTAACGCTAGCTAGCTACCCCAGGAGTTGCGTTCTAACAAGTAATGCTTTATTACCAACGCTGTATTGTAAGCACAATGTTCGTTTGCGGTGTTTGCAGACTGTTTTGTACAGTCTTTAGCTTAGTTTGTCTTTTTTTTTTCTCACTCAATTTTATCTGTCTACTAATCTCATGGTACCTCTCTCCCACTCTCCTTCTCCCCCCCCCTGTCATCTGCTCTCTCTCCCTCACACTCTCTCCCCCCTGCCCCTCCATCACACTCTCTCCCCCGCTCCCTCCCTCTCCATCACTCTCTCTCCCACCCTCCCTCCCTCTCCCCCCGCTCCCTCCCTCTCCATCACTCTCTCCCCCGCTCCCTCCCTCTCCATCACTCTCTCTCCCCCGCTCCCTCCCTCTCTCTCCCCCGCTCCCTCCCTCTCTCTCCCCCGCTCCCTCCCTCTCCCCCGCTCCCTCCCTCGCTCCCTCCCCCGCTCCCTCCCTCTCCATCACTCTCTCCCCCCGCTCCCTCCCTCTCCATCACTCTCCCCCCCGCTCCCTCCCTCTCCATCACTCTCCCCCCCGCTCCCTCCCTCTCCCCCCACTCCCTCCCTCTCCCCCCCACTCCATCACTCTCCCCCCGCTCCCTCCCTCTCCATCACTCTCCCCCCTCCCTCCCTCTCTCCCCCGCTCCCTCCCACTCTCCCCCCGCTCCCTCCCTCTCCATCACTCTCCCCCCGCTCCCTCCCTCTCTCCCCCCCGCTCCCTCCCTCTCCATCACTCTCCCCCCCGCTCCCTCCCTCTCCCCCCCGCTCCCTCCCTCTCCCCCCCGCTCCCTCCCTCTCCCCCCCACTCCCTCCCTCTCCCCCCCACTCCATCACTCTCCCCCCGCTCCCTCCCTCTCCCCCCCACTCCCTCCCTCTCCCCCCCACTCCCTCCCTCTCCCCCCCACTCCATCACTCTCCCCCCTGCTCCCTCCCTCTCCATCACTCTCCCCCCTCCCTCCCTCTCTCCCCCACACTCTCCCCCGCTCCCTCCCACTCTCCCCCCGCTCCCTCCCACTCTCCCCCCGCTCCCTCCCTCTCCATCACTCTCCCCCCGCTCCCTCCCTCTCTCCCCCCCGCTCCCTCCCTCTCCCCCACTCCCTCTCCCCCACTCCCTCCCTCCCACTCTCCCCCCCCCGCTCCCTCCCACTCTCCCCCCCGCTCCCTCCTTCTCCATCTCTCTCCCAGCGCTCCCTCCTTCTCCATCTCTCTGTCTTTTAAAGGTCAGTACTACAAACCTACTCTTTGTAAAGGTTTCTCCTGCAGTGTTTTTTTGTCTCCCAAGTACTCTCTTTTAATTACACTCTGTGGGCTCTCTTTTAATTACACTCTGTGGGCTCTCTTTTAATTACTCTGTGGGCTCTCTTTTAATTACACTCTGTGGAGTCTCTGCACTAACCCCCCCGCTCTGTGGGCTCTCTGCACTAACCCCCCCGCTCTGTAGGCTCTCTGCACTAACCCCCCCCGCTCTATGGGCTCTCTGCACTAACCCCCCCGCTCTATGGGCTCTCTGCACTAACCCCCCCCGCTCTATGGGCTCTCTGCACTAACCCCCCCGCTCTATGGGCTCTCTGCACTAACCCCCCGCTCTATGGGCTCTCTGCACTAGCCCCCCCGCTCTATGGGCTCTCTGCACTAACCCCCCCGCTCTATGGGCTCTCTGCACTAACCCCCCCGCTCTATGGGCTCTCTGCACTAACCCCCCCGCTCTATGGGCTCTCTGCACTAACCCCATTTATTAATAAACTTATTCAGAGGGATCATTGTCAGTTGTCCCCTGATTGAACAGCTGTCTCCATGTTATTTCCAGTTCAACTTAGTATAGTCTGGAGAGGAGGAGTTGGAACAGAGGAGAGGAGGCACTGCAGTAAACGTGAGAGAGTTAGGGGAGGAGAGGAGGGATGGATGGAGCGAGGGTTAGGGGAGGAGAGGAGGGATGGATGGATGGAGCGAGGGTTAGGGGAGGAGAGGAGAGGAGGGATGGATGGAGCGAGGGTTAGGGGAGGAGAGGAGAGGAGGGATGGATGGAGCGAGGGTTAGGGGAGGAGAGGAGAGGAGGGATGGATGGAGCGAGGGTTAGGGGAGGAGAGGAGAGGAGGGATGGATGGAGCGAGGGTTAGGGGAGGAGAGGAGAGGAGGGATGGATGGAGCGAGGGTTAGGGGAGGAGAGGAGGGATGGATGGAGCGAGGGTTAGGGGAGGAGAGGAGAGGAGGGATGGATGGAGCGAGGGTTAGGGGAGGAGAGGAGAGGAGGGATGGATGGAGCGAGGGTTAGGGGAGGAGAGGAGAGGAGGGATGGATGGAGCGAGGGTTAGGGGAGGAGAGGAGAGGAGGGATGGATGGAGCGAGGGTTAGGGGAGGAGAGGAGAGGAGGGATGGATGGAGCAAGGGTTAGGGGAGGAGAGGAGAGGAGGGATGGATGGAGCGAGGGTTAGGGGAGGAGAGGAGGGATGGATGGAGCGAGGGTTAGGGGAGGAGAGGAGAGGAGGGATGGATGGAGCGAGGGTTAGGGGAGGAGAGGAGGGATGGATGGATGGAGCGAGGGTTAGGGGAGGAGAGGAGGGATGGATGGAGCGAGGGTTAGGGGAGGAGAGGAGGGATGGATGGAGCGAGGGTTAGGGGAGGAGAGGAGGGATGGATGGAGCGAGGGTTAGGGGAGGAGAGGAGGGATGGATGGAGCGAGGGTTAGGGGAGGAGAGGAGGGATGGATGGATGGATGGAGCGAGGGTTAGGGGAGGAGAGGAGGGATGGATGGAGCAAGGGTTAGGGGAGGAGAGGAGGGATGGATGGAGCGAGGGTTAGGGGAGGAGAGGAGGGATGGAGCGAGGGTTAGGGGAGGAGAGGAGGGATGGAGCGAGGGTTAGGAGAGGAGAGGAGACATGAGAGGGAGATGGATCCTAATCAGAAATCTGCAGGGACACAATAATAAAACTGCCCGACATCAAATGTCAACGGAGAGAGAGAAAGAGATGTAGGCTAGAAAGAGAAAGTGAGTAACATGGAGGGAAAGGAAAAATGCAATTCTCTGATAAGTTAAATGTTTCCCCATCGGAGTGAAAGAAGCTCGGGGTTAGATGTGTGTGTGTGTGTGTGTGTGTGTGTGTGTGTGTGTGTGTGCGCACGTGTTTCTCTCTATAGCCATAAAGCCTTGAGTCAACCTTGACTTCACTCCAACAGAGTCATATTAAATCCAAACCAAATGTTCTCTATCACACACACACACACACACACCATTCTGTGCAGTGAGATTATAAAACCAAGTTATCCTCTCTTTCATTTGACTTGTCTTTATGGGCTCATCCCTGAGGATATCTGGAGACTCACTCTCTCTCCACCCTCTCTACTCCTGGAACAATGTACGCAGTATGAGAAACAACAGAGAGAGATGGAGGGGTATACTGTAGGAGAGGAAGGAGTAGTGAGGGGGAGAGAGAGATGGAGGGGTATACTGTAGGAGAGGGAGGAGTAGTGAGGGGGAGAGAGATGGAGGGGTATACTGTAGGAGAGGGAGGAGTAGTGAGGGGGAGAGAGAGATGGAGGGGTATACTGTAGGAGAGGGAGGAGTAGTGAGGGGGAGAGAGAGATGGGGGGGTATACTGTAGGAGAGGGAGGAGTATACTATAGGAGAGGGAGGAGTAGTGAGGGGGAGAGAGAGATGGAGGGGTATACTGTAGGAGAGGGAGGAGTAGTGAGGCAGAGAGAGATGGAGGGGTATACTGTAGGAGAGGGAGGAGTAGTGAGGGGGAGAGAGATGGAGGGGTATACTGTAGGAGAGGGAGGAGTAGTGAGGGGGAGAGAGAGGTGGAGGGGTATACTGTAGGAGAGGGAGGAGTATACTATAGGAGAGGGAGGAGTAGTGAGGGGGAGAGAGAGAGATGGAGGGGTATACTGTAGGAGAGGGAGGAGTATACTGTAGGAGAGGGAGGAGTAGTGAGGGGGAGAGAGAGATGGAGGGGTATACTGTAGGAGAGGGAGGAGTAGTGAGGGGGAGAGAGATGGAGGGGTATACTGTAGGAGAGAGGACTAGTGAGGGGGAGAGAGAGATGGAGGGGTATACTGTAGGAGAGGGAGGAGTAGTGAGGGGGAGAGAGATGGAGGGGTATACTGTAGGAGAGGGAGGAGTAGTGAGGGGGAGAGAGAGATGGAGGGGTATACTGTAGGAGAGGGAGAGCGAGATATGGAGGGGTATCTGTAGGAGAGGCAGAGAGATATGGAGGGGTATACTGTAGGAGAGGGAGAGAGATATGGAGGGGTATACTGTAGGAGAGGGAGAGAGATATGGAGGGGTATACTGTAGGAGAGGGGGAGAGAGATATGGAGGGGTATACTGTAGGAGAGGGAGGAGTAGTGAGGGGGAGAGAGAGATGGAGGGGTATACTGTAGGAGAGGAAGAGAGAGATGGAGGGGTATACTGTAGGAGAGGGGGAGAGAGAGGAGTAGTGAGGGGGAGAGAGAGATGGAGGGGTATACTGTAGGAGAGGGGGAGAGAGACATGGAGGGGTTGCAAAAGAGAGGAAGAGAAAAGAGTTGAACAGGAGTCAGGAGACACCCGAGGTCGAAGTTGCCCTTAAGCACAGATCTAGGATCAGTTGATCCTCTCCATAACCTCAGTGAAAATCCTACAATACAAGCTACATCTACACAGGGTTTGCTCATGCTAACCAGCTTCAGTTAGTTTCACATTCCAACTCTGGCTTCATCCGTACTACAATGGTGGATATTGCTTGTCCTTCTGACACCTACTGTAGCAGGCTTGTAACTGCATGTGCATGTTGCGCATGGTTAGACGCATAGAGAACTCGTCATTGAGACAACGGTGAAACAAGTGTCAGTGGCACATTTTCAGTTGTTCCCAAATCAAAATGAAAGAATAGTTATCTGGCAGTTTCAATAGGCTACAGTGTGAAAGAGGCTGACAATTATATTAGTCATCATTAATGCAGCCTGGTGTGAACGAGCACCTTTTTACCCAGCTAACAGCTACAAAAGTTACTGTGCGTGAAGTTTCAAATGCATTGTCATTACTAAATGTGTCAAATTACACATTACCATTGTCATTACTAAATGTGTCAAATTACACATTAACATTGTCATTACTAAATGTGTCAAATTACACATTAACATTGTCATTACTAAATGTGTCAAATTACACATTAACATTGTCATTACTAAATGTGTCAAATTACACGTTACCATTGTCATTACTAAATGTGTCAAATTACACATTAACATTGTCATTACTGTGTCAAATTACACATTAACATTGTCATTACTAAATGTGTCAAATTACATGTTACCATTGTCATTACTAAATGTGTCAAATTACACATTACCATTGTCATTACTAAATGTGTCAAATTACACATTACCATTGTCATTACTAAATGTGTCAAATTACACATTACCATTGTCATTACTAAATGTGTCAAATTACACATTACCATTGTCATTACTAAATGTGTCAAATTACACATTACCATTGTCATTACTAAATGTGTCAAATTACACATTACCATTGTCATTACTAAATGTGTCAAATTACACATTACCATTGTCATTACTAAATGTGTCAAATTACATGTTACCATCGTCATTACTAAATGTGTCAAATTACATGTTACCATCGTCATTACTAAATGTGTCAAATTACATGTTACCATTGTCATTACTAAATGTGTCAAATTACACATTAACATTGTCATTACTAAATGTGTCAAATTACACGTTACCATTGTCATTACTAAATGTGTCAAATTACACATTACCATTGTCATTACTAAATGTGTCAAATTACACATTACCATTGTCATTACTAAATGTGTCAAATTACACATTACCATTGTCATTACTAAATGTGTCAAATTACACATTACCATTGTCATTACTAAATGTGTCAAATTACACATTACCATTGTCATTACTAAATGTGTCAAATTACACGTTACCATTGTCATTACTAAATGTGTCAAATTACACATTACCATTGTCATTACTAAATGTGTCAAATTACACGTTACCATTGTCATTACTAAATGTGTCAAATTACACATTACCATTGTCATTACTAAATGTGTCAAATTACACATTACCATTGTCATTACTAAATGTGTCAAATTACACATTAACATTGTCATTACTAAATGTGTCAAATTACACATTACCATTGTCATTACTAAATGTGTCAAATTACACATTAACATTGTCATTACTAAATGTGTCAAATTACACATTACCATTGTCATTACTAAATGTGTCAAATTACATGTTACCATTGTCATTACTAAATGTGTCAAATTACATGTTACCATTGTCATTACTAAATGTGTCAAATTACACATTACCATTGTCATTACTAAATGTGTCAAATTACACGTTACCATTGTCATTACTAAATGTGTCAAATTACACATTACCATTGTCATTACTAAATGTGTCAAATTACATGTTACCATTGTCATTACTAAATGTGTCAAATTACATGTTACCATTGTCATTACTAAATGTGTCAAATTACACATTACCATTGTCATTACTAAATGTGTCAAATTACACATTACCATTGTCATTACTAAATGTGTCAAATTACACGTTACCATTGTCATTACTAAATGTGTCAAATTACACGTTACCATTGTCATTACTAAATGTGTCAAATTACATGTTACCATTGTCATTACTAAATGTGTCAAATTACATGTTACCATTGTCATTACTAAATGTGTCAAATTACACATTACCATTGTCATTACTAAATGTGTCAAATTACACGTTACCATTGTCATTACTAAATGTGTCAAATTACACGTTACCATTGTCATTACTAAATGTGTCAAATTACACATTAACATTGTCATTACTAAATGTGTCAAATTACACATTAACATTACTATTTTTTTTACACTAAAAAAACATTTGATAAATCAAATAATTAAATCACCCTTTCTCAAATGAAGGGGATGATGGCGATCTTTGCGAGAGTGAGGGCATCTGATTTAATTGGTCTTCAAGTCGCGGCTCAGACACTTCATGCAGGATAAAGGGAGTTAGCCTGCCCTGGAGATGGATTCGTTGCCATAGAAATGTACCTGGCCAAAAGGCCCGTCACTTTTGTGGGACTGGTCATGAGTTCTTTCTCCGTCATACCATCATCATGTTGCTCTCCTTCCTGAATGAGGACAGGAGGTTAACCTCTCTGCGCACCGAATGAATGAAATTCCACAACATACGGTGATCGCTACATAAATAGTCATATTAAACATTCATGAAAATACAAGTGTCTCACATGTATCGAAAGCCTAGAATCTTGCTAATCCAACTGCGTTGTCAGATTTTAAAAAATACGATGCGATTATCTGAGGATAGAGCCCCATAAAAAACAACTATTTCAACCAGCACAGGCGTAACAAAATCACAAACTGCAATAAAATAAATTGTTTACCTCTGAAGATCTTCCTCTGTTTGCAATCCCAATGCTCATTGTCATTTTGTATATAGTTATTCCATTCAAAATGTATAACTTCACAAATTTGGCCACTTGGGTACATTTGGGCTACTTGTGTGGGACACCTGGGTGACTTCATGAGAAATGTCATGTAGCCCACTCATTTTGGAAGTTATCATTCTGAAACTTTGCACAAGTACTGTTGCCCGCTTATATTTTTCACTGAAATTGTCCCCATCCTCCTATCTGAATGTTTGTTTTATCTTGTTCATTTTAAAGATGATACAACAATCAAAAGAAAACATGTTTTTTTATTGTATTATCTAAACCAGATCTAGTGTGTTATATTCTCCTACATTCAACTCACA